>NW_009954555.1:823214-869431 GCF_000747805.2 Chaetura pelagica
CCGCGCTGTCACCGCCCCCGGGCCGTCCCCGCCTTCTGCCATGCTAAACCCGACCCGGTTCCTCAGGTTAAGAGAGCGATGTGGATATAAAAGTCCCTTCACGTACCTCAGAAGAGCCTCCCGGCGTGTGCAAAGGGGCTCTTGGGTGGCGTCTGTGCTGCTCCAGCCCCAGGGATGAAGGTCCCGCCCGCAGCCCTGGCTCTGTCCATCCGCAGCCACCGCGGCTCTGCCCGCTGGTCCCTCAGCTCCCGGACACGCTCCCGGGCTGGCACAGACCGACCCGAACGTGACTTCAAACCTGCTCTGCTCTGGGGAAAAACTCCAGGGCACTAACGGCTCCCTAAGTTTTGAACGGGTCTCTTGCAAAGTATTTTTTCTGCAATTGATACACGTGCTGAAATCCATGAAACCGCAGCCACCGCGGCTCTGCCCGCTGGTCCCTCAGCTCCCGGACACGCTCCCGGGCTGGCACAGACCGACCCGAACGTGACTTCAAACCTGCTCTGCTCTGGGGAAAAACTCCAGGGCACTAACGGCTCCCTAAGTTTTGAACGGGTCTCTTGCAAAGTATTTTTTCTGCAATTGATACACGTGCTGAAATCCATGAAACATTTACATCTCAGACAAGAAAAGTGTGTCTATGGCTTAAAATCCATGTCATTTTAATTCTAAGATTACCAGCACTATTGAACTAACCAACTAGAAGACATCTAGTGGGTTGCAATGATTCATCTAGAAAGCTTTACCAGTAAAACAGGATTCATTTCCTACACTGAGCAGAACTATTTATTTAGCTGCCAGCACAGAACATCCTTCCACAATCCCAGCCAGGGGACCACGGATATTCACAGTCTGTGGATACACAAAGTGGTGCTCTCTAAAATGAAACAAGTTGCTGTATGTTTCCAGAATGAAAGTTATGCACTGGGAAACAACCAGTTGTCCTGACTGGGAGTGAGGAAAGCGTGACCAGTACTTGTCCTACCCAGTTTTTTCTTCTTCCTTGCATTGCTGTTTTATGTCACCACTTGGTGACTTGACCTTCTGTTGCACAACAAGCACTTAAATGAAAAAAATGTTAATTCTGTTTCCTTCTTCACCTCACACATATGCTGCTGACCTGGCAATACTGAGAGCCAGAAGAAATTTCAGTCTTAGCAAAAGGAGCAGCTCATCTTCTGAATGAAACAAAACAAGTACGAACACAGAAGTGCAAAGAAAGGACTCACTCATTGCCTCTCTTGCAAGACTCAGTAGATGAACTAAAATATGTAGTGGCAGCAGTTGGTTTAGAAATTATATTATGTTCTGGACTTGTAGAGAAGAGGGGAATTCAGGAAGTAAATACTAGAACTAGCAACACTTGAAATTACAATGAGTTTTCAAATGTACTACAGGTAGATTATCCACTAGTGATAGTCAGTGACTAGATCCCATAATGTTGAGATTCTCCCATTGTGCTTCCAGAGAAGTATTAATTTCACTGGATTTATTTCTTCAGTTGCAAAATGTGGATGACATGCCTTCCCTTATATTGTGAGGCTTAATGAATAAAAGATTCAGTGGACCCACTACATCAAGATGCTCAAAAAGCTTTCAGTGAGGTTCCACACCTAAGGTGATAGAAAAACAAAGTTGTCACAGGATTGGAGGAAAGATCACTTTATGGATTTGCTAAAAGGTCACAGGATACAAAATGACTGTTGAAAAGGCAGGAAGGAAAAAGCACAGCACAATGGTAATTTTTCAGGATAGAGAACAAGTAGCTTTGGGAATGGGTGGGGCCAATTCTATTCAATAACTTCACCAATGATCTGGAGAAAAGAGCACACCCATGCAGTGAAGGCAATACTAAATTTCTCTAGGTAGTTACATGATGTATAGAAGGCAAATAAAGCCAGAGGGAGCTCATAAAAAGGTGGCAAATGAGCTTCTACATAGATAAACACAAGGCAATATATCTAAGGAAAAATAATCTAAACCAGGCATCCATGGCTTTGGGCAGCCTGGTCTAGTGTGAGGTGTCCCTGCTCATGGCAGGGAGTTTGGAACCTGATGATCTTTAAGGTCCTTTACCATTCTATGATTCTGTGGTGCTGAATTCACATCTACCAGCTATCACTCAGAAAAGTGATCTTGCAGTCATGCTTGGTGGTTCTCTGAAAGCATCTGCTTAGTGTGCAGGGGCAGCCAAAAAGAGCAAGCAAAATGTCAGGTGTCATCCAGAGAGGTATTTCACCACTGTTTAAAACATTGGCTCATCCCTTTATTTTTTGGTGCAGTGCATGGTTCTGGCCTCCAGACAGCCAGAAGGATGTATTGAAGGTAAAGAAGATGCAGAAGGTGTCAACTAAAATGACCAAGGCAGTGGAGCATCTAGCTATATTTCTAGATTAGAAATGTAAAGATGGGAAATCAGCCTGGAGGCTGAGGTGGATACAACTGAGAATCACAAAAGCAACTCAGTCTAGCATGACATTCTGTAATACAAGAACCAGTGGCACTCACTGAAAGCAGAGGTCAGTTTAAAACTGGTAGAAGTACTTTGCTAGAAGGTGCATGTAACCATCTGTAATCTGTTGCCACAGGTGCTCATGGAGGCAAATTGTACCAGGCAATTCAAAAGAGAGAAGAAAAATGAATGGCAAAACAAAGGAACACCAACAGCTGGGACAAACTCTTTCACATTGTTAATCCAATTGCTGCAGACCTGTGAGGAATGCAAAAAGCAGGTATTCTCCAGGCTTATGTGCTCTTGCTAAATGATATCCCTTACTGTGGCTGCCAGAGACAAAATGTTGGGCTCATACTACTAGTCTGGCCCAAGAAGGTGTTTTTCATGCCCTTATGTTTCTTCTGTGTGTTCTAAGACAAAAGATGCTGAGGTAGCATAGCTGTTTTTACAGTATTCTGTCCAGGGTAAAACTACAAAGCAAGTAATTGTTTTTGTGGTTCCTTTTTTTTGACTATTAAGGCACACTTTGTCATCTTGCTCATTTTCCATTGACCTGTGAAAAAAATATAGTCAGCACTATTACATTTACAATTATCAAACAAGCAGCACAAAAGATTGAGAAATAGCATTAACGCAAGCCAGTTGACCACAAAACCAGACTTTTAAAAAAGAACAGATATGCAAACCAGTGTCACCCTGAAGATTATGAGCAATTCTAAAACAAGCAGACATTAACAAAGTTATAGGCAATAACTGCTGTGCCTGTTTTTTAGTCCTTCGTTTTTCTAGAAAACTAGTTTATTTTCTTCTTTCCCCTTTTTACAGGCTACACACTGGGCTAACCCCACAGTTCATCCACATCCAAATGTTCAGCCAGTTTGGCTTCCCTTTTGTACAGTCACTGATGACCTGAAGTAGTCAAAAACTTGACTCAGACTTCAAAAACTGGAAAGAACGTCCTGAAGTGCAGTGGTCTTCAAATGGGTTTATTTGCCTTCTGTTTTCCAAGTCTCGATGACCCCTTTTCATCCTATTTCCTCAAAAGCTTCAAGTCCACAAACTTAAGAGTCCTGTTGGTGTTATGGAAAATTGAAATTGTTATGACTTCCAGTCAAGAGTTGAAGCCTTAACAAAAATACCAGATGTTGCAAAATACATGACAAAATTGGAAGTACTGGTAATAGTGGAATAGAAACAACATGCAACAAGGCTGGGGCTCAAGCTTAACCTGGAATTCTGGCCAGAAAGATCAAAGGTGATAGAAGTAATCAGAGAAAGTTCTCAATCCATTCTTTCATTAAGAGAAAGCAGGCTGTGAAACTTGAGTTGGCATCCAGATGTTGTGGCTTTGATTCAAATGTGTTCCCAGCACGATACTGGGAAAGAGAGGGAAAAAGAAGCATTCAATGTCAACTATGAAGGAAAAGTGTCTGGATGATCCTCTTGTTTGCTGATTCTAGCACTCCTTGTTTGAATGCATGTCAGTGTTTTACATGAGCTTTCAGACAATGTAAGGCACTAGGTGTTTACTTCCCTCGTCAGAGATTCAGGCTTAGTGTCACACTGGATGTTTCTGTAGCTTCACCCATCTCCTCAGTGCATTATCACTTTTCAGTGGCAGTGGTGGGGTGATGAAATTCCTTCCCCTCCTCCTCCACAGGAACCATCATATCATTCCCTGGAAAAGACTCTGTTTCCTGCTCTGGATAGTGCATTGCCAGCTCCTCTTCCATGGTTTCATGAGCATCCACATTACTTTCCCGTCCTCTAGCAGCACAGTTCTTGCCACTAGACCCATCTGAAATTGGCCCCACAATAACAGTGTTGGCGTTCATGATGCATATTGTTTCTGAGGAAGGAAAAAAATAGTGCTGAGGGTAGTTAATCACTGCTGACCCGAGAGATGGTTCCGTTTTGAGCAAAATATTTATGTGGTACTCAGGTTTTCTTTTCCCTTGTTCTATTTTTAAAGAGATGCACAGACATCAAGCCCATCACTGTGAAAACACAGAATTCACTAACCTGCTCAAGCTTATGGAATTTGCACATTTAAAGTTGGCTGTTTCATTATTTATTTATAAGGTGCTTTTATTTTGAAATTGAAGCACTAAGTGATAAGTGACTAAGTGCTAAGGAAGGCTGGCACATTTTATACTACACTGTCTGGTTTTGGTCCCCTGTCAAAGGGACTCTGGGCATTTCAGACCAAGCAGATCTAGCTCATGTGTTGAAGCCACTGCTCTATATCTAGGACTGCAGGAGAAGGAGAAATTAGAAAAGGCAGCAAGATATTCACAAGAGTCTGTTAGAAGAAGCAATTAATTAGGATCTGGAGAAGATAAGATATGGAGAATCCAAGGTTTATGCTCCTGCTGTTTTGAGAAGCAACAATACCTGCATTAAAAGCAGCCTTTGGGAAAGGATCAGCACTGCAGAGAAATTCTGGGTAATTATCTGGGGTCTCTGGAACAGCAAAGATATTAATTTCTTTCAATCAGAGAATCAACTACAGAATTTTATGGGATAGACTTGAACCTTGTGTTCAACTTGTTGACAAAAGATAATAAGACCTTTACTATAGCTTTGGACCACTACATTTTATTCAGAAGGATGCTGCAGATCAGATACTAGGTTATTTTTTACAGCTGCTTGGAGATCTTTGGGTATGGAAAGTCAAATAATCACATTGATCCCAAGTCCATCACTTAGAAAAATCAGAAAGGGCATTAAGTAAGAAAAGATAAGCTCTAGTAATACCAAAAAAAACCCAAACCAAAACAACCCTTCAAATAACCTCAAAATTAGGTTAGGAAATATTGCCAGAATGTCTCATGCAGACTGTGTCTCAGGTAACAATTCTCCTCCTGTGACCAAGCTTCCTTGCCTGACTTTATCTCCTACCCTGTGCCATGATCAAAGACTTTATGGGGGCAGATGGGAGACACATTTCAAGCTAGTACTGTGGAACCAAGAGAAGAAATATATAGATTGAGACATGTAAAGAACAGCTCTCATTAAGTATTAGATCATCATTTTCCAGCTTTCACATTTTGGATTTCAAATTTCTTCTGCAAATTTACATCTTCTGGAAGGAAAAAGAGGAAGAAGAACAATATTTTTGTCAGGTTCACAAGTGACTAAGCCAAATGTGAAAGCATTATATGAAATTAATAGAAATACCACAATTTGTGTGTCAAAGGTTCTGGAGATTCAGCTCCAATCTTTGTTAGAAGCTTTTGATGCTTTGCAGCTTACTAATAATCTCAGAATGACATGATGTGTCCATGGTTGAAAAGATGGAACAGGCAAGAGAAGAAAAAAAGGAAAAGCAAGACTCACCAATTCGATTATTCGTGTGGTCTCTGACTCGAGAATCCATAGGGCAATCTGGAGCATTTCCATTGCTCTGTGTCACATCAGCCAGACTCAGATCAGGAGTACATGCTTTTTCTGTGCTGGAAGCCAAGTTATTGTTGGTTTCCAAATTGAGGGTTCTGTCAATTAACTCCTTCTCTTCTAGCCCACTGTCAGTAGTCAGTGTGATCTTCTGCCAATACAAAGAGGAGGATAGAAGTGGGGTGACTGTAAAAACAACACTGTGAAGGTGGCAACAGGTCTACAGAATCCTCCTGTGGGAGTCACAATAGCACAAAATCCCAAAGTGCCTAACTGAAACAGGAACTTCAGTTTCTTCAACCTAGGTTCCTGCATCACTTAAGGTGATCTTTTAAAATAGCATTTCTAAGCTAAAATCACAGATTTTTAAATGACATTTTGTCTTTTTGCCACAAAAAAACCCTACACTCTATGCTCTGTTGCAGAGCCTCTTTTCCTGTACTACAGTAGCAGCTGCATTCTGGGGGCTGCAGCTCAGTACCACTCCTCAGCAGAGTATAACATAAGGAAGAAAAAGAGATGCTGGAGGTAAGAATTTTAAGGGATTTGCTCAGAAATAACTTTCATAAGGTATTTTTCATATTTAGTTGTGAGACTAAGTATCAGAAAACAAACCTGTACAGATATTTAGTCCTATGGTGACAGAGTTAAACAGTCAAAACTGAAAATATATTGTTTTGCAAAGAGTTACCATACTCCTATGGAAGAACAAAACAAGCCAGATGTTTAACAGGTTGAAACTCAAAATAGAATTGCCTCAGCTGAACCTCAGGTAGGAGAAACAAGGAGAAACTCAGAGTAGTTATTATGTGAATAATTAATTGCAAACAGTCCTTTAAAAGAGGGGCCAGAATCTGAGAGAGACTAAAGGTCCTGCACCACAACTGCTTGGCTCTACAAGGTTGGAAAAGAAAAAAAAACCAACAAACCATAGTAAGATTTTGAAATGTGCAGTTTAAAACTCTTGTTCATGTCTGACTTGCTATGAAAGCAAGCGTGGAAGCTCCACCACAACTCAGGAATTAGCAATGACACACTGAAATTAGGGTAGCTGATTGCAGCCAAATGTGATTCTTTCAGCAGCTGAGGATCTGCTTTCTATTATTACCATATTGACTGATCTTTGTCTTGTTAATCTGTAAACTATTCTGCTAAACCAGCAGCTGGTCCTGATGGAAAGTCTTCCAGACAAATACCCACTGTGCACCCATGTCACAGTCATGCCAAATCCTACACAGAGGGAACATGGAAGAACATAGAAGAACACAAATCCCACGTGTGTGACTGGAGCAGTAAGATAAAAGGGGACTGACAGACAAAGATCTACCAGAAAACGCATGTTCATGCTGTGATTTTGAATCTTGTCCCATGGAATGCAACATGAATGAACCAAAACAAATACTCCCTTCACAAGAAAGACTGGCAGCATCTGACTGAACACCACATTAAACACAGCCCAAGGCATGAAAGCAACAAGTCCTAGTACATCACATCACTGCACCTAGAGGATCATGCATTGTAGAGGAAAGCCCAAACAAAAAGGCTGGTACTATTTAACAGGACATTTAAAAATAGCATTATTTACATTGGAATGGAAAACCATCTTGTTTGGAATACTGTACACACTTACTTCACATTTGTTCCCTAGATCAGACCCTGCAATGGAAAGAGGAAAAATTATCAGAAGAAAATTCACAGCAATCATAACAGTGTTAACAGTTGCTCTGTCCTGTCCTAAACTAACCTACTGCCCATCCCACCTGCATTATGCTTTCTTTACCACAGAGGACGCACTTCCATGACATGCCTGAGGTGAATCAGGGACATGTTGCTGCCAAGACTGTGAGGTCCTGCTCTCCTCATAGCCCTTTGAGATCATCCCTATCTTTCTCCCCACACAACTGGTATTCACCTACTGAAATGATGAACTGATTGAACTTCCTAGATAAGCAGAAGGCAGGATTATTAAAAGAAAAAAAAGTGAGGAAGCAAAAATTCCATTTTGAGAGAAATCAGCTGCTCCCAAAAGGTGTTTAATTGTATTCCTGAATAAACGAGTAGAAAGATCTCTCATGTGTGGTGATTAGGATAATCCAAGCCAACAGAAGAGATCAGTCAGTGGAAAAGAAGTGCTGAGAGGCGATTCATTAATTAGGCAAAATGTGTGTTCTCCAGGGGTGTACAGGTCGCTATGGCCATCACCTACTTTTTTTGGAACATGACTCCCTCATTTGGTTGTCCAGAAATTAATTGGGCCGTGTTCCAGTGCAGCCTCCCTGCAGTGACACATCGCCCAGCCGCTCCTGTGGGACCAAAGAGCCATCTAGTGGCTTGTCACACCCAGCGCCTCACCTGCCTTGACATGAAGATGTTCCATGCTTTCAATTTTAAGTTCCATCCAATAAAGTTCCATATTAAAACTACCCACTTATTCTTTAGACTTATCGATTACAATCTTGAGATCTAAGCCTGGATTTGCATGAATGCAGATGTGCTGATAAAAGAAACCATTCATGGAGCTAAACCCCTCACAGAGCACACAAGCTGTAACAGCTTTGCCACGTCTACAGGTCTACAACCCACCTACAATGTGCACATCCTGGTCACTACAAATGAGGGAGTGTTGTTCTACAGGCACATGCCACTCTACAGAGAGTCAGTACCAGTAAAAATCACTGTTCTTTCCATGCTTAACTCTATCCCAAGAACCAACAAATACTCACTAAAAACTTCAGTATTGTTTAATATTAGTGTCTGTGCTGAGAGAAGAAACAACTGCTTACCCTTTCCCCTCCCAGCTTGTAGTATCTTCCTCCATAAATTCACAGCCAATCCAACCTTTCTCTTATGTTCTCCAACTCATTGCATGAAGAGTTTGTCTAGAACCCTTATCTGCCTCCCCTCCACCCAGCAGCAGCAAACATTCTCTTCCCCAGTGACCTCCACACAATTCTGGGCTCTCTGAGTTCCCAGCTGGCACATACTTGGAGATCAAACAGCATGTAAGGTGTTACAGCTTGAAAAACTCACGCTTTCTTACGAGGATGAGGATCTGCTTCTTGCAAAATTTCAATTTCCAAAACAATAGCATGCCCACAAGTAGCACTATCACCGAGAGAACCACTCCCCAAAGAAGTAGACCTAGAGCAGAGAAAAGGAAAGACAGTACACGAGAAGCTATGAAGAGTCAACAGGGGAACTATCCATAGGTCTAGGTGTTTGGACACAGAACCACAGACATTTCACAAGTTGTAGGGGATTTGCAGGAAGTTCTCACATACAAAATGGCATCTAGCAAAGATCTACTCAAATAAAACATGCTAGGCAGAGTAAATGCTTTATCTTTGTTACCTCCCATTGTCATCTTGCCCTTGGCAGAGGTAGGAAAAGTGTCAACCAGAGCTTTCTCCTCAGGAGTCGAACTGGGGTTTTCAGATGTGGTGGCACTTAAAAGAGTACTAGTGATGGTCACCAGGTTCTCCTCAAGTCTCGTTAGGTCAGAGTTACTTGTTTCATTGTTGGGTTTCATGGACAAAGTGCTTGGGGTGAGGAAGGTGGGCAGTTGGTCCAGGCAAACCTGATCGTGTGTGGCATTTCCTTTGCTTAGTGCTACTTTGTTTAGGGCGGCACAGCTGGGGAATGAGAGAGAACAGTGCATCAGTGCTAGAGGAAACTGCCCTGGTACAAGAGGAGAGTATTTTCCATGTGACAGACATCCCTTTGTTAATTTTTGTACCACCTGCCTTTATTGCCTTCAGTGAATAGCTGTTAGCCCTCTTTTCACCCCTGTGGCACTAATTCTTGACCTGGATGCAAACCTGATGGTCGCTGATAATTCCACTGTACTCAGTGAAGCAAAAATGAGGCAAGAGGGATCCCTTCCTTCCTCCAGCACGTAGCTGTGCAACAGGTGTAAAGAGAGGCCTTCTAAATTGCACCCAGGCCCAAACCTGTCCTGCTGCCTCTAAGATAAATTTGTATAATTTGTATAATTTGCACCAGAAGTGCCAGGTGTCCCTTTTCCTTTTTTATTAACTTTAATTCATTAGTCACATCAAAGAATTATGGTCTTACTTTGTGTGGGGCTTGCAGATGTCAATGCTGGAGTTTTGATCAGAGAAGGTTCCATCAGGACACTTTTCACAGGTTACATCAGTTGTGGAGTTGCCTGAACAAGAACAATGACTGAGGACCCACCAATCAAAATGTGTCAGGCCCAGGCCTAGGCCAAGATCAGGAAAGGTAAGTTAGACAGAATTCCTACCTCTGACTTTGACTCCAAAACCAGGCTTGCAAACAGTGTGCTGCTGGCATCTGCTGCAGGTGTTCTTCACAGGGGTTTGACAGAAGAGGCCTGGGCGGCACTCGCACACACGGCTGGAGTTGAAGGAGCAGGGCTCCTTCTCCACGAGGTCAGATTCTGTGGGGGAGAAAAAGAGGCAGTAACAACAGGTCACCCCACGAGGAAAATGCAAAGCAGGGGCCAAAGGTGAGCAGCATTGGTTCAAAGGTTCAGGAAGCAGAATGGGCCACTGGCACCCTTTGTGATGGCAACTTTAGTCGTTAATAACTGGAGAAGCCTGTAGACAACGGCTTGTAACAGAAGAGAGAAAGCAGAAAGCAGACTCGGAGAGCTTTGCATGACAGAAGTTTAAAGCAGTCCCAGGTCACACAGGATGCAACAGTGATTATGTACAAGGTAGCATTCTGCTCTCCCAATCAGTAGCCAAAAGTGGATAATTTTGCTGCTGGAAATTCTAAATTAATAAAATAAAAATAAAGTGTAAATATATAGAGAGAATATAACTGCAAGGCATGTGGGAGGACAGGCAAACCTTTAGCGCATGATACGCAAGCGTCACATTGTGGCCTTTGTAAAGCTTCATTCACATATTGCTCAGGTCCACATCTCATACAGTCTTCCTCTGGGTCCCTGGGACATGCTTTCTTTTTAACATAGCCTAGAGAAAGAACAAAACATTCAGGAGAGCTGTTCAGAATCACCACTGTCAGGCACCCTGAAGTGTTCTTGTGTGCTCATTTACCTGCTGGACACACTGCCACTCTTTGTACCTGCCATTTGGTTTCCCTAGAGCATTTTTGCCTTTGCCATTGCAATGTGAAGGGATCAGAGCTGCCCTGTTATCCCACCTCCCTTGTTCAGAAAGGCAGGTTACAAAATGGTAGGTACTTCTTCTTGAACTGTGCCCTATATTCCCCTGGCAGGTTCACAGTAGGTTGCTTTCTCAGCAGTCCTGCAGGTTTTACAGTTGCCTTGACAGTTGTGAAATGGTTTAGTTTTCCAGTCGTTTTCCTTTGAACAAATCAAATTATTCATGCCTTTCAGATGCTGGATGTATGTGCTGCACTCTTCCTGTACTCAATACTTAACGAAGAGTAAACCACAGGGAGGAGGAACCTGACAGGGAAATAATTCACCTACTGTGCATTCTGGCAAGCATGATATAACAGTGCAGGTAAAAGCAGCTGTGCTACTTCTGGCCCACTAAAAACCACTAGATAAGCCTGAACCACATCACTCCCACCTCCTCAAAACTACTTGTCTGAGACTATTCTTTTCAAAGTGGGGGCTGGTTGTTGAATGTCTGCACTCAAACTGCACACACGTGTATCTGCACACGTGTTATTTTCCCCTTCTTCCCCGAACAACCCAAACACTTTAACTGCACTTATTTGAGATTTCCTGTTCACGTGGATCCCCCCAGGGAGTGTGTGCCCCACATGCAGTAGCTTTGAAGCTTGCCTAAGTGTCTTCTGGTGCTGTTCTCCACTGGTGGTGTTCATAGCTCAACAACCAGATAAAAGCCTGAACAGTAGGAATACCAGCTGCAATCACCTGTACAAAAAATGTACTGAAAAGAAGTAGAAATAAGGGTTTTAAGTACTTGTCTTCTGTGAGTATGTACATTCATTCACTCCTAAGGATTTGCTATTGACTGTGGGTGGGAAATTATCTTGAGTGTTGACTGGACTCCTATCTTGTGGAGCTTAATATCTGATTTACAATCTATATCAAAAAAGCCACCCAAAAATCCAACCAAACAAAAAAGGTAAAAAAACAGAAACAGAATAAACAGAAGAGAAATGGAACATCAACTTCTGCATAACATGAGCTGTTCTAGCATACAGCATTTTTTTCCCATTTAAGTCTGTTTCTTCCCTTGACAGGAGGGAAATCTTTTGATGTGTCATGACTGAAAATATTCTTTTCATATCCCAGCTATGAAGTTTCCTTTTACCTGTACAAGAACTTAAGTACCTGAGAATAGATGTGGCAGCTGTAGAAATTTATTAAAATTATCTTTTGAGGTTTGGTTTGCAGGATATATTGAAATTGAACTTGAAATTAACTTAAAAACAGAAGACAACTTGAATGTGGACCAGTGAGCTCAGATTGAAAGCTGTGTATCTATGGGCTGGAACACCAAGGGAAGTAAATCCAGGCTGCATTAAGAGTTCAAGATGCTCCACTTTGATTACATGGAATTTTAGACAAGCTTATGTTTTTTTGCAGTGAGCAGCTGACTTAGCAGCAGATACTGCTTTAGAGAAGTAATGGAAGATTAAAATAAACTAGGATTCTGAAAAGTTTCTCTTGGGAAGGAGGCCCTGGAGGATGTGGAGAGGTGTCCAAGACTGATGTGAGGATGTAGTAAGAAAATGAGTTTCAAAAAGAAGCAGAGGTGAAATGTCTGAGACTGGTGGCTCGTTACAGCCAGACATAAATCAGACCTCGGCTTTTCCCAGGACTTCACCATGACACCTGTCATGATGGGAGCTTTTGCCAACTGCTTCTGAAGGATAAAAGAGCTTTTATTGGAACAGAGTCAGATCCCCACCTCTTTTCTCTTTTCCAGGACCAATTTCTCCATCCCTTGGTCTTGTTTACTTATACATCTTATGAACAATTCTATTGGTGGGACCAGCAGTACAAGATGTCCCAGACAACCGGGACATAACTGCCCAAAAATGTGAGTGCAAAACCTCCCTTCATTATTAGAGCACATGTAAATGTCAAACATTTCCTGTAAGAAAAAAGACAGAGGAGAAAAAGAGAGAAGGAGAAAAAGACAGAGAGAAAGACAGAAAGAGAGAAAGACAGAAAGACAGAAAGAGAGAAAGACAGAAAGAGGAGAAGAGGAGAAGAGGAGAAGAGAAGAGGAGAAGAGATAAAATTTCTGTAACAGAAGATTGACGATGGTGAAGTACCGTAAAATGCCCCACCCACTGAGGGTTTTTTTGGCCATTAGAGGGAGTTTCAGACATTTCCAGAACTCTGCTCTCACCAAGGTGTTTCCTGCTTTTGAATTCATGTACCTCTGAGTCACAACGAGCTTCTGCCAAAGCTCACTGGGTTAAGAGACAAGAGGCTCTTGCCTCTCATGCCAGACACCTTGTAAATTGTTTTGACTATGAGGATAACGACAGATTTTCCACCCTTTCATATTCTATTTTTAATGTCTCTGATCAGAAACTTATTTAGCCTAATTTCACTGTTCTATTTCACACCCGGAGGCTGGTTGAAATGAATTCTGAGACCTGCCTACTTCTAGCTACTTCACTGTCAAGTCTACCAACAAAAACCACATAAAATATTCTAGCAAGTCATCTTGCTTGCAAATTGCAGATTGCTTGCATGCAGGACAGCGAGGAACAAATTCACACCTGGATCCACACTAGGCAGTGATTCATGAAATGGCACTTTTCTTCAAGCTCCATCTTAATTTGACTTATTTATAAACATACTGACCTGAGGGACACTGGTAACAGCAGGTTCGTGAAATTTCATCATAGAACCAATTCTCATGTGTATCACAGGAACCAGATGGGCTTAATGGTGTCTAGAAATTGAAACCAACAAAAGACACAAGTAGAAAGACACAAGTTCTATATTAGAGCAGAACCCAGTATCAGTCTCAAGTGGTAGTTGAAGACAGTAAGGAACAACCTGCAGCTTTTTGAAGCAAACAAGTCTTTCCTGTTCAGTTATTTATGCAGACCTAATGCTTGAATTTAGTGACCTGAAGATATGTTTATTATAAACCAATACATTGTTTAACCTATCATTTAGGGACAAGTCCTACACTGAGATCAAGAATGTTTTGCTGCAAATACACAATGAAGATCTTATTTGAATAACTAATCCCACTTCCATTGTGAGTGAAGGTTTTCAGGAACAACCTTTGATTTTATTACGTAAGTGATACTTATTCCATTAAAAATCCCCCACTCAATAGTTCTAATATTAGTTCAGAAAAGAGACTCAACTATGAACTGTACCAAGAAGCATATAATAAGACTTAATTATTGAAAATGCCACTACATGCTCTGGGAAATTACAGCACTATAAGTTTTCTGATGAGAAAATTTGATTCTTTAATTTGGTATCTCCCTTAATAATCCCCTAAAAATGGTGTTGTCTTAATTTCATTTTCAGTATTTGCTAGAAGGCATAAATGGCAATTTTTGTAGACTCAGCAGACTCCCCAGAAATTTTCCCACACAATACTTGGTAGAGCAGTTAAATATTTCAGAAAAGCTACATCTCACTTTCTGGTGATGAATTTACCATTGGCCTTTGAAATAAGACCTACTGTCACCTGCTGCCTTTGTATGCAGGGCAGAATCTTACTACCTAATTCCTCAGCTGTATTCTCCTGTTTACTATGCTGTGCTTTTCATGGCTAGACCATAAAACACAGAAGTTATTTAACTTGACCCAGGTTACATCAGAAAACAGGAACCTTAAGTCAAGAGGAAATTAACTAAAGGACAAGAAATAGAAACATATTGAAACCATTAAATTTCATCGAGCTCCAGTAACAGAACTGAGAAGACCTGCCTGACACATTTCTGCACCAACCACCAGGCTCTGCAGCCTCCCTACCAAGCACTTTTTCTGCTTAGTGTTAGAGAAAAAAAGCAGGTGTCTGCTTACTCAGCCTGACTCAAACCAAGTTTACAAATGTGCAGCCTGTATTCTTTTCTGAAGAGGAAGCCCTAGGCTGTAGGAAAAGGAAGTGGAGTCTCCTTCTGTCTGCATGGAGTAGCATCCTGGTTAACCAGCCAGCCCGAGGTGATGTTGAATAACAGGAAATGACACAAATGACACAGCAAGACAAAGGTAATTTAGCAGTCACTTCAGTCATACTGAGTGAATGTACAAGCTCTATGAAGAAAATTTAAGAAACAACAGCATCCTGGCTGTAGCTAAGTCACCCCGGATTAGTTTCTCTGTAAGAGCCATGGGAAACCACCAAAAAAACTGATCTTCTTTTCCTGGTTCTCTTGGGCACCCAACTCTGGCTGCAAATGATGCTGAATCTTAAACTGGGGTGGGAACAACATTCTTGAATTATTTATGCCTTACATAAGCTTACATCTTATTTAATTGTCCCTTTTGGGGGTTAAGTAAAGGTATAGTGTCTGTGTAAAAGTGTGAGGGAAGACCTGCTTTTCAAAAAGCTCCCTTGTCTAAAATCCTGAAATGAGGAGTTCAGGATTAGATTCTGCTTTTAGTTACAGCCATGCAAATTCTGATAATTAATTTGACCTGACGCTAGTGCCGTGGTAAATTACTGCACAAACTATGCATGAATACTACACACATTATGAAAATACACATATTAGAGTACTCAACCTTTTTTTTTCCCCCACAAGAGGGCAGCGACATAACACAGGACATCCACAGCTTCACACCAAATGCTGCTTTCAAGGATCCAGGTACAAGCACAGCTCTGTGACAGGGAAATGAAGCAAACTGCTGCCCAATAGCAAAGAATATGGCTTCAAGAAACGGCAGAGGTGAAGGGCCAAGGTCTCAAAATGTTTTAAAGCTTCTATAAAATGATGGTGCCAACTAATTTTCTGCAGAGGTTTATTGAGGCTGCTTTTGGGAAAAGGGTGAAGGAAAGTCGGCCATACAAGGATAATGTAAATTTCATTTTTCTCTCCATGTGTAATGAATATCAGGATAATAAGTTAACTCAAAGAAAAGATAACCAATCAAAGTTACGAAGTTAAAAGGGAACAAAAATGTGCATTGAAATACCTGAGTTTCACTGCCTGTAACTGCTGTTTCCACATGTAAAACATCACCTCTGATAGCTCATCTACAACTAGGGAAATTACGGTGCAAGTTTGCAATAAAACTTTTTTTTTTTTTTTTTAATGAGCTTAGTATTTCTAATTAGGAAGAGATTGCTGGCAACAGTTCACCAAGAAGCTTAAGGAATTCTAGATTACAAATCTTCCAGTCTTACTCTTTTCCAGACTCATTGCTTCTGGAAAGAAGATTTGACCATCATCTTAGATCTTTGTCTACAAGGAGAATCCAATGAATAGTATTGAAGTGTTCAGGTTATTTTTGTTCCTCAGCTGTTAGCTACTCCTTTTTAACAGCAGAAATCTAGACATCAACCATCAAATCCATCCAAATTTTGAGGGACTGCAAAATAGCTAATGAATATTTATCTTGCTGTTCCTGGACAGAATGATGACTGAGTCCTGGAGTTCATTAATCTTTAACCAGCAGAAAATATTTGGCCTTGGCCAAAAAAAGCATTAGATTTCCACAGAATTATGGAAATAATGTATGTATGTAACTTCTCAGAAATTAGGATAGTTGAACTGACATGCCTATTTTCAATGGCAATTTGCCATTTTTATAGAGTGGGAAGCCTGTAGCTGGAACAGAGAGCAGATTCCTAATCCTCACCTGGGAAATATAAAAACAACTTGGGTGAACTCCTGTTGTCTGAGAAGTACAGTACTGAGCTGGGACATCCAGGCTTAACCCTGAATAAACCTGTAGCAAGGTGACAGTGAGACCACCATGAGGCTGAGGGCAGGAAAAGGCCCCATAGCCTCATGTTCAGGGTTGGTGGTTCCATCCTGGCTCTGTCATTCTCAGCCTTAGATGTGTTACTTCGAAGTCTTTACTGTCCTGGGCCCAATGTCTGTCTACAATTATGGGTGTTTTTGTGGTGGTAGCACCAAGGAACAGCAGACCAGGCTTAGAAGGGCATAAAGGACAAACTGTCCCTCCAGTCCCACAGACTTCTCAATGTCAGATTTACTTGCTTTTACCAAATCTTGTCCAAACTGTCACCAATGGTGCTGTAAACACTTTTTACCCTGCCAACACATGCAGCTCACCTGCTAAGGGGAGGACAACTGCTACCAAGATAGGTAGGTCACTCTGCTCCAGTAGAACTTAAAGTTTATGTTCTCTAGCCTTTCCAGTGAAACACAAAAGCATCTTTCCACTCAAAAACTTGAACTTGAAAGGGGCTACAGGAAAGCTAGAGAGGGGCTCATAGGACAAGGGGTGATGGTTTTAAACTGAGAGAAGGGAGATTTAGGTTAGATATTAGGAATAAATTCTTCACTATAAGGGTGGTGAGGAACTGGAATGGATTGCCCAGGGAGGTAGTTGATGCCCTATCAACAGGAGGTTTTTAAGGCCAGGTTGGATGAGGTTTTGTGCAACCTGGTCTAGTGGTAGGGGTTCCTGGTCATGGCAGGGGAGTTGGAACTCAATGATCTTTAAGGTTCCTTCCAACCTTAATGATTCTGTGAATTTTGTAACAAAAAGTGGCAGGGGGAAAGCCAGTTGTCTTCTAACATGGTGACTACAAAGGAAGATATCTGGTGACAGCACAGAATGATCCTGTTTAGATGAGGGAAATTCTGAGAAAAATTTCCAGCAACAGCAGCAGCATTGATCTCCCCAGCACAGATACAAACTGGTCTGAGCTGCATAGACCTGTTTTGAGCTGAGTTACCAAAGGCTGCAATTGTGGGAGCCTAGTACAGACTGGGTTCCTCGTACTGTGACTGAGATGATGGGTAGCCAGGAGTGGAAGCTTATAAAGAAAATGTTGCTCTTCTCAGGCTTTAATGAGAACAGGTAAAAGAAGCAAGGGAATCATGAAGGCAATGAGGAAAAAGGGAAAAAATCAATGTAAAAAGTGGTACTTTGTCAGATGAGGACTCAAGAAGAACACAGGAGGAAGATAAAGCATATGTGCCCTTATTGCTCTTAATGCCAACAAAAACCTCAGCATTAAAACATTTCTAATATTTTTCTGGTTGCAAGTACTTGGGTAAAAAAACCACTATAAAATACTGAATAAGACACATAAGATTTAACTACAAAGTAGTGAAAGTCATCTGCCTTGGACCAGTACCCCATTTGTAGTGTGAAATTAAGTCAAAGAAACCTTTTTTAATACATTTTAGAATGACAGTGGAAATTTAACCTTGTTTCAGAAAAAAAAACAAATTACTTTGAGTCAGGACTGTGTGAATATCACTAATAAACCTCATTTTTCCAGGACAAAACCAGTTTATTTAAATTAAGACTCTTTGTTAGGTAGAAGGTGAAGGTTAAGGTTTGACTTAGCAGGCCCTGGTTGCTCATAAATAACTCTTGAAATGAAAGGAAGAGATGAAGGAAAGGAGACAGAAAGAAGTTTCAGCCTCACATTACAAAGCCTCGACACTGTCACCTTCTTACATAAAAGCACCAGCTGTGAGTGTTGGGCTGAGGTGGGAGGTTCACCTTCTTGATTGCATGGTGCCTGTGTGTAGAGGCACACAAAAGAGAAAGATCTAAGGACTTCTCCACTTACAGTGTTGGCCATTTGTCCTGGCTCCAGTATGCTTACAGAAATTGTCAATGAGCCAGTGAGAGAAGACTCACTTTGTCATTTTTGCCCCTTAATACCTCTTTTGTAGGGAAGGACTTGTGTGCAAGAACTTTCACTTTTGCTGCATTCATACCTCTTCCTGGAATGCCTAGAAACACTGAAGAGTGTGATACAATCCATACCTCAGGCACAACTAACATCTTTTGTTGCTTCATCAAGGAAATCTCCAATAAGTTTTACAGAATAAAGTCTTCTCATCTCAGCAAGGAACAGAATGAAATGCAATAGCCTCAAAATCCTGTTTAATTAACATTCAGAGTATTTTTCTTTTTCATCTTTTGACTGTCCCTCCTCCTTATCCACTCTTGTCTGAATCTCAAGACAGACAGAAACACAATGCTCAGGTGCTGCCAGGGAAATTCAAAATTCTAGCACAAGTTCACTTTTTAAGGCACCATTTCCTAGTGCCTCCTGAGGAAAAGAGAAGCAGACTTTGTATATTTCCCTGCTCCACTCTAAAATCAAGAAAGACCAATTTTGTCCCAATGACATAGGATTGTGTCTTAGTACTTACAGTTCTGTTCATTAACTCGTATTGTAAAAAACTTTAAAAAATTGAAGGAAGATCACAGCAGTATTGGTGGGTAGGGGTGAGGAATCCAGCTGTGGTGGACAGTAGGCCTTTGTCCTTCCCTCTTATTCTGAGGAAATTCTGAATGGATGGCTCCGTGCTCAGAATAGATTCACAAAGTGGGAATATGTGCTATTATAGCCATGCTCATCCTTGGCTCTGCCATCCAAAGGTGCAATCCCAGTTCCCCTGTCTTGCCTGAAGCCACATTATCCTTCCTCTCTTAATTCTTAATGAGTTCTAGGAGTTCATTTGACGGAGAACTCTGCTTTCTGAATTTGTGAAGTGGGTTTTCAAGGGATTACTGCTCGGAAGCAACTCACCCTGTGGTTGCACAGTCACTTGCACTAAAATCAATGCAAGAATGTTGGTGGCACAGTGTAGCCAGGAGCAGGGCCTCCCCTTTGTGTGACAGGTGTCTGATGATGGGCACAGCTGCAATGGGGAAACCTTCCAGACATTATTCCTGCATCTGTATATTAGAACAGAATTGATTTGACACGAGGACACAATGTAGAGTTAACAACTGCTTTATGCCAGCTGTAGAGAAACAGATAAATATGTAAGCTACCAAGAGGGTAAGCTGGGGCAGGAAACAACCATGAGTGCAGCAGAAGGTCTACCACTGCAAAGTTAACTTTTTTGAACAAATATGAACAAGCAATGGGTCTGTATCACACTAGTAATTTGCTCCAATACAAGTTCTTAAACCGGACTCATCACACTTCAACTGGAGGGAGACTGAACTTCACTCATCTTTTCTTCCTGCATGCACTTCAAATAAAGTTTTTTGGTTTAGCAGGAGTAGGAATGCATCTTGTGAAAGAAAAGATCTCAATTCATATCCTGTTCAGGCTGCTCTGTAACAGGATATCCAGGTATCCACTGAATTCAGTGGGCTACTCTGCAATTCAGTCAGGACAAGGTTTGACTCATTCATTTATGGTCTTTTGAGCTCACAGAGAAAAAGCAGTGGTGAGGCAGAGTAAGAAATCAGCTTGCTACAAATGAGCTGTAAATCAGGAAGAGAGCATCTTACGGTAACAAAATATATTCTACCAGCATTGGCTATTCTAGAACTGACTAACACTGCAGCAAAACATTTGACTCCCTTTCAAGCTTCTATCCAAATTCTGACAGTACGAAAGATGGCAATAATCTAAGACTTGGACTATTCAAGCTTTATCTTCTTGATAGGAAAGACCTTATTAACATGTGAGAGTTGACTGAATATTAAAGCAAACAAAACCCAAACTGTGAGGTGGAATATGGTTTAAAATATGACCAATAGGCTTGGGTTTGCTCAGATTAAACAGCATCACTTGTTCTCTAGCAGCAGTATATGCAAATGTTGCTGTGAGAGATGCAATACAGAAAGCTGATGAAAAGCCAGTTGTTCATCCCAGCAAGATCTACATACTTATTCCATGTAACTGATGATTTCACAGCAAGTCAGAAAGTAGAAAATGAGTCTCAGAAAACCAAATTTTCTCCCTCCCCCTTCCACTTCGTGAACAGAACACCAAAAGTGATATCAAATAACAAAAATACCATCTTTTTTTCCATTGCCTTTCTCCTAAAGCAGTTTGCATTCAGCAGACCAGACAAGTTTATCTGAATGCCCTCCTAGGTATTACAGCAAGGACTACAGACTCCAATCCTATAGAAGAGCAGTAATCCTTCTGTACTTCAGGAAGAAGACAGTGGCAGGACAGATAACCAGGACAAAGTAGAGCAAACTTGAAATGTGGGAGGGGACTTTACAGACACAAGGACAAACTCCTACTCTCAGCAAAAGAGCCAAAAGTATCTCTTTCAAATGTCTTTGAAGAGGATGCAGGACTTGGCTATTTTCAGAGATCTAATCAGATCTTGTTTCTTGTAAAAGATCTCCTGGCAGCCCAAGTGATGTGCTCTATCATTCATTTACTATGGACAGACAAGTGTCTTAGGCTATTTCCACTCTGCTCACCTTTGCACTGCAAGAGAAAATGGCCAGTTTTAGGATCCAACACAGTGTGTATTTACCCACCTATCTGACTTCACCTGTGCAAAGAGCCTCTGCAACTGACCTTTTTTTTTTTTCCTGTGTGTGTGCATAAGTGTCAGCCAGGGAAACTACCTGGATTTATGCCAGGTGCTGAGGGCTGGTTACCACATTATTCACTAGCAAGGAGGGGTAAGTGTCTGGAGGGTGTAAAGCAAACCCACAGGAGGTTATAAAATCTGAGCAGAGAGCTAGCTTGCATCTACAGCATCTTTAAGTCAATTAGAGGCAGAAATAATAGCCCGTTCATGAGGAAGTCAGCATCAGAGAGGCAGGCAGTTGTAAAGAGGAAGGTATTTCATTGTTTTGTTTGCCTTTACAACTTTCAATCTGCCATCCCTGACTCACATCAGCAGAGTGAGCAGGAGCCCTCCAAACCAAGCTCTGCAAGGACTGTGCCTGTCTCAGAGCACCTGGCCATCCAGGCACAAATGAAAGGCACTCACCCAAACAACCAAGAAGAGTCCCCCATGCCATCAAATCTTTTCTCTTTCCTTAGCTGTCACTAGCAATGTCAACACACAGATGCAGGTAAGAACTCATATTCCCTGCTCCTGCTTGCAAAGTTCTGAGAGAAGGTGAACTCTCCTTGCTGCTTTGCTTTATACCTTTAACACCCTGTCATGCACAAAGCCTGTTTCCGTGGATAATCACTTTCCAGCACCCACCTCCAGCAAACTAGGGTACCCCCAGACCTCACCAGGCTCCTTGATCCTGAGGGGCTGTAGGATCCTGGTGTCACCTTCCCTTACCTGTGGGGCTGTCTGGACATCCTGGAGAAGCAGCAGGAGCCATAGTCCTAATGCCAAGCTATGGGCAGCCATCTGCAGTGGTGTTAAATCTCTCTGGCTCTCAGCATCACAGGTCAGACAGCCAGGTTGTTACTCGTGGAGGTTGAGATCCTCTCAGGGTTCAGCCTGGTCTTGTTCCGTGTCTGTTCATTCAGTCCAGAGCCATTCCAGCTGTTCAAGAGAAGAAGGAGACAGGCTCTGAGGCTTAAGCAAGCTGAGAAAACAATTTAGAAGGAAGAGGGAGGGGGAGCTGCCCAAAAAAAGAAAAGTAAAAAAAGAAGAAAACAAAACCATGTCAGTCACCAGTCCCGGAGCTGTCAGGGCTCTGAGGCAGCTGCATGCATCAAGGTTGTTACCCGAGACACCTCGCTGGCTGTGCAGAAAAGCAGGCTCCTGAGTCATCTAGGCTGCCTTCAGAGGGCACTCCACTACCCCAGAGCTTTGGCCAGGCAGAAGTCGAAGCCCTGCCCCATCCATCCACCACACTCTCAAGAGCTGCAACCAAGCCTCAAGAGAGTTCCCAGTAAGAAACACCCTTTTTTTCAGTACAGTCATTTTACTCCTGGTTTGGATGAATATGTGAAAACTTACAACCAACCAGGGTGACTCCTCAAAGGTTTAGGCTTTACACATTGCCACTTAAACAGCAACATACCACAGAGCATCCTCTTGAGAACCCTTTTCTTTCCTCCAACTTGAAATCAGTGCCAGTTACTGACAACCATTCCTTAGACTGCTCCTTATTTCACCCAAATTCATTCATTACTCTGGGTAACACCTTTGGCAGTGCCTGGAAAGATTTCAGATGGTTTAAGGTGTCATGAAGCCTTTTTATCTGCCCTAGAAGTTTTGTCAAAAGTAAAAGTTAGCCACTTCAAAAAAGCACAGATTCCCTTGAAAACTTCTCAGAGGCACTCAGGAAAATAATGAGAAATTGAGTTCTCACACACACAGGTTTTGGTTTTTTTTGTTTCTCACCCTTATCAGCAAAATGAAGAACATAAGAAATGAGAACAGATTGAAAGCTGGATAACTGACCATTTTATTAAAGACCCACAGGTACCTCCCTGCCACAACAGAGCACCAAAGATGAGAGCATTCCACAGTGACCCTGGCAGGATATAAATATCTTCTTTAACTCACAGCTATAAGTCTTTGCTATTTAACTAACTGCCTCTATTTATTTCTCCAGAATACCATCTTATAAAACCCAGGCATTTTCAGACCACTGCTTACTGTGTACTTAACACATAAATCTAATCTCCTTTTTTCATATCAGATTTTTCCTCTCAGTTTCTAGGCTCTCTTAGCTATAAAAGCTGATTGTGGTAGGTATGTCTGGAGACAACTGAGTATTTAAAAGTCCAAATACGACATTCTTCTTTTTCCTGATTAAAACATCTGGTTTTGTAATAATATACCATTAGACAAGTCTCCCAATTTATGACTGTGGTTTAAAATGAGAGAGTAGTCAGGGCTTTTTTTTTTCTCCCCCTGATCAGCTCCTATCTTATGTTTCCCAGCAAAAGGACATAAATCAGTGTAAGACACAGCCTGGAAATTTTCAGCCTCTGGAAGTTTTACTGCTGAGGTCAAAGTACCTGATACAAAAACTAAGTATCTGAGTACAAAAACAATAACAGTGTGAAAGACTTTACCAGGAGTGGCAACAGGGAGAGTTTTTTGGCCTGTTTTCCAGAAAAATTAAGACTGAAATGAGCATGCTGAGTATTCGGTATATATAAGTTGGTCAGTTCCTTTTTAATGAATGGTGTCAGTGATTTTTTAACCCACTGCATAACATCCACCAAATTTGGCTGAGGGTGCAATGTCATAAAGCTTTACCAAGTTTCATGGAGGGCTATGACTTGGCTAAAGAGGAAATATTCTAGTAACACACTCACTGAGAGAAGCCTGCAATGGGTGACCAGTGTTCCTCAGAAGAAAGACTCCATCTCACATATCCAAAGTGAAATCAGGCTTCCTCTCTGCCATCCTTCTTGGAATTTCTCATTCTTAAATTAATTTTTCATTGAACTAGATATTTAAAAGTGGAAAGTGCTTCTTGTTGCTGCTGGCTTTCTGGGAAGTCTATTACATCACACAATGTTATTACAAGTCGGTAATAAAAGCAACACTAATAAAAAGGGTGAAGAGTTGGTGTTTAATGGGAGTGTTCCAACCTGCATGTTATTTTAACTGAATGCATTAATATCAGACCTTGGATGTTTTGATTTCAAATACAGTGAAGGGGGCTTTCCAAAAGAAGCCCTATCAGTAACTGGAAGAAGTGCCTTTGTTTTATAACAAACCCACACTCCCGTTCTCTAAATGTTGCCTGTATTTCCTAGAAAATAATTCTCTAAGTTAATATTAAAAAAATAATAATAAAGTAGAACAAACAGAAGTAACCAAACAACTCCTGTTTCTCTGTTCTCCCATCAGAAGACAGTGTCTATCAGAAAAATAAAGGGGAAAGACCCTATGAACATGCTGTTATTATTTATGGTATTTATTTGGTAACATCCATCTGGCTCTTAACATCTGAATCTCCTTTTGTTTTAGGTGTTAGAAATAGCAGTGCCCAAAACAAGGTTGCTTGGCATTTTCTGGTTTAACTAGTTTAGTTAATACCAAGCTTAGCTAACACTCAGGTGATTTTTACACTGGGGACCTGATCTGTGCTGCTCATCTCTGCATGTTGCATGGACATGAGGTGGAGAGAGTCAGAGAAGGTCCTATAGCTCAGCAGTTATTCAAATGTCACTTGATACCTGGAACAAAAGAATGCAGAGACTCAGATAAACCATCAGGGAAAGCCTCTTTAACACCTGCCCAAGACATGCTTTCAGCATTGTCTATTCCTTGTGCTGATAGCAGTGACAGCCTAGTAAAACAGTAGCAGCAGAAGGATAATGCAGAAGCAGCATTGTTACACACAGGCTCCAACAAAATGACTCATGACATTTTCTGATTTTGAAGTGGCTGATTTTAGTCTCATACTGTAAATCCAGTGTGGCTCCTTGATGTGTTGTTGTTTTTTTTTTTTTAATATGTATATTCAGTTAATTTCAATCTAGAAGTTTTGGAGAAAAAAAACAACCCGAGAGAAGCATCATCTCTAAACATCTGTCAAACAGATAAAGGAGACCACTGAATTTAAAAGCATATATATTAAAATAACCTTGTGTGAAATGTGTATTTCAGTTTCTGACAGTGTTGCTATTTCGAGCGTTGCAGACTAAACTCTTGCTACTTAGCTAGATGAAACCCTCAGATTTCACTAGGAGTCTCAGCAGTACCACAGGCAGTGCTCACTGGGGTACATCCTACATCCTGTAGGGGGTACAAATAAAAGGTGGGAACCTTAGCAAATTTAAAAAAAAGAAAAATGAAAGTATTTACTGTAATAAAAACCAAGACTCTCATGGTTAGAGGAAGGAAAGCAAGTAGTCACCAAGAATGACTGTGTTGACACCTCTCTTGGAGAGCTCTCTCCATGGGGATCTTGGAAAGTGATGCTGTGGTAACCACAGAGTGTTCAGGATGCTGGTGATTTGAGGCATTGCAAGCCAAGCCAACACACTGAACTCTGGAAATCCTTCAGTAGCCCAAAGAGGACAGAGGGGAGGGTGGATAACAGAGGTGCAACGTCTCTTTGAAAAACATCACCTAGTGAGCAAGCAATCAGAGTCTGAACCAACTGTAGCTGATGAAGCATTTGAACTTGTCTGCGCAAGTAAAAGGGAATAAAATGTCATTTATGCCCAGTATGCCAAAGACTGGCAGAATTCCACCCCTCTATCACATTCTGGTACTGATATTTATTTTCTGGCACATACACTTCTCTTATCCTTGGTATTAAACATTTTCAATCCATTTATAATCCATCAATCAAGCTACTCTGAAATGTGTTAAATACATTACAGGTGCTCTTGATAACATGACCTGCAGAGCTATATTGATTCAGCCATTTACCTCAGTATATTGCTCCACTGTGATCCACCAGCTGGTATCAGGCTCTTGTTGCAGACTCAGTGAAACACAGCAATGGCTTAAAACAAGAGTTCCCAGCAGGAAAAAAAACTGGTTATAATGAGCTGAGCTGGGGCTCGTCATAAAATCCCAATAAACGGGGGAAACCCCAAGTCATTTCAGTTACTGTAGTTTCAGCAGATGAACATTCTCACTGGGTGTTTCTGTTCTCTAGCAACAATAACAGAAAAATAAATCAGCTTCCTTGTTTAATATAACATTTCATACATATGCAAAAGAGCAAGCTATAAGAAATTAATGGATTAGTTCTTGTTTGTTTGCATCTTGGGACTTTTTTCTCAATCAGCTGTGCTCTTCCTGAGCATGGGAAATTTCTTGGCCACAACTGATGGAAGGAGATGCATCCTGGTCTGTTCCAAAGTAATTAAAAGCTTACCTTTTTTTTTAAATTACAGAACAGAATATCAAAACATACTTACAGGAAACAGCCAATTCCTGACTTTGGGAAACTCAGAAATGCTGTCAACAGGTATTTTTTTTGGCTGACTCTGAACCACAACATAGCTGTTGGAAGAATTCTCCAGACAGCAGATAACCTAGATGTACTGATAAAAAAGAATCTTCTCAGCTGGTATCAGTCTTTCTGCAAGAATTATTGCTTCAGCTGAGATCTATAAACACCTCCACAAAAAAGCCCATTGACTCCATTAATGTTCCCTAGTTTTCATTCCAATTACTTCCATCCAAGCATATCCTCAGTTTAAATATGGCATGTGCTACAATATAGGGCAGTGCTGCACTCTGGCCTTCCAGAAGCAGCAAAGTCACTCTTGATACTGTTATTCTTAAAAAGTCAAACTTTTTGGAACTGTAACACTGCATTTCTGCTGCCAGAGATTTTAATTCAGTGTTAATATGCAAAACAAGACATCATAATTTTTCTGTCATTTTATTCTCTTTTTCATTGGGCTAAGTCATTCAGAACCTTGATTGAAACAAAGATTTAAGCAGATAAAGATGTGTCAGACTGATCACATTAATGATAATATGAGTTAATTTTCAATTATATTTCTTTTACAGATGCCATTTATATAAAGTTGATGTGGATAACAAAATGTTATAACTGCTTTTGATACCTAATACTACCACCTTACACAGAGTGGTAAAATAAGTGAGATAACAACCAAAAAAAAAAGAATCTGTATAAGATGTCTTTCTTTTCTGCTGCACAGTAGCTTCAAAACTAGAGTGCATTTTGAGTCAGACTGAAAAATGAGAAGAGCTGACAGAGGACTCAGTGCTCTCAGGAAAGACTTGGCTTCCATGAAAGAAACCAAAACCCTATCACAGAATTACTGTGCCCACAGGCTGGCTGAGAGAGAGAGATGAGCTTAAAAGAAAGATCTCATCATGTCTGTACTTTCAGTTATTTTGACTACAGCTTCTGGAAGAGTGGCAGAGTTACACGTTGTCATTCTCCACAGAGAAAGCTCTAGACAGAGATGTTATTATTTGAATGTAATTTGTGTTAAGCCCTTCCTCCCATACCTTGATAGAAATAGAGAAGCTCAAGGGTGAATCCTCCATGGTCCAAACAGGAGAATCACTTATCATTTCAGCTGTAAAGAAAGTGGTGGGTAATAAAGAAAGCTTGGAAGGGTAATAAAAATGGGACATTTTAAACATTCTTCATGCCCTTTCTTCACACTTCCCCAGCACTAGTTTAATTTCAAGCAAAAGTCTTCTATGCTGCTCATTTGCTTCAGTAATCACACTGTAAACCTAAATAATCCACAAAAGCATTATCTATTTTGGGCCCCACTCCCCATCCCCACCCTTTGCACTGATGAAAATTAATCCATCAGCACCAGCTTTGACTTCAGCTGTCTTCCCTCATGTCAAAATCTTTGTCTGGAGTTCTATGAAGCTCATGGTTCCCCCACCTACCCAGAAAGTGCAGTAAGGCTTCTGTAGAGCCATTAGTTACATGAAAGGACTGGTAAAAGACGAGAAGTTAAGTACATACTTGCCTTTAGCTAGCAAGCTACTAAACAGACAGTATATCCATGGAGAGAGCTAGCAAGCACCAGCCAGTATGCAGTAAATTCAAACATTTTTATTTCATAGTAATTCACCCCATGTAGAAAGTCTACTTGAAATAGTTAAGTTATAGTGAAAGAAGCAAGTTCAAGGTTTCTGTTATTTGATTTTGACTGCACAGTTATTCTTCACAGGTCTGGTACTGAGCTTAAAAGATTTTGTTTTTCAGCTACTTACCAGCCAGACTCTGAAGTGCTAGAGCAGAACATTGTCAAGGCATACATTTGCCTCAGTCTGAATTCTTGAATTCCCCTTCTCCAAGGTAACTCCTGTGTCAGGAATGTGCCTTTTGAGAAGCCAGGAAAGTCTGCCAAAAACTGATCAACCTCAAGCCTCCTAACAACCCAAACCATGCACAAGCTTGATGGTGAATGCATTTGATTTTCACTGGGGAGATCTCTAATAAATAAATTATCTCTAATAATTCTCAAGCCACTCACAGCTACCAAAGTTGCCTGTTGTAAAATAGCTTGACATAATTGAATTCCCAGATGGAGTTTCAGAAGCAAAACCAGACTTTTTCTACAGCAATGTCTCCTCAGCAGAATATGACCAGCAACTGGAACTGAGAAAATGGAAGAGTACCTTCTTTGCTTTCAAGGAAACCTTCAAAGTAAAGTTTGAGAAAGAGTGCCATACAATTCAAAGACAGAAGACAAAGACAGAATTAACAGAAGGGGCCAAAAAGCTTGGACTAGGAGAAACTCATGATCAGGACTAGAGTGGAAGGAGACCAGCTCACTAAGGAGGAAGGCAGCTGGTGAGGGAAGTTTGGACAGATTAGATACTGTAAATAACAAACTTGTTAAAGGAAATGGGCATGTGCAAAGAAATTTTAATGCTAACATTTGTTAAGTTTTGAGTAACACAGTGGGCATTTTTAAGTGTTTTTGGAAGATGCTATTCAACCATGAACAGCATCAAACCAGGAAGTCTACTCAGCCACTCAAGAATTCCAGTCTATGAACTCTTGGCGGAAGATGCTACAGAAAACTTCAGTGAAAGGTTCCCCGCAGTGGAAGCACAGGACAGAACCAAAGAGAGATGTAAAAGAAGCTTTTGCAGAGCCTTGTCATTTCACAAAAGATCTACTTTCAGGTATTTTGTACATGGGAACTGACAGGTCTTTCATAGCCAGATTCAGTTATTTCAGCATAGCATTTAAGCTGTGCAGTTCATCTGCAAGTCAAGAAACAGTTCCCAAATAAACCAGCTGTTTCAGGATTAAACACTATTCTGTCATTTACTGGAAATTACTTACAATCTTACTGCACTCCCTATATTCACCCTTTTTCTTTTTATTTTTTTTTTTTAGAAGATTACTGCAATTATGAGCATTTCACTTCATTCTAATAACAAGAATTTCTGCTCACATTTACACAAATATAAATCCAAACAAACTCTAGTGAATTTGACACAGTACCTAGATCTCTATTGCTGGAAAGGTATTACTAAGTTCAAAATAATGAGATATGCCAGAGTTTTCCTTGTTAACTGCCCTTCGTGCAAATATAAAATATTTGTTCAGTGATATGCAATTGTTAATGCTATTGTTGCAGCTGCAATGTGCTCTGTTTATATGCCTGGGAAGTGAAACAAGGAAATGGAAAAAGTACATTTTAATAAAAAATAAAAACTTTTGGGGAAAACTGGCCTGGTGGTTAAAAAAAAAAAAAGAAAAAAAAAAGAGTGGGAGTCATTAGTTCCCAGTACTCTCACAGACTTTGGGTAACTCCTTTCTTGGTACTTTGGTCCTCCTCATCTAAGAGCTGCGTGTTATAAAGCTTATCTATTAACAGGAGCAAGATAAGCTTTCTTCTGCTGACACAAACAAAACTAAGTTGGAAAATACCACTTTTGTGAGAAAAATAAATGGGAAGATTTTCAGGACAGAGTTTTTTCAAACAATGTAAAACTTCCCTCTGTAACTATAGCTCAGCATCTTGTTTTTCTCTCCCTAGTAGCGTAGTTTTCCTCTGCAAAAACCAAAAGAATACACACCAGCTAAAGCAGAAAGTCCTCATGCTTGGTTTGCCATTGCCCAGGGAACTGGTAAAATTAAGGGGTTTTTTAACTCTAAAGAGAAAGGGCAGAATTTCTCTTGTGATTTCAGATTTTATGCACTCTGAAAACAAATTCTTCTAGGCTTTGAAAACGCACGTTCCAAGAGATGAAAGCCCCCAGAACCAAAGTTGGCCAATCATTCAGAAAGCAACCTCATGCCACATGGCAGATCTGAAGGTCTTGGAGACAGTCACTCCTTGACATGCTGGTAATGGAACAGAATGAGTAGATTAGCAGTGCATTCAGTCAAGATTCTTGATATTAAGTCTCATGTAGTGACAGCAAGAAACACCTGATTCTGAGACATCACCAACACCGTCTTACAATAATCCTAGAAGAAGCAACAAGCACTGGTTGATGTCTAACACTGCTGCTGAGAAGCAGAGCCACCTTTTAAAGGTTGAGCTACACTTCTCTGTTAAAACCAATCACAAATGCATTACTTACTTTGTCTAATTTGCTTAATTAAGCAAAGTTGGATTTCCCACCTTATGAATCAGTGTTATACACATGCAATACAGTCAGAAAGGGGGATTAAACCACCAGCTTTACCATCAAAGCATTAAGCAATCATGTAAAATCATTAATCATCACTCATGTAAAAATCTGCTACAAATGGACACACACACCAGAGCCAGCCATTAAGAGAAGACAGTTGCACAGACTAAGCCAGCAAGTTCCAAGTGCTAGGAATGTTAAAACAATTAAATCCAGGACAAGTCAAGAATGCTGGGCTTCACTTTGGCAATTCCAACTTCTAGTGGCATCAAAGTGTGAGCAACACAGTATCTTCCAATTTTGCCAAATACATACATTATTCTCCCAGTGGATTCTTCCACTGTAATCACACACATCAAGCACATGGGCAAATCAGGTTTTCTGCTCTGAAAGAGTAATAAACAAAAAGTAAAGGAAACAATTCCCTATACTAGTTCAGATAAGACAGTGAACTAAGATACCGTATTTCAACATGGAAAGTGAAGTAAGTCCTCCTAATGTGGAAGTGAAACATTTTTTATTAGCAAAAGGGGCAGGTGGGATGGCTCAGATAAATAAAAAAAATAATATTTTGAGACTGACAATTGTGAGAAGCTCCACCCAAAAGGGGATGTGAGAATACAAGAGGTAGGGTATGAAGGGCGGAAAAGAACCTTTCCTGAAGATCTGCTGCTCTAGACAAGAACTGTATTGTCAGGCTTAGTCTTGCAATGGAGAGATATGAAGGGGATGAAGAAAAATGTAAAAAAAAAAGTTCTATATACAGGTAGCATTTTCAGTCTGTTTCAGCTTGTAAATGAACTAGGATCGAACAGGCAGAACCAACATACAAAGACACAAATTGAGGTTAACCTGGAGAAGCAGGTGTAGTGCCACTGACTTCTTTCACTTTTTTTCTAGTGGAGGAAGAGTCTCATAATCACATTTTCAATATTTTCACAAGTGTAAAAGACTGAATGCATTCCTAGCTACTAAGAGATGTTTTGAGTTCAACACTGGCTCCTTCCTGCATTCACCATACAGATCTCACATAAGCTAACAGTGCTTTGTCTCCTTGATTTATGAAGTGGAGCTGACTTGCTGTACTTTATTTCAGGATAAGTGAAGAAGACATTTATGACCTCTCATGTTTTGGGTTTGAAGGCATTGTTGTAAAAATTCTGAATTTGGAAGTATAACATTTGGAAGGTAGCATTTTATATTCCCTAGATTAATTTATTTCAAAACTATTATTTCCAGTACTGGTCACAGTAATGTGACCAATTCACTTTACCCTATAGACACACAGTCCAAAGCTAAACTGGTCAGTCACGTCTTTCATTTTCCACTCTAAGATTTACATTATGATTCAATAAACTTGCAATATTCCTTTCCTGGCTTAACAAGAAATATATTCATACATTTGATTTAATAAATAATCTATTTGTTATATAACTATTTGTGAATGCCAAAAAGCTGAAAATATCACTGGTGTAAACCAAATTCCTTCTATCAAGTTAGCTCCCAGAAATAAATTTAAGGCAGGATTCATGTTTTAGACTTACACGTGTTTTTTATTGCTTTTAGATAAGAAAAGGAGGTGCAGTCTATAGCATTAATACAATATTATTAATAAGCCAAATATACTTGGGTTTGATACAATTTAAAAATTGCAACATGTTTTTTTGTTTTATCTCCAAAAAACTTGGGAAAGGAGAGACAAGCATAATTTGCAAACATTTTAAGGTACTACAGCTTTCTGATTAATAAAATCTCATTTTAATTTAATGTCCTACCCTGTAGCTACAGACATTGCACTGAAAATAAACTGGATTTTTTTTTAAACTAAATTACTGAGTAACTCAGTTTAAGGCACTAGCAAATATGTGTCATGTTTCAAACACCTGGAAATGAACACATCTGTATGTATTCCACTGAACCAGGCCAGTCACAGGCCAACTCCTTACCCTGCCATTCAGAGTTTACATGACACTTCTCATTTATTTAGTTGAGGTGACAGATGAACTCTGCTGCTATGGCTGTCCTAGTGGTAACAGTACTAGTTAGTCATCCTGCACACATCACTTTATCCAGCCCCAGGTGGGAAAGCTCATGAATCTGCTTAGAAGTAGCTGCAAAAGGCAAAAAAAAAAAAAGTGAAAAATCATAATTGAATGTAGAAACTCTCATATATGTGTATTGGTTGCTCACATAAGTGCATGATTATGAAAAGTAGGAAAAATCTGTTAAGATTTATTTTTATCCAGAGTTGTTTCCACATCCTGTACCCATCCCTTCCCCAGGGTAATCAAGTCAGTGGTTGACACATCTGAGGCAACTGGATTTCAGTTTCTCTGAAGCATCCAGCTTTGTTCTGCTCCCTCTGTTGAGAAGAACTGCTAAGTCTGAAGTGTGTCTAGTAGGTCAGCTTCAGAAGCTGGTCAGTCCTGGCTTCTCCTGACACTCTGGACACCTGAGTTCTGGAATCCAAATGAAAAGGATATTAATCAAAGAATGCCAAAACGACTTTTCCCTTTTTGATGAAGACTGGTCAGGAGATAGTTTTCCAGGCATTTTTGTTTACTCAATCATGAATGATTTGCATACCCTTTGGAGAGACAGGATTGGAATTCCCATTTGTGCAATTCACAGCATTTCCAGGGGTTCTTACCAGGCAAGGACGGTGAGGCTTCTTTTCCAGTGAAGATCGCAGATCCAGACTGCTGAGCATGGGGCTGCTGGACGTGATGGTGTTTTCCCAGCCAGCCAGGCAATGCTGTGAAAAGAGATGGGAATGCTGCATTAGAGTGCTTTACCCTTTTCATTTACTGGGGCCCATTAGTTCTACACAATACCTTCTGCACAGGGAGGTTTTAGCAGGTAATTCACTAATTTTTGAGGAGTTTTATATGACTAACAGGAAGGAGAACTCTCTAATGAAGCAAAACTGCATTACTGACTGTCCCCTCTTCCACCTTACACTGGCTAATTATTCCTAATCTTTTGCTTTGTGAACTCAAGCACCCGACCTCTCTGAACCTGCCTTAACTGACTCATCCAGTTCCCTAAACCTCAAAACCAGGCTTTTTCCTACCTCTTTCCTGGAAATCTCTGGGCCAGGGCCCAGGGCTTAGTAATATTGTCTGCTGCATTGCCTAGGGGCTAGAATACAAACTCCACAAAACTAGTTCTAAATTCAACCTTGCCACTGTTGACTTTGCCTGGCCCTCTACACTGTGAATACTTTACAGAAGTTTGTCATTCAGACTCCCTAACACCTGTGGAAAGAAACATAGGCACTTGTAGGCACCATTTATTGTGTTGAAAGGTCAATGCCTGAAACAAGTCAGCTGAATCGTGCTCCAGAATTATATGGCACATTCCTTTTCTCAATGTAAAGCATCTGGAGATAACATGATGTATTTTATGCCAGTTTAAACAAAGATGTGAACCAGCCTACACACACACCAACGGCTTTTCTTGCTATCTCAGTAAGGCAGATCAGAAATGTTCGTGGAAACCCAGCCAGGGGGGTAAGTCCCAGATCCTCCTCCCTTGCTGTGCAGGAACAATGCCCAGCCTGGACTGTGCCACCAGTATCAGCAAGAAGACAGCAACTTACCAAAGGCAATGCCAGATTGTCTGCTGGTTCAAAGCTCCTCCTGCGATGGGCTCTGTATTTGTAGGCAGGCTTAAGTGTAGACCTGGGAATGCTGACCCTGCAATCACACAAGGGAAGTCACTGTCTACACCTTCCACATGGCAGGACAAATCTGCATGCCTTTCCAACTCATAAGCCATGAGTCTAATCCCAAACTGAACCAAGCAAAACAGTTTTGGATCGGGGCACTAGACACTTTACATGTACATTCAGACTCAGGACCAAATTCAGACAAAACATGCACTTCTCACTGTTTCTGCTTATAGAAAAGATCAGTAGGGATTTTTCAGCAAGAGATCTCTCTGTCTGGAGGACAGCAACCTCCTGCAGAGCTGTTCTGATGCTGTTTTGTTCCTCACTTTTTCCTCTGCATTTCTTCCCCAAATTCTACATATCACAAAGCAGCAATTCTTATCTACCTGACATAGACTGGCTCTTCCAGTGTTTCCAAGGGCTGGTGAGTACGTGGGATCTTACACACCGGGCAGGCCGATGCCGAGTCCGTAGGGACAGTGAAGAGGCGGCGGTTTAATCGGTAACAATAAACACCTGCCACAGAGTAATGAAACATCATGGTATTTCTAGTTGGTCAGAAGGTTCCTCAAAGCAGTCAGCAAAGTTATGTTTCTACCACACTGCCACACATGCATTCTACAGAAAGAGCTGCTTTTCCTGAAGTATGTTTTACATTTCCTGTCCCCAGGTAAGTTCCTAAAAAGCAAAACCAAAACTTCAGCCTCATTAAAAAGAGAATGTTAGCCAATTACAAGAAACCTTGACAAAGATGACACTGATTGAGAGAGGACTTCCAGAAGACTCAAGAATCTTGGGAGCAAGAAGTTTGATCTGGTTTAGAAGCTACAGCTAAAAATAACACATTCTTCTTTGTCTCACATGATTGTGCAGCTCTCTTGGAACAAGAGGCAAAGACTGCTCAGTTGTTTGTTCACTGAAATTAATTAGGAAGAAATCTGGTCTTACACTTATGGGAACCAGGTATCCGGGCTGGTTCTTTTTCAGGAACTATGTTATCCAGATCACTGGGTCTAAAGGAACATACAAACAAACCAGTTAGTGACAGGGGGGCAGGCCCTCTGAACAGCACCACCTTTTCCAAGTATCTATTTCTGACTGGGAGGTAAATAAAGGCCTGCAAAGCCACCCTCACAATTTCCCACTCCCATCAGACTACACTTTGCATTACTCTAAAGGGATACATTGCTGCTTCCCCCATGCCCACTTACTCCAGGTGCTGCTCATGAATACATGCTTCTTTGTTGGCCTGTCGGAACGCATGAAGCTCAGCAAAGTATTGATCAGACTTTTCTGCTACCAAAGAGTTTGTATCTAGGAGCCCTGAGAACACCAAGAAAAGAGAACAATTCAAGGATTTACTGAATTTGGGAAGGCACCAAAGGAAGCCTAATGCAAAACAGTCAAAACAATCAAAGGTCTAAAAGCACACCACCATGTCAAGCCAGACATTTACCACGTGTTTGGGGCCCTCATTGCATTCAATAATTTCAGTTACTTGGTATCCCCTCTGAGAGCTTTGCTTCAGGGTTAGGATTCACCTGCAATCCAGTCATAGCCCAAGAAAGGACACACAGACGAGGTGCTCCTAGGTATGGGATACTCTTCAGAGTCAGACTGGAAAGCCACAGGATCAGCTTCCTTCAGGAAAGAAAACAGTCCATAAAGACTTGCTACACTTCTACCAGGATATGCAAAAGCACAGCTTAGGTGATAACTGACAGGTGCTCAAATGGGACAGTTGTGGCTTAGTTTGAGGCTGGATTCTATCTATGCCTACCAATAGTTTGCTCCCCAGCCCTTTGTCTTTGCAATTTGTAAAGGAGAAGCAGGAGGCAGAGGACTCGCCTAGGCTAAGGCAGTATTCTTCAGGGCTTTAAACAAAATGCTGACTTGCCTGCACCACACATCCCAAAACACCACGCCACCCATGCTGCCCCAGAGGATGATAATGGCAATACAAGGAAACAAGCTGTGCAGGAGAAGCACTGCAACAGGATATTCCTCAAGTACATAAATCACACGCAGACGACGAGGAGCCTTGGAGCAAAGTGCCACACCTCTCGTCTTTGGTTCAAGGGCTAAGGAAAGCAGGGCTGGAACAGGCTGCCAACAGAACCTGGCTGCTAAGGCTGACCCCAACTTCCAACTTATACACTAGGAGCAGGGCAAGTAATGTTCTCCTGACTCTTTCTCCCCATCCTTATGAAAATGGGCAAAGCTTTGCTTTCAGCATTTACCTTCAACTCTTTGGACTGAGATGTCAGCAAGACTGATTTACGGTTGATGGGCTTTCTAGTGACCACGTGCTCCCTGCCAGTCTCTTCACTTTGTATCCTGCTCGGTGATGGGTCCAGGTGCCCCTCAAGCTGTTTTTTTTCATGAAAACCATGTAGCACAGTGGGCTGTTTTCTGTTCTCTCCATGTCCCAGAAGGAAAGATTCTTTCTCCAGACTTCCTTGAGCATGGCCATCCTTATCCACTCCAGAGGTTTCTCCGCCGCATGTAATGATTGCAGACACTGGCACAAAATTCTTCTCTTTCCCAGGAAAGCTGGAATCCAAACGTACTGCTTCCTGTATCTTCACTTTTTGTTTCTGCACCCCTCTGTCTTTGCTGCTGTGTTTAAGAGATGAACAGAGGGCTGCTCTGGCTGCATAAGCCCCAGGTTCCACAGACACCAACATTGCAGGGTCAGCTGTAGATTTAACAATATCAACCTGTTTTTCACTCTGTAAGGACAGAGACACACACCATCATTCAGACTACAAATACCTTTCATTAGGGCATTTTACTCAGTAAGAGAAAATCAACCTGTTAATCTACTCTACTCACCCCTTCAAATTCCTGCAGGGGAAAAAACCAAAATCCTTATATTATTAGAGACATTATTGTTTGGAAAACATAAGAGAGGGATCCACTTCTAGCTAAAAGCAGCTTTTCCCAGTCTGAGAAAGTGCTAAACTTTCAGCCTTTGTCCTTAGAAGAAATAAAAGGTTCATCCCTATCTTAGATTAAGAAACCTACATTTCTTAGGCAGGAACTGATCTCTGAATCATTTGCAAAGACAAAATACTGGAGAGACCACACGATAAACAGTAAAAAAAAAATCTAGCTACTTTTCTAACAATGTCTATCTGCATTCCACTTTCTTCCAGCTCCTCCATGTCCATATAACTCCTTCACCACACTACTACACAGGCACACCTGCTGCCTAAGGCCCCTTTTTTTCCCAGCACTTTTAGCACAGACACGACACATACCCCTCTCTTGGGCAAGGGGGCAGATCTGTAAGTAGCTGCTCTATAATGGAGAGATGCTGGAATGAGAAGTTTGCTGGGAAGTCTTCTTCTGATCTCTTCCTGCTTTGTTCTGAGCCTTTGTAGAAGGTCCTGGTTGGCCTGACGCAGCCTCTTCAGGTGCTCTAACTCCATCCTATGAAAACATTTTCCTGTGAAGTCAGAGGAAAGGTGAGCTAGATAAATGGAAGCATTAAGAAGCAGACCCAAGAGATGCATAAAACCCACTTACAACTCTACGAACATTAGGAGTGTTGATCATAGCTCCTGAGAAATCAGCCAATCTCAAAACTCTTACCATAAAGAACTACCACCACTGCATACTTCTCTCCCTTCAGATGTACTCTCAGATATTTTGCACCCAGAAACTTGTAGTTGACTGAACAGACAAGATACTCTTGAAGAGGAAACAGCAAACATGAAAGAAGTCACATTAAAAAACAAAATAAGAGCCATTTTATATTTAGGATAACTTTATGCAATTCTGCTTTAATGTTCTTTTTAAGCATCAGTATTTATATTGTGATAGTAACAGCATGCTCATAAGTTCAAAATATGAATAATGAACAGTCAAAAGAAGTATTAAACCAAAATGTTCTCCATGTTTCCCAAGCAGAATGACTCCAAAAGGCTCAAGAGCCCTCAAGACCAGGGCTCAGTCAGTTCCAGTCCCACACACTAAGGGTTAATGCCCTTTTATTAGATTGGAGGAAAAGGGAGCTAATAAAAAAATAAAACTTAGTTTGACTGGAAGGCTGTCACGCTGTTCAACACGTTTACAAGGTCACAAGCTGCCCTAAATTTGCAGAAAGGTGGTGGGTTTTTTTATTAAATACAAAACTCTAACTCCAAACCCCCACATTGTTTCTGGTTAGTGATTAATTATGTTCCCAAGAAAATGATGTGGTTGCCTGGGACCTTTTGCTCCAAAGGATGCTTAAATCCTTCTCCAAAGTTAATGTGATCCGTTTTTGTCTGCTACCTTTGCAACTGGATATGAGGAATCTAACGCATATTGCATATAACAGCAATAGAAGGGTGAGCAGTGGTAACAATCAAAGAAGTGTAACATGTTTTGTTAGAAGAAATAAGTGAGAGGTGTCCTACCAGACATAACATAGAAACACACTAGTCTCCAGGCACTGAATTTGAGATAATTGGAACAAAACAGAAGTTATCACAGTATTCACAGGACAAAGCTAACTGCATTCTTTCATCATTGCTCGCTGGAAGGTTAATACTCTGAAAATAACATTAGTCAAGGGACTTTCTGAAAGGGTTTTACCAGATGAGATCCACTCAGCATAATCTATAAGAAGCCGTTAGTCCTTCAGGCTCAACCCCAGGCGCTCAAGCATATGAAACTGCTTTAGTCTGAAACCTTTACAAAAATAAACTTAGCAGTTAAAAATAAACAATGGTTGTCTCGGGAGCTATGAACTCCAATCTCCGCAAGAAAGCTAGCAGAGCTTCCGGGAGCTGTTTCTGCGCAGACGCGCTGGTTGGGCTGTCCCATGCCTAGGGGGAAGGGGAGATGACCCTGGGCATTGTTAAACTCCTTCCCTCTCCCAGAGGCCAGCCTGGCAGCCGCCGGAGCCGGGCAGCTGGCGAGGCTCACCGGACCAAGCGGCTCCAGGGCTGCAGACGTTCAGACCCCCGCACCGCTCCGCCCACACCGCGTTTTCAGGCCCACCTGCCCTCCGAACCGGCGGTTGCCCCGCGATCCCGGGCCGGGGGATCCCCGCCTTCGCTCCCGCCCCCGCCGGGATTCCCCCGGGCAAAAGCTCCAAACTGCCTCCTGTGGGGTTCACAGAACCTCCTCAGCTCATTGTCCGCACCGACCACGCACCCTAGCTCCCCCCGAAGCCAGAAGGGAGCTGCTTGGAAAACTCACCAATGAAAAATCTGCCTTTTTCTAACACAAACTAATCAACTGAGAACACTGACTCAAAAGTTCCATCTACCAGCACATTTGCTGGCCGTTACTTCCTGCAACATTCTCAAGAAATCACTGATTCGATACCATCGATTTAGTGTAACTTCAGAGAGAATCTCAAACTTTCTATCAGATAATTCAGTATCACTGGTCTCCTTGTTAATTTTCATAGTACAAACGCAGATTAAAGGCCACTACTGTCAAACATGCAATTTACAGCAGCTTATCATCCTCTGAATACATTATACTTACACTTGAAGACTGTATCATTACATGGAGAACACATCGGGGTAAATAGTTTTCCAATTAACTTTTATTTGGTTTCCACTGTTTACAGCATTGATACAGGAATAATTCATGCAAATGTATCACCTTAAATACAGCAGAAAGAAAACTCACTGGTAAGAGTATTTTGAAGAGCTCCATCAACATAACAAAATGAGAAAAATAAGTAGCAGCAATAAGATAAAGTGCCTTTAGCTGACCTTCTTTAAAAAGAGTATGGGTAAGATTGGTTTAGAATTACTCATTGTAAGGATTAGTTTATCTGTCTTTATGAAAAGCAGAGAACAGCCTCCTTGTTGATAGTGTTCAATCCTCCACCACTCTGAATTAAAGAAGTACAGCTATGTTTTCTTTAAGAGGAATCCAGCTCATAGGCCTCTCAAAAGATTGATTCTCTATCACTCGGGCTTCTAGGGACTAGGGTTACACACATAAATAAAAATTTTCCTGCCATGTTAACAGTTTTGTTTCTTAAAAAAATCAAGTGGTTCTTTTCCCTGTTGTATAGGTTTCAGCACTACAGTGAGAATGCCTGTATCACCAAAATCTGAACAGCATTAGAAACACACACATTGGCAACACACCAGATTCTAAGAACCCATCAATCTCTTTTCCCTTTACAGGTCACCAGTTTAGAGACAAACTCATGTGTCACATTTCCCTTAAAGGCCCACTGAAAGGTCAGCATTTCAGGTAGCCCAGAGCTGCTGAGCAGCAATACTTCATCATCTCCCTCTATCTGGAACTGACAATTTCCTGGTGTATTAGGGATCGGTTTAGTGCTTTAACTCAATAGTGTTAATATATAGCCTATTATAAATGTGTATGGGATAGCCTGAGAAACTAGAGATCTGAATTTATTCATGTAGTACCTGCAGCAGAGTAACAGTAGATGATTCCACTTACTCCAGCATACTTCACCACAAGCCTAGAAATCACATTTCCAAAGGCAAAGACTCAAAATTTTACTTCCTCATTCCCAGATCTGATCCAAGCTTTAAGTTCGGCTGGTTGCCTGAAGAAACCAACCAAGGCCAGTGAAGCCCTCTGATGAAAATGGCTTTTCAAGTTTGGGTTGGATACAAAGCTAATAGGAGTGAAAAGTTTGCTTTGCTTCCTGCATTCCGGGGACGTAACAAGAGTCTCACTACTAACTACATTATCAAGAGACTTCAAGTCTTCCTGCAGATCTCAGAATAGCCTGAAGTACTTACTGGTATTTCACTATTTTTACTCCCTCACGAGTCGGGCAGCTGCTTCTTTCTGGAACTTCTGTGACATATAAAACATGGGACTTGTCACAAGCACATGTTCAGACCTGAGCATGAACAAGAAATCTTAAGGCAGCTGATACCATTTTCAAGTGAAAAGTCTCATTGTCAACAGGAAAAAAACAAACCACTCTTAGTAGTTGTGAATTCAGCTGGGACCTGCTCAAAGATAGCCCATATTCTCTGACGTTTGGTGCTGAACAGATTTAGGTTGTCACTAACCTCAGGAATACAGGATCTGATTCTGGATTCCTCAGATATTTCGTGGGGAACAGAAAGGTTGTACCCAAAAGATGGCAAAATATTGACCCACTAAGTGGAAAAGAAACTTTGCAACATAGGAACCTAATCCTCTTACTACTGAAATCAGTGGTAATTTCTCCGCTTTCAATCCCAACCGGAACAGACTGAAGTCCTTAACAATTCTCAAATCTTAAACTCCAAATTCAAAATGGCTTTAGGGCAAAACTCAACAATAAATTTCATCCATTTGCAAATACAGAACATCTTTGGAAAAACAAGTTGCCTTAACCCACAGGATGCCCTGGCATGAAACACAAGGGGGCAGGTCTCTCTCCCTGCCCCACAAGAGCTGCACTTACCAGCTCATTCTCATACTTATAACAGAAGAGGAACAACATCAAATCATATTACCGCAGACTGCAAAATTCTATGGGAACTCTACATGAGGCAAAATCTCTTCCAGCTTGTAATCCACATGCTGTTCTTGTGGACAAATAGTGGTAATGGAATTCCAGAGGCCTGCTTCTAGAAACACAGCTGTGCATTTCCAAAAAAACCCCCATGCTCATCGATTTATCTCACAAAGCAGTTCATTACATTCTGTCAACTAGCTTCTGTTTCCTATTTCTCTTCCTCAACAAGATGCCAGATTATCAGCACTATCCCCTTCACAGGAGCTACTTGTCTTTGTCCATGACATGAAACAGGCCAGACTGCATTATTAAATGCTCTTAATAGGAAGAAACTAATTCTAAAGACGGTAAGTTTACCAAAGCAAAATCTTAGTCCCTTTTGCTCCAGAAGAGAACTACGTTTTGTTCGTAGGTTTAAACAAACTGACAGTAGTAAATCTTCTATGAAGGGCCACGGTGATTTCTGTCATGGTCTGTAATAACAGAATATTAACCTAGGAGATAGGCCTGCATGGACTATAAATGCATTGTGAAATCATTACACATCTGCGTGTGTGGGATCTGTCTTTAGGCAAATGGCTGCTTGTCACACATACATAAACCTGGGGCTTGGAAGTCTAAAGTTCTGTCATCATGTAGCAAAATTAATGACTCCACAAGGACATGTCAGGCTAACTTTTAACCTGACAAACATTTCTTTTAGATTTGTTACTGTATTTGGTTTTGCTTTAAAAAGCCCCCTGTAAATGTATGAAGCACACATTCCTTCTGAAGTAGCCAGGTCTCACAAGGAGGAAAAAGAGGAGTTATAAACAGCTAGTGTTTAGAGGTGGGACACAAACAGGGAAGCAGAATCCTATTGTTCACACAGCACTGGAAACGTAGCAATAGGCTCTTGCTCGTTCCCTTGAGGAAATTCCATCACCCACCATGTTCTCTGCAGTAATTAAGAGAGCACTGACAGGAAACAGTGTTGGTTTTCTCTTCTTTCCACACTATCTGCTTTGCTGCAGGTACTGATGTGTGAACATGTTGAGTTCACTGTCAAGCCAACCTGCTTTATTCCTGCAATGATAGAAAGTCTCCATTAAGTGAGTAAAATAACTCTACTCAAGCCAACCTGAAAGAAGCATGACTGAATTGAGTGAAGAAAAAGGCATGGAGAGGAGTGTTAGAAGTCCATTCCAAAATGCTGCTGCCTCCCTCAGGTCAGGAACATTTGCCTGCCAACAGTCCCTAGGGTTTCAGATTCAAACTGAGACCTTGGTCACAGCTTCCCATTGAGATAAGGAATGTTTTGAAAAAATCTTCCCAATAGCCTTTGCAGGGTGAAGAAAAACATCAGCCAACTATGTACAAAGTGTGTGTGTGAGACTTTTTGCATCATTTTATACTACTCTGAAGGAGTTTGTAGTAGAGGACTATGTTTTGATAAATGGAAAGGAACTGTAACTCCAAACAAACCACAAACAAGAGTAGTAAAGGTGTTTTCTGAGATGGAAGATTTAAATGACTGTAAACAGTACATCAGAAACTACATAGTGAAAAAAAAAAAAAAGGGAAAGATGCTGATGTCTACACATCAAACACTACGATGGAAGAAGCACTGCACTCAAAGATACATCCTAATCTGAACTTCTTGGGGCAATCTCATGAAAAACAGTTGTATGCAAATGTCTGTGTATATGGAACAATAAAAATCTCACCTGAGCAGTTTTGCTTTGCTCTGCAGTGAATCCAGAACTTCAATTTTTTTATTCATGGCAGAAATTTCCTGCTCAAGATTCTCCCGTGTGACATCCACTTGCTGACACAAATGAGCAAATGTTCCAGCAAGCTCTCTATGAAACAAGAACAGTTGGATAGGAGGAAAAGTTAGGAGCAGCAAATTCAAGGAATTAAACCCTTTTGATGTATAGTGATGTTGCTTAGATGCTCATCTTTCCATTTCTGCACAAGAATGCTCCATTAAAGCAACTCTGACAGGCAGAAGTACACTGAGACTAAAGTTTAACATCACCAAAACATTAACTCAGTGATTCCAAAAAGCATAGTATTACTTTAAAACAAGAACACTTCTGCAGTTTTAAATCTGGAATGCAGTATGTAGACTCACTTTGTTTTAGTGAGGAATTAAAAAAAAAAAAAAAAAAAGCCCCAAACAACAGATTTTAGATCAAGGTTTAGCTGAATATAAGCAACTCACTGTTGGACTTGGTGGCTGCAGTTGGAACCTGTGTAGCTGACAATGAGCTGCAGCTTCTCCCCGGCGTACTCCACAAACTGCCGTTTGAAAGCGCGCTCTTTCGCTTTGGTGGTCCAGGTGAGGCGCTCGTACACGTAAAGGAGCCCATAAAGGCCAAACGAGAGAGCAATCAGCCTCCAACCCACAGCCTTCCAGACCTAAAAAAAGCACAAGGAAAGCCAAATGATAGTCATAACCTAAACATGATGCTAACTCCTAAAAATGGTGCACAGAGCATTTATTTATATTCTAGGCATATAAAAATGAGCTAGATAGGTAACACTGACTTGCAAGTGGTGTCTGACAGCTTCCTACTGATGTCTGGAATACACAATAAAATATCCAACCTAAACTGCTGGGGAGTGGGTTAACTATTCCGGCACATTTAAATTACACTGCAAGCGCAAGGGAACTTTGGTTCACAGAATCTCTGTTTCTAAAGTGAAAGACTTTTATAAGCAACCATCTCCCCTTTCAGAAATCACCCATCTCTGGACACTGTGATGCACTAGAACAGCAGGTAGGAATGAACTGGCACTACAGAAACTTAGACTCTTTCTGCAATGGGAGCCAGTTACCATGCAACCTGAGTTAAATCTCTTATGCCTCCACAGTGTGGGGAGATTTGAGATTCAAAACAGCTATTATTTTCAAAATGACAAGTGCTGATTTTCCCTGAAATAAATTAGGCATTGTATCTAAAATTAAGTGCTGTCGTCTCCTTCCAGGAAGGTACTTCTGTCCTGATTCCTCTGTAAATGCAGAAAAAAACTCCACCAGATTTTCTTTCATTTTCACAAAAGAATCAGAGACTATTTAGCACTTTTGTAACGTACTCCGAAGAGTTATCTTCACAACAACCCGAGCTCCAAGCCTAACTATTATATAAAATAAGCTCAATATTTATACACAAATGAAAGATCAAAGGGAGAAAGTATTTCACTCTCTGTGGACAGCAAACATCTACAGCACTGGGCAGTGCAGGCACTTTTCAAGTCACTGCTCCAACTTTGTGCATGTCACTGGTGCTCAGATTGCCAACTCACCACGCCTCCGACCACAATGATCCCCATGGAAGTTCGGGAAGTTAGTGAGGCCAGTCCAGTCACCATCGATACCATGAGCTCTTCCTGGGTCATAGAGCCCTGAGGCAAAGGAGGCAGACTGGGATTTGCTGGTGTTAAAGGGCGTTGAATCTAGTAAGAAAAGCAGTGACAAAACAAAACAACAAAAGATTAAGAAAAGACAAGCCCTAACTTCAGCAGCCACTGAAATTATGACTATCACATCTACACTCGACTCCTCAATGAGGTGTTTTACCTGGTCATTATAGCCTATCAAGGCCCGTCGACCATTCTTTGGTCCCAAAAACCTGTTCACCAGCATTGTCCATCCAAGAGAGAAATGGAATTCTATGTCCTCTTGGAAGTCAGCACAAAGCTTGTCACAGTTCAGATCATAGCTGAGTGTGAAGCACTGCCGGGGAACTAACATGTCTATCTGGCCACGCAAGGAGACTGGGAGAAGAGGTTTTAAGCCATCTGCACAGATAAAAAAAGTATTTTTTAAACTGGCTATCAAGTTCACAAGTATTAACCAGACTTGCACACTGTAATCAGGGTGGTTATGGGTTGTTCCATTCTCCACAGTTACCTTACTTAGTTCCTTAAATTTCCTAAAGCCAAGCATGTTGCAAAGAAAGAGATACATCATGAATTACTATTTGATTCTTAGTTCTTTAGATCAACTGAAAAGGAAATTTTTCCATGGACCCTCCTAAATGCTTAGAGAGAATTGGTGGAGTTTATAGTTTAGCAATAGCTTGGAAAACACAATCTGAAGGCCAGTTCTCTAAGTGTTTAGGCAGCACAGTTCTATTAAAAGTTTACATTCAGAGGCACCAAGTCACAAGTCACTTATTTCATTAAGATCTTCATCTGAGACTCTGAGGTTTTCAAAGTCACAGTTCCTTTCTGTCATGAGGATTAAGCTGATTGTATATATTCATCAGCAAATGACTGCACAAGTTCACACACAGAGTGGAAAAAACCAAAGTAACTAGTCCTCTGCACAACAGCATTGTTAACAAAGATGGAAACTAAGACGATGCCAGCTGCCCATCAGCTATTCAGATGAAAGAGAAACCCAGACCATCTGCACAGTTGCTTTGCATTAGTTAAAGGAAAATGTTGCCTGCTGA
>NW_009954555.1:869557-875283 GCF_000747805.2 Chaetura pelagica
CTGCTGAACTGACCTATCATTTCTTGCTGCATTGTCTGCAGAGAAGCTGTGATGGCATTGGAGCAACGATCTGACATGTTACGGCCCAGGCCTTCCTCAATGTGTTTATGCAGCTCCTGGCAAAGAAAGAGTTACTGAGCTTAAAATAAACACAGGTTAAGATGCAGGCTGCAGGTGCTAGAACTTGCCAGTTAACCCCTACCCCCTCCAAAAACAGGAGCATGCATTCTGTCTGCCCACAGTTCTCACAGTAATTTCATCTTTCTCCCTATTCTTCAATGAAGGAGAGAGGAACAAGCAAAATAAAAATATCTCATATGTACTCTGTAGTCCAGGGAAAGTTCTGTTTGATCTATACAGTGTGATACATCACATGGGTATCAACTTATCACTGAAATTATTTTTTTAAAAAATCTATTTATTTCTTTTAAATTAAAAAAAAAAATGTTCACTTTTTACAGAAGCTACCTAAATGCAAAAGCCATTCTAACAAAGTATTTTCCACAAGATAAGAAGCTCAGCTCATATCCTAGTTGGAAGAATGTTGAACATGACCAACTTGGAGCCAAAAACAGGCCTCCTTGTATTGCTTAAGCAACCTGTATGATGCAAACTTCACTTACACTCTTGTAAACCTTGAGAACTACTTGAGATGGATGGAAGTCTGCTTGGTATTCATCTACCAACACTGAAAGCCGTCTGATTTCTTCTGCCATTGCATTGGACACCTAGAGAAACACAGGATAGTTTCTATAGATCCTGTCCCAGGGAAAAAACAAAAAGCACCCCTGAAGACACGCATTTCTCAGTAAGCTCTACTGAGTCCTAAGCACTGTAAAAGTGCAGTGCCAGACCACTGTCTTTTTCTAAAAGCATTCCCTTCTGAAATCATTCCTGCTCTTCCCATCTGTGACTCCCACATTTCTAGTACTTCAGTCCTTTGTCAGCACTTTGCATTTTCCCCACCAAGCTTGTAGCTGTTTCACAGTCAATCCTCCTTACCTGCCTCTCCACTTCCTCTGTGATCTGTTTGATTTTCCTCTTATAGCTTTGATTAGGGAGCTCCAGCTGTTTGTCAATAAAACCCAAACGATCCTGTCGCTCCTCTCGCATTTCCAGACAATAAACTCTGGTGTAAAAAAAAACAAGTGCCCATCAAGAAGCCAGATAAATGCATTTTTGATCTACAAATATAATCTGCATTCCAGAAACAAGACTGATTCTCCTGCCCAAGAATAAAATGTGCCAGTATCTATAATACATTACATCCACACGACACACGACAAATAAGAGAGGTTCTTCTCACAATACTTTTACAGTTCACTAGAAGCAAGACCAATGGTGTGTGTGTCCTTCCCACTCTCAACCATGCTGTATTCTGCTTTGCAATTCAAAGACTCATCCCTTAGATTTCTCCAGGAATACAAGCTTTAGTTATGCAAGCACCAAGCATCAGTTCTCACCGCTGTTCCTGGGCAGCAATATGCACAGAATCCATGATGAGACGAACATCTTCTGCAATCTGCTTTGCTCTCACTGTGTGCTGCTCAAACTTGGTTTTTACTGCTGACTGTGAGATGCATTCCTGAACAGAAAAGGCAGCCAAAATTAGCAGCAGGCAGTAGGACACTAACACAACTTCTCCTCATATAACCTGATGCCAAAATGTGTTCCCACTACATATTTATAAACTCTAGTCCACAGCATTTCAGGAATAAGATCTAACCAGGTTAGAACACAAAACGCTCACCTCAAATCTTCTCTCGAAGTTCTGAAACTCAAACATTCTTACTTGAAATCCATCTGCCAGTGCTCCACCTGAGAGAAGTAGAAAACAGCTACTTAAATTTTCAGGAAGCAATCTGATGTTGGACATCAGGTGATACTCCTGCTTTATCTTGAAGCCAATGCAAAAATGCTGCTAAATCACCTGTTTTTGTTTTGAACTATTCTATTAATAATCCAACCCAGCCCGATTTTATCCATTTTTTGGAACAAGATATTCTCTATTTCCTTCCCTATAAGAAAACAGAGTTTCTGTTAGCTTTCCTCACCTCCCTCTGGCATCCCTTGAGCCTTCTGTATCCTTGCATTCAGCACTTCTTTTGCAGACACAAAGAAAATTCGATCCCCTGCCTGGGCTCGATCCACCACACCCAGTTCATCTACCAGGAAACTGGTACATCGTTCCATATGCTGTCGTCGCACCTGAGGGACAAACAGGATAAATCCCCTGTAGGCTCCATTTCTTAGAGGTCAGCCCAGGCACCCACATGCCCTCTGCTGGTCTAAGCTACCAATGCAAAAGAAATGAAAAAAAACCCGTTGCTGTTTCACAGAATCTTGCAGAGGTTGTCTAAGTGATCTTATTTCAAGAGGCCCTAGTGAAATTCCTGATATCCAGCTCAGAAATGTTGAGTCACACCCTGATCACTAGTCTATACTCCCTCTAGTCTCCACACTATGGTAATAAAAACCTAAACTGTGAATCACATCCAACAGTTTATGAGTGTCAAAGCAGACCAGAGTCAAAATGGGGCCTACAATATCCATGCAAAGAGAAGGAACTAAAACAGACCACAAACCTCTTCCATGTATTCTGGCTCAGAAGCAGATGCATCCCAGCGATTATTTAAAATAAATATATTGGGTCGAGACAGACGTTCGTTCACTTTGTGGAAGAACTGTTTCTCCTAAGCAAAATGGAACAAAACCTTTAATATATCAAACTTTATCAACTTTTAGCCAAATTCACTGAACAAGTGGACTTGAACGTACAGTTTGCATCAATGTTGATTCAGAATTTGCCACCAGGACAAATACATCAGCATCCAGGCAGAATTTGTCAATCCAGCTGTCCAGCTCTGTGGTTACATCAATGCCAGGGCTAGCAATAGAAAGAGAAGAGACATTACTATGCTGTGGAAACAGCTAAAACAGAACTTAAAAAGGTTAATAAGAAACATGTTTTCAGTTTTCCAGGGCATTCAATTCCCATGTCTGAGCTACACTCCCCTAAGGTGACACAGAGTACAGACTAAAAGGAAGTACCAAACAAGAGAAACTCCAACTGCTAATGACAGCAAAGGACTTTAGTCACTGTCACAGATTAGAACAGGGTCAATTTCCTTGATGTTTGTTAAATTTGTACTTGAAGACATTTCTGTAATTAGTCCGTGATAAGCAGGAAAGGAAAGAAAGATATTTCTCACCTGTCCATCAACACCAGGTCATCTTTTAAGAGAGGACATTTGGAATTGGGCCACATTACACTGACTAGGCTGCCAGCATTCAGAAGTTCATCTTGATGAAGGGCATGAGCCAGCTGGTTTACCGTCTATTAAAAAGATGGATAATTTATAACATTTCCTGTATGTTAAGATGCATTAACACAATTACTTCCCCTCCATGGCTGTTTCATAGACAATTTAAGATATACCCCAACTCTAAATCACTTTCACCCTGGGAGATTTTCCACATAAAACTTGCCTGAGGCAACCTCCTAGTGAGAGTTTATGAGAAATTTTCCTTTCAAGAAAAGCTACCGAGGAATTAGCTGGAAGTCTGTGCCTTCTGTTAGTCACACAGAGCTCAGAACATCCTGAGTCATCATTTCAGTTCCCTGCTAACACTAACAAACACAACATAGCATCTTTTTCCTAAAATGAAGTTTCATCCTATAACTTGCTCCATTCCTCCTTTCCTACACCTAACAAAATCCCATTCTTCACCTGTACTCCTTTAATGACTAAAATTCTTAACGGTGACATTTATTAATTGTGCTTTCATTTTTTTGGTTACTTTTCTGCCACTTCTGAAGAGCTCTTCTCCTTATGCTTAAGGAAATTGTACCTTAACACTCTTTTTTTCCTCTGAGCCTTCGGTAAGCAGGAAAGCTTCATGTCCATCTGTCCCTTCTACACGCAGGAAACAATTAGTGGTGTGTCCAATTCCTGAAGGAAGAACTTTGTCCCAGAGCATGGCATTTATGACAGTGCTTTTCCCATTGCTTGTCCTGAAGTCAGATTGAAGAATAGTATAGCTAGGCTTCTGATACTCAGGTATACTCATTTTGATATTACAGAAAGCAAGTTCTCTAAACCCAAGCAGTATCAGAAGTATCAACAATTTACGTGCCATCTGCAAAAAGACTTCTCTATTTTTTTATTTTAAGAATTCTTCCAAATCAAAGAAATACGTGCTACAATCTTTGTTTTCAGTTTACAGGACAACTACTACTACCAGCAACATGCACATTACAAGCAAAAGTTGGAGTCTCTATGAATATTTTTTACTGGCTACAATCCTAAAGATGCCTGTTACTTCACTGACTCACCTTCCGAAAAAAGCAACTTTCATGTGTCGTCTTGCCAACACTTCGCTAATACCACTGACTTTTGACAGGTAGCCTTTAACTTCCAGTACCTGCTCTTCTGTGGTGACAGGATCAAGCTCTATGTTCCTGTGTGTTTCTAAAATCAAAATACATCATGTCTGAATTCCAGGCCATCTGCTTCAGTACTGGATAAAGCACCAGTAACTTCATGATTTAACACACATAGCTAACACCTGAGGCAATTTTGTAACAGCATTTATCTTCTGGTCTCTTTTGTGTGCCTAATAACCATTCTCATCCTAAGGACTGCCATAAACCCTCAAAAAAAAAATATCTTTTGTCTGTATCTTAAGCTGTTAAAGCCAATTATTGGCATTTGCTATGTATCACTACCAATTACATGTCTAGGCAAGAATAGTCTAAGTATTACAGGCAAAAAACCTAAAGGGCCTTGTATAGTTTATAAAAGAACTCCTGAGCAACATAAAAACCAAACATAGCTCACTAACTAGCTCAGTTTCATAACATGTGCTTTCAAATATGACCCCCGAACTCCACCCAAGTTCCATAAAATTATCTTCTGTTCTTTTTATAAATATTGATATATAAACAGACACAGATACAAAAACAAGCACAGGTCCAGCAACACAATTTAACTGAATGAGGGGGTTTTTCTGTGTGTATATCTAGGGAATTGTGTGTGGGTGAAGCAGTTACATACTTGTGGTTCAAGAATTCAGCTTACCTTCCAGGAACAAGGAGCTCTCATTGATGTATGCAGCCAACTGCTCAAAGATACCATTGATTTTCTTCTTTGCAGTGACAAAATGTTTAAGTGGAGAGGCATTTACCTCAGCCATGTGTCTTTTATCCTTCTTCACTGCAACTATTGAGTTGGAACGAGTAAACAGCAGGGACATTGCGCTACAGGGAAAAATCCAATAAACAAAGGTGGTTCACCAGGTGCCAACAGCTAGTTAGCTAAGCATCCTACTGAAAACTAGATAAACACACATTTTAAAAACGACCTCCTTTCTTTCACAAAGAAATTGCTTCATTAGCAATTACTTCAACAACAGAAACAACAACAAATTAATTCTTCCTTTAGGGCAACAGCCCCCCCAACGATCCCTTGTCCCCTTCCTCTGCTTACTTTCACGTTACGATGAGTTACGTTTTCACAAGTCGGACATGATCAGCTCGAGTCCCTCTTGAACATGAAGGACTGCAGTTTTCCTGCCTTCTCCCTCGCCCAGGCCAGTCTCCGTCCTGCAGCTCTTTCCTCGACGCCGACTTCAGCCCGTCCCCGTCTCTGCAGCAGAGGGGCCCGGGGGGTGAGGGGGGGCAGGGGATGCCCAGGCCCGGGGGGTGAGGGGGCCTCGGGAATGCG
>NW_009954555.1:876032-885479 GCF_000747805.2 Chaetura pelagica
CACACGGGGAGCTGCAGTCCCGTCCCTGCCCCCCCGACCAGGCCTCTCCGGCCTTGCCCCACGAACAGAGTCACCGCAGCCTCCCCCTGGGGTACGGGTTTAATGCGAGTTCACCGCACATCTCGTGACAAACGCCCCAACAATTCCTATCACCGCACTGGGCAGCAGAAAGACGCAACAAAGTAAGTGGGAAAACAAAACCACAACAAACCCTGTAGAATAAATACATACACCTTTTTGACATCATCTTAAAGCACGGCCTGGCAAGTTCGTTCATTTGGTAACAGAGAGTTCTGGATTTCACCTAATAAGATTTATTACTGTACTGCTCAAACTGATTGTCCCCGCCTGGCACATGGGGCCTGTAGTCTTACCTCAAGAGCACCTGGGAAGCAGCAGAAAATGTTCTGTGTCACCCTCCTCAGATCCATTCCAATGGTAGAAAATGCCCTGCCAGAATTTACACATCTGTTCTGCCTTCAGTAATGTGACCTGTCCTAGATGAACGGGCTCTACACCTGACAATTAGACTGTAGAAGCTGGAGGCACAAAGAACCAAAAAGAGGACTTTTTTTTCCTTAAGGACATGATGTGAATTTGTTGCTTGTGAAACACCCTGGTCTGGCAGACCTAAAGCACAATGCTGTCTGACAGCTGGGCAGGTATCTCACAGGCAAGGCCAGAAAATGTTTCTCCCTCTTCCCTCTCTAACCATGAGTCTAAGCCTAGACAGATTTTTACACCTACCAGTTCACAACAATCAGCATTTTCCAACCACTCATTTCTATCACCCTTGACCCCACTGGGGAAGTGTCAAGAGTGTTTTGGTTTGGAAACTCAAATAACAGAAAAAAACACTGAATAATTATTTCCTCTAAGTACCAGAGAACAGCTCTTTGATGGCCTATTCAAACTAGAGGCAAAGAAAATTCCTAAAACAATCTCTGAGAACTGGAAAGAGGCTACCAAAGAGCACCAGGGCCCTTTGGGTTGTTACCCAGAGGATTGATTAGAGCTTTTGACAATCTTAACATGGGATAGAAGAGACAATTCAGCCCTGACTGATGCAGCTGTTCTCAGCCTTCCCTTTCTTAGATTTTATCTACACACACTAACTTGGTCTGCACTTGTCTGGGCATGCAGCTCCTTGCAGCTGCAGGGAGAGAAGACTTTCTGTTGTCTCTTCAGCTTAATCCCAGAGGTAAAGTATCATTAGCAAGACATTCGTTGAGCTAACTGGAAGCACCTATATTGCCCCTGCTGCTGCTTTGAGCTTGTGATACGTTTCCAAGGACTGCAAAGAGGTAAGAAATCAGATGATCTTCAGGCTCTTATGACCGAGTTTCATCTGGTATGACAATTTAACTGTTATGACTCCTGGAGTCAGCTCTCTGATTTGTTTCTATTTGGAATAGTACCCAGGAATTACTGTCTGATGTCCAGTCCTTTATATGCTGTGGATGAAAATGGGCTTCTGGCTACTTGGAGAGGGAACTTGTGACTTGCCTCCAAAAAGCTGGATTTCCAGTCCAAGAAAGTATTTTTGTAAAGCCAACCAATCAGTGGAGGTTCAAGTAAATCGCATTTCCAAGAAACAGTGGATGAGGAGCACAATCGAAAATGAAGGCACAAAATCTCCTTCCAAATTCTACAGCAATATTCCTGGATATTACCTGCAGTATCAGAGAGGGAGATCTTCCAGTAGTGGAGTCTTAAAATATCATTGAAAATCAATATCCAAATAGCTTTGATCAATGCCTTAGAAACTCTCAGTAGCATTCCTTGTTTCCACTCAAAGTCAGCAGAGAGTCAGGGAAAGGTCCTTCCTCCCTGTAAGGCATGACTCTAGGGGTCAAGGAAGGACACTGCAATGTAACGGGTTCCTTTGGTGGTTGGAAGACCTTCATGATAGTGGGTCAGGCGTCCTGGGTGCATCAGGGTCCAGCCCTTCCGTGGAGCTCGAATGGAGCAATTGTAGCGCAGGAACCGGCAGCCTCCTCCCTGATGGGCACAAAACCAGAGACACATCAGCTTGGGAAAAGCACCTCAGGGAAAGGGTCCCTGCCATCTCCTGGCAGCCCTTCTGCAAGCGTGAGCAGGTGCTTGGGGAATCTCCTGTCTTCTGATGTACTCAAAAATCTTCCTTCTACCCTAGCCTAGCCATTAATTGCAATCCTCTGGTGTGAAGAAGCCAGATATGGGGAAGAAAAGGGACTGCTCAGGAGGCTGTACCGCATTCTGGACACACTGGCAAACCCTTCTTACCTCATAGTCTATCCCCACTCGGTTCAAAGCAATGTTGATGGTAAAGGTGGAGGCATCATGGTGGGGCATGAGAGAGGGCTGCTCGTCAGGCTTGTAGCGAACGACAAAGGCCAACTCGAACTGAGTCTGCAGGGAAGGAGAACAAGGTGCACGTTGTTACAGGGCTACAGCAGTGTGTGGCTGCTGAGCTCCAGGGGGGCAGTATTTAAATTGCACCCCTCTACTAGGAAAGAAAGGAACAATAAGGCAGGAGAACATCACTGGGAAACTGGCTATTTTCTGATGCATATACTTCTGTCATAATGTAGGGTCAGCTCCTCCTGGGACACAGCCTGTGTGTTGCTGGAGGATTCTAGCACTCTTTTCACACAGTTGTAACTGGAGGAGATGCTGAGCTGCCCAAGAGTTTTGATGCTAAGGTACACATACCTTGGTATAGTATCCTGGGTACAGTTTCTCTGTGATGGGTGCAATATAGTCCAGAAGAAATTTATACCATTCCCTTTCAAAGCCAATTTGGTTCATGTGTATGTCTATAGTTGGGACATTCTCATATCCTCCTTGTATTCTGCTGTCCTGAAATAGAATCATGAAAATACCCATAAGGATGGGAACTTTGGACTGCAGGAATGACAAGCACTACCTTCTGGTAACTACAAATAAGTATGACATTTATTTAGCAGAGTTTCCAGGGTGGAGAACTAATTTCAACCAATAATTAAAACCTAAGGTAAACAATATTGCCATCCAAAAGGCTGAACACTATAGCTTCAGAGGACACTAAAGAGGACTCAAGAAAATTAACTTATATTTAAGACCAGGAGCAGAGAGTTTTTTCCTGGTTTAACTGTGAGATCTAGTTACTTCCTACAGGAGGCACTATTACCACCAAATAAGCATGGATAACAGAAGGCCCCAGAAATCACAAAGCTCCTCCATTTTCTTACCGTGTTGTCACCTGTGGACCACTGGCCATAATGCTCCATTTCTTCCACCAGCTCATCACAGGCAGTGTCAGTGAATATGGGGAACCAGTAAACATCTGGGCAGGGCTGCGGAAAGCAGACAGAAAATGGCAGAAATAAGGACATGGGCTTGAGTCAAAAGGAGTAAGACTAAACTGACTGCAGACTTAGGCAGTTTAAGTGGAAAGCAACTAAAATATTGAGGATAGAAATTTGTCTTCTGATTTATGTGCCCCACTTCTACTTGAGATAGCTGGACGTGTACTCCTAGAAGAATGATTTGGCTCTAAAAATACTTTCAAGGTCATGTTTCCTCTGGATTTGAAAGACTAGGAGGTCATGCTGAACTGCTTATTCCTGAGAGTGACAGTAGTGACGATGAAGGCATTGTCCTGATACCAATCTCCCAGTCTGATGGATAAGAGTGATGTTTTCTTACCGTTTCTACCAACTTCCCTTTCAAAGCTGCTGTGTAGTTTTCATGGATGTACTTTTCTCTCCAATCCTGCATCAAAAGATAAGCAAACCAGTCATTTCTGTGAGACATGGTTAAAGAAGCAATGAAAGGCTAGGTACTTGTGCAGCTGTGCTTCACAGGCTTTGAAGATCCAGGTGTTATGAATCACATAAAGACCCTCTCTTCAAATTCTGTGACTATGCTACTCACCCCACCTGGGAGGCATCATTATTACACAGGATAGACCTTCCTTATGGGTGAAGCTAGTCATAAGACCTTCACATGCTACACTGCTAAGCCTGCTGAGCACGCAGGTTAGCTCACCTCAGGATTGCTGAATATTTGCCAGAGGTCATTGTGGAGGTGAGTTGTCTGGTAATTCTCCAAGGATAGTATGTGTCCAAACTGGTGCCGATTCGTCAAGTACATAAAGACTCCCTGCAGGACAAAGGGAAACAATCAACCTTTGTTTTCATGCCTCACATATCTGTGAGCCACTATGAAATACAAGCACTGGACAGTTCCCCAGTGATGATGGCTCTGCCTAAGCTGTTCATTTACTCATTCTTTCTCCTTTAGGCCTTCAGTTTAATTTCCAGCCTGGATATGAGAAAACTTTGAAAGGTTATAGCCAGAGCCAGCAATTCTGTGCCTCCTGCCAGCCAGGGCTGGAGGCAGATCAAAGCAGCTGCTATAAGATTAGGTTCTTCCTTCTTACCCTGTCAACCCCATTTAGAACAGCCCTGTATAACCCAAGAACAAAAATGTTCTCTGCATTTAGTGGTCCTTGGCTCTGGGTGGTTTCACAGCAAGATAGGAATCCCACACTGTTCCAAACCTGCACAGTGCTGAGTAAAGCAAATTCCTCCTGTCCCATGCCCAGGCAGAGCTGAACGCCTGGAAACTACTGCATCTTGTCACCTCCACCATGCAGTTCTCCACTGCCAGCCTCTCCCTTCTCGACTGACCTGGTTCCGAACGTTGTGGCAGAAAGCCATGTCAGTATCCAGCTTGCCACTGTGGAACAGATCTTCCTGGTCAAGCTCCGACCGCAGAGCCTTGGCTTTGACCAGGTACACGCTGCTGATGTAGGGGACATTCCAAAGCCCACTGAAACACAAGGGTAGGGAATTAAGACTTAAAATACCACTAAGGCTGGACTTGATAGGATGGCAGGCAGTATCAGCCAGGCTTGCCTAAATGAGCCAACTCAGAACACGACAGAGAAACCGTCTCGATCAGGATTGTCATGCCAGGAAAAATCACTTATATTGCTCAGAGCTTTTAAGCTGCACAAATGCTAGTCCACTGTGAAAGCAATTAATTGCTACTGTGTGTTTTTGCTAGGGACATAATTAATGGCTTGAATCTCTTCCCAGAGAGATCAACATATTTTTCCAGTGATTTTTAAAAAAAAATTGGAACCAGCCAAAAGTGCATAAGCTGACTTCCAGCATTTACTGCACATATAATGAATGGCCTAAAAAACAACAACAACAAAGGAGGGCCCCTCAAGAACATGAATTATCCAACAATTATATTTTGTGACTTTTCTATTCAAGGATCACTTGGTATTTTCTGAAGACTATCTGATAAAGATTAAACAACACTCTACAGGATTTAAGGATCACACTGACTATAATCCACAGATGAGAAGACATGATGTGAATATGATGAAGTCCTGAGTCAGGACTCTCAAACCCCTACTCTGGTCATAAGAAAATCTGCCCCTAGTATGTTATGATCTCTCCTCAGGGGAGAACACAGAGCAGCTTCCAATTGGGAGTGCAGACTTCTTTTCCATTTCTGTACAAAAAGACAGTCGTGCTCTCTGATCTTCGATATGAGTTAGTTTGATGATCATGTGCTGCAGGAAGCTTTCCATCTAAGGGATTATATCAGTAAGAAACTGTCTGCATACTCACACCCTCCTCCTCTGAACAATATCCACGTAGTCTTCTGAGCGGGCATAGTATCCATCAGGGCTCAGTGCTCCCCAGAAATTTGACCACAGCTTCTCATGACGACTCACTAGTGGGGCAATCACCAGCCTAGGAGCACAGCAGAAAAAGAAATTGCAGGACAGGATGTTACCACAGGAAGAAAAGGAAAAGATTTACAAACCACAGGACTGTAAGAGTGAGATTCTCCCTTACTTACAGAGTTGCTGCTTCTGTTAACTCTGTTGGAATAAAATTCCACATAAGAAAAAGGGCAAATAAGGTAACAACCTCCTTCCTAACTGCATTCTACAGCAGGTCTCTCAGAATCCAATTTGTTCTAGCAACTATATAAAGACAAAACTAGGGATGATTTATATCCACTGCCTAAAATCCAGGCATTACAACTGCAGTAAAAAAAGACCAAGTAAGGGGTGTTTGTCTAACAGTCCATCTGACACAGTTCTCCTAGTGCCTTACACATCTCAGGGATAACAAAGCTCCCTGTGTTCCTTATGTGGATGATGACCAGTGAGGGTTGCTCAGACCAAAGAACTCACTTGTTCTGTTCGATCAGGATCCTTAGAGTCTCTGTGTTCTTCAGAACTATCTCAGCATCCAGGCTGAAGTAATAGTCACAGTCAGGATCCTTTCTGCACAAATCCCTAAATCCAGAGAAGAAAAGCCACATCAAAATCCTCCTAAAGCAGAGCAAGACAACGGACAGAAAAGCAGGAAGTCCTTCAGCTTGTAGCTTAAACATCTTATTCCAAGTGCTCAGAGAAGCTCAGTTTAATGTAACAACCCGTAGGGCTGGCACAGTCCAAGCACATCAGATTCAGGATCCAACAGCACACACTGAGACCCAGCCAAAATCACATTTAGCAAACTGGTTCCTCAGCTCAGACTGAAGAGGTTCCCATTTACAGTTGTTTCAAATCCAGACCTGAGCTCAAACTCACACGTCCTGACCACAGGAAGGGAGATACTCTGCCACTGGCTCTTAGCTGCTATGGGGGCAGTTGTTTTTTTTTCAGTATATAATGGGCATAAGGAGTTAATACAAGAAAAACCAAGAGAAACATCTACTTGATAGTGATGATACTCAGAATGACTGGACTGCCTCAGTTTGGACACAGGCTGACTCTTCCAGCCCTCATGTGTGGCCTCTTCACTTACATGCCCAAGTTACGCGCCTCAGCATTCTCCACCTCATCATCTGGTCCAACCACTTTGATGGCGAGATACTCTTTGCCATGCTCTTCAACAAAAGAGTCCACCTGCATCAAGTGATGTTCCTCCTATGTCGAAGGAAAAAATAAGGGAAAACATGAGATGGGGTCATCCCAGGCTGCTCATCCTCCTGTTCTTGAAAATGCCATATCAGATGAACAGCTCTTCCCACTTCCACATCTTCACAAGCTGGATGGAGAGATCTTACAGGTGCCACTGGAGATAAGTAACTGGGATTACACAGCCTGGAAGTCTAGTCAAAGGTTGCAAAGATGCCTAGAGTACAGGAAGAGGCAAACATTTTCCCCATATTTGCCAAGACCATCACAGGCCAACTTTACTTACATGGTTGTGAATGAAGAGCTGGATTCGTTGCTTTGGGTAACGGAGGTTACGAAGCCTCAGGAAAAACTGGGAGAGGAAGGGGGTAGGCTGCTCGATGAAAATGCCGATCAGGATCATGGGCAGGGCCTCATCCTACATTCAGTGGGAGAGAAGAGAAGTGGAGGCTCATGTACCACATCAAACACATAAGATCTCCTTGTAGTTGTAAGACTTGTCTTGAGAGCTTTGAGTAGAAACTGACTTACCTTAAACCCTGTAAGGCTTCGCAGACCTTCATCACATACGGTGCAGCCAGTCTCAAATGTCCATATTTGAGGAATGTAGTTTCCCAGGTAGTTCAGCTGCAGCTGCAAAAGGCAATTTGCCATGTTATGCATTATAGGGCAGGGGAGCTTCTTTGCATCCACCCCAGTATAACATTACATTTCATCTGAACTTGATTTACCTTCTTCTTGGACTAACGATTCTGAAAAGCATGACAGCCTGAGGATATAACTACACACTGAACTTTGAATCAGACTCTTCTTGCTGCTATGGACCTGGACCACTTATTGTTTCTCAAATGTAAATGTAGCCAGGGGAATTCAGCATATAGGAGGGCAATAAACTAATGCAAAGCCACCCTTTAGGCTCAAAGGTAACAAACACGTATCAAATCTTTTCCTCAGGGTGCCCACTTACCTTAGTGGGTCCATTTCCATGAATCACCACAGGCAGAGTGTCATATAACAAGTTTCTTGCTCTCACTCGTGAGTTTTCGAACTTCAGAACTACCTCATCTGGAAATGACACAGCCATTGTGTTACCAGAGGGAGGCTCTTACTGAGAATTAGCAGCACAATGCCTCATTTCTACTGAACAACTGCTGAAAGATGAAAGGATGGATGTGGATAACCATGCAGAAATAGTTTAAGGGCTAGATATTGTATCTGAAAAGGAGGAAAAATGCTCAGAATTATCCTGTAAGGTAACAGGAGGATGGAAATTGGAGAGAGTGCAGCTTGCTTGGCTGACAAATATGCCTCCTCCTGGGAACTGGCAGAAGCCAAAGTGAGAGAGTCTTTCAGAACTGGTGTTGACAAATTGTGTAGTGAAGAACAGCTACTCACAGCCAGGGAAGACTCAGGCCCTTCTCACCCACGCATTCTACGCACCTGCTCTTTCTTTTTTTCATCCCTCATAAAAGTTCACTCTCCTGACAAGAGATCTACCACACAAAATCCTTTGGAAAACAGACCAGTACAGATCCAAGCTCTAGACTGTCATTGTTATAATGAGCCCAGGAGCCAAAAGTTACACAGCTGTTACCATTTTTCATCTGACTGGTATAAAGATGGAGTGGTACAAGACTATACACTGAAAACACCAGGCAGTAATGAGAAGATGCCAAGACTAGCAAAATGCATCAATCAGCAGGTCAGGTGAGAAGCCTGGTGTGGACAGTGAGTGCTCACAGGCAGTGCCTGGCTGCCTCTCACCTTCTGTGGCATTCCAGACAGTTCTGAAGTGGAAAGACAGGCAAGCCCTAGGCAAAGTTGTGTGTTATTACTTGCCCTGGAAGTCATTCCCAGCTTAATCCCTAAGGCTAATACAATCTGACATGCTTGGAGATCAAAGTGGCAAGGAGGTGTTAGATGGAAAACCTGACCCGCATTCCCCCAAGTGAAGAGGGAATTGCAGTAAGAACCTAGTTGGTCACAGTGGAATTGCAAATAAATCCCAGAACTTTGGCAGAGGCTATTTAATGAGGCTTATTCTGCAGGGACAGGAATTTCTGAAATTTAATCCCTTCAGCCACAACTTTATTTCTGGTGTCCGCATGCTGTTGCGTCCCAAGGAGAAATGAGCTTCCTTATCCCATCTCACCTAATGCTCCATTTAGGTTTTGGAAGATCCGGCTTCTTTGGTCTAGACTGATGTTGATACTTTCCTTGAAAAGAATGAGATGAATAACCTTAATTAGAATACAACTGGGCACCCATTCTTTACATGTGAGAGACCCTATGCTGAGTGAAAATTTATCACACTCCTATAATCACTTCCATACTCTCCGAGCTCTGAAGCCTAAAACCACTTCCAGCCCATTTTCACTTGAATCTGGGACAATCTGCCATTTTCTAAATGATTTAAACATATTATATTATTCAAAACCATGCAAATGAACATTTTAAAGCTGCTCTGGGTGTGGCCGTAACAATCCACAGCATATGAATGAAGTACATTTGCAGCACAGTCATATAAA
>NW_009954555.1:885494-886339 GCF_000747805.2 Chaetura pelagica
TTGCCATCTATCCTTGGGCAAGTGTTATCCCAAGTGTTGCTCCAGGTATTGGTGTCAAACCAGAGCACAGCAGGGTGCAAGACCAGCTTGTGCATGCTTTGTTTTTATCCCTGCTGCAAGCCACACTCTGACTGGAGTTTTGTCAGACTAAAATCCAGCTCTGACTTAACAGAGTTCAATGTCCCTCCAGGCATCTATTAAGATTCATTACTGGGAAGGACAGCAGGGTGCTCACATCCGATGTCTGAATGCCAAGTCAGTGGAATTACTCAGCCTTGGTGTGGCACAGGGCCAGAACTGCAGATGGGAACATTAAAAGAACAGCTCCTGTTAAAATCTATGGGGCTATATTCAGATTTGGGGAAGTAAAAAACTGCAGCTGTTCTGAATTTTTTACCAGCCTTGCTAATAAAAAAAGTGCAGCTCCTTCTCTAAGCAGTCTGAAAGCAGTTTCCTATTTCTAATGTTTCCTCCTGACTTTGCTGTTCCAGTTTGACTCAGTTCCCATGCCTCTATGGTGTCCCTCAGGGACAGACTGCACTACATACTCAATACACAACTGGGCAGGGACAACAGAAGCACAATTACCCTGTGGGCTGGGTGATTTGGCCAGTGCACCTCATGGTGCTGGAATGGCAGTGGTGCTTCCAGGGTCCATTCCAGGCTTCTACACAGCGCTACGTGCCCTGCTACATTGGCCAATGCAGACTGTCAGCCAGGATCTGGAGGTATTAGCTGAAGCAGTGGCAGCCTCTTTGTTCCAGCAGGGATACCCACTGAGATGCCTACAGTCCCTGTCCTGTGGCAAAACAGTGGCTACGAGGCTGTGAACCTTTGTCTTATTC
>NW_009954555.1:886542-893713 GCF_000747805.2 Chaetura pelagica
TACAATGTACTTCAGTGCTAGGTTGCACTGTGCTCTGCAGGGAGGACACACACAAGACCGGGTTTCACATCCCCAGGGAGGAGCAGCCACATTCAATAGCTTTAATCATAAGTACATCCAGATACTGGTGTGAGTTTCCAGTATCCATCTTCCCATTCCCATTTAAAGTTTAAAGATAAAAACTGCTAATAACAGAACAAAGGGATAGTGGCTAGAATGTGAATTTTCAGAAAGGAAATGGGTAACTAGACCACCTAAGAACTTACTTTTCCTTGTGAGGATGTCAAAGCAGGAATTAAAAGTTAATACCTATGTACTTAACTTCTTTACTGTCAAAATGGATGCTGCACAGAGGATTTATAACAATACTTCTCAGATAACTCCTCTCAATCCCAAAATTTAGCTACACCTACTCTTTTTTCTGGATCCAAGAAGACATTTGTATAGAAGAGCTGGTCACTGTCATCATCCTCTCCTTTCCACTCCTCCACAAGCTTCTTCAAGTTTGGAGCATAACCTATGAATCCTGTGGGAATAAGTATGAAGAGGTGTTTTAATCCAGACAACCAAAACAGGGAAGTACTCCTGTGCACACACACTCTCAATTCTTTCACACAAAGTCTCACTCCACTTTGTATTGCTGAAGATAAACCAGCATTCAACGAAGGTATGTATGTACAGACCACACTTCCCAAGATGGAATGACACCAGGACTAAACCTCTAATCTAAACTGACTAATCTTCAGCATGAGAAAAGCTCGGAAACCCACACCTTGAATGACAAGTTCCACTGAAAAGGGAGAAGGGATAGGGAGGAGGTTCCTAGCCTCTACAGGCAATGCATAGCTAAGTCTCCTGCAGGTAAAAGACAGGAGCATTCTTAGTCACTCCATCATGGCCTGTTAAGCACAGGCCTTCAGCTTTCATCATGTTCTATAAAGATGATTTCCACATCTGGTCCCTTGCTACTTCTCCCAAAGGCCTTCTAACAGGAGGAAAGAAGTGAGAGAGGTTCATGGCTGAAAGAAGGTTCTGTATCTTACCTCCAGAACCCAGGAAGCGCTTTCCATCTCGCACCTGAGGGTACTTGGCTTCCAGCTTTCTGTCAGGATAGATGTAGTTCTCTGCTGAGAAGACCACCTTGCTCTTGGCTTGTTTGAACTTCTTCAGCAGTTCTGAGGGGCCTGAAGCAAAGAGTACATCGTAGCTAGAGTAAAAGAGAGACAAGAAACAGAAAGGAATGGAGTCAGAAAAAAATGTCAGCACAAAAAGTTTCTAGAAACAGCTAATTCTTTAAGAAACCCTTTATTTTAGTTCTGCTCCACACTACTACATTTTTGTCATAATTGTAGCTAATTCAAGTGCTGTCTTATTCATGGAGTGGAAAATGTTACTTTCCAGTGCAGCAGATTCCACACTGGCTTGAGGCAACTTTCACCCATTCTTACTTTTATGAAGTTTTCGCTGATGATAAAAACAAATCTTCCAAGCTGGAAAACATTCTCATCTCTCCTTCCCACTTGGAACTGTGAAGCGCTGGTGCCCTCACTGTTTGTAACAACCTTTTACTTATTGGAGGAATAATTACTCTGCCATTCCTTTCTAGAATAAACAAACCCATAGGTCAGGCTTTTTACATCTTCTGGCATCCTGCCACCCTCCACTGGGCTCCCTGCAAATCTTCAGAAGGAACCTCTACTGGACACTGGTCAGTGAATGCTGCCCCTGCAGCCCCTCTCTTCAGTACTCGGTAGAACTGCCCAATTACCAAGCCACACTCCCAGTATGAGACTGGTGTTTTCTGCAAGAGGATTTGCATACATCAAGCTCATGTTGTTTGCTCATTCCAGAGACTAATCATTCCCAACTTTTCTAAACACACATAAACACTCTGAGCTGCAAGAAATGATGTCCTGGCCATGTGAGCTAGAGACACACAGGGATCCCAGCCCTGCCTGTTGCTGAGCGTATGAAAAGGCACTGAGACTCCAAACCATCCTTTTCCCTCTTCACATTTCTCTGGCAGACTAGTTCTTGGCTCTCAGGGTTGTGTTGCAGCCTGCCTCACCTTATAAAACAAATAACTCTGGTAAGAAAGGCCTGCCTAGATCCAGAGAAATTGTCTGTTCCTTCTCTACAGATAGAGGCAGCCAAATTCCACCCTGGCAGAAGCAGGTGTAATGCTATCAACTTTATACAACAGTTGGAATCAGCCTATTTTGATCAGACCTTCCCAGCTGCCACGATGCAGCTCTGAGCAACTCTCAGGCAGCTGCAGAGAATTCAGGGGGGAAAAAAATACTGGAGAAGGTCTGGACACACCTTCCAAAAGCAATCTACTTCACAGTTAATTTCTTCTTAGTAAGAACAGGTCCAAACACCTTTATGATTCAATTAATGACAAATATGTCCCAACCCATTACCTATCTATGAAAAGGATGATCAAGTCTTCCTGATCCGCATACTGCTTCAAAGCTGCTTTCAAGAGCCGGACCTTCTGCCCACCTCCTGCCGGATTCTGGTCATCTCCACCCAGCCATTCCTCATCCAGTCCCAGTACCTAAAAAACAACAGCCACAAGGTCTACTGAACAGTCACTCTCCCAGCAAAGGACCAGAACCCACAGTCTTACAAGTCCTGGCAACTTGCAGTGCAAATCACAACACAAAACCCAGCCTCAGCTCCCTCTGAGCAACCACCACTGAGGCTACTGCCCATCACCTGGACTTTGTAGTTGAAGAACTGGGCTGATCTTCTAAAGCGTTGGAATCCCTCAGTCTTCTTGGTGGCAACAGTAAGGACCAGCAGGTTTTCTGCACACAGGAAAAAGAACAAGAGACACATTCAACTTGAGTTGTTTGCACAAACAGCTGTTCTGTACCTAACAAAGAGGCTTTACTAACAGATACTGAGCCAAGGCAGGGATCAATAGTCTTGAAGGTACTTAACAGATTTGACAAAAGTAAGTAAAAATCCAACCATTGAGAAGCAGGTAGCTTTCCCAGTGCATTCTTTAAGCTAATCATGAATCCAGCGATAGATTCCAGGAGTCCCAACTTTTGAGCAGTCAATGCTGTTCATGGACAGAGGTTATGTCTGTTCTATATGACACTGACAGGTGTCCAGGTTCATTTTAAGTCAGGCAAGGGAGGTAGTTTAGCTGTGGAGCTACCATACCCTGCTGAGAGGAACACAGCTTGCTTACACCTCACTCCATTATCTCTACATCACACTCCACAAAAGCAAGACTGTTCCTTTGCAGCAGAGATTAGAACTTGGCCCTGGGTATAAAATGAGAGATTGTGTAAAGATACAATTTCATTGCATGAGTTATGAGCTAGAAAAAGAAAACAGGATGTATTAAGTGTTTTTTCTCCCTGCTTCTGAAAGCTACAATTCTCTTTTCTCACATAGAGTATAAAGGAAATTAAACTTGAAGATAAAAGATAGAACTACTACAAAATGCCCACTTGGAAGTGACCCATTTAGTGCAGCCTGCTTCCCATTCCCTACAGAGTTGCTATTTTGTCACTCAGTGTTTAATAGGTGTAAAGGAAGACCAAAATTAGGCTGAATGCAATTATTCCCTCCCATAGCTGCCTCAATTTTCTCCTTGCACTCCTGAGGTGTCTTCCAGATTTTTTCATACATACACAATGTGAATTTAATGCTGCCATAACATTTACTTACATTCTCCTCCCAAACTTGCTTTTCATTTCCAGTCCCTTCAAAAGACAAAGGTAAATCCTGAAGTGTCTGAAAGGCAGTTTCAGAAGTTTCTCTATAGTACCCCTGGAATAAGATTTTTACGTGGAAGCTCTGGTTTCTTCATTGTGATCAAATGCTATACTCAACACTTCTGCTTAAGTAGGAATCTCTATAGGCCCTGGCAACAGTGCTTAGATGTGCATCCTGGCCATGAGATTTTAACATTGGAAAATACCAGGAAAAACTAAAAGCACATTTTCTTGGCTTGAGCAGGCTTCTTTTGGATCAATGATTTTTTTTCAATGGATGTACCAGATGAATCTTCCTCATGTATCCAAACGGATACTCTGATCTTAGAGAGGATGGATGTACGAGCTGGAGTGCAAAAGAGACCTGACAAAGGCAACTGAAGTAAAAATTAAGTGTGTGATTCCAAGTTAGGAAGAAGAGGATGTTCCCAAGGAATTCCTATAAGCCTTCATCTGCATCAGAATAAAAAGAGAGATTGAAAAGAGTCAATAAAAGGTCACCTCTGATTGTATTTTATTAGACATTCACACAGACAGGCAAAGGGAATGATAAATAAAAGAATATGAATCCTGCATTTGGGTACTTTTTAAGGGCAGATTTTAAGATGTATGAAGTACATTCCTAATCCAGCTCTTCCAGCACACTCCAGTTCCTTGTGTCCTGTCCAGTCAGAGGGTGCAAACAAATGAGTAAAGTATGTATCTCCTCAGGGAATATGTTAAAGTAATTAAAGTTTCTAGCCACATGACAGCAGGCAGAAAACCATGGCAGCTTTACCAGCTAGCTCTGAACTCATGGTTTCTGAGAAGGTGAAGATCACACTGCCAATGAAGAGAGGGGTAAATGTGCATTTGCCAGAGAGCAATGCAAACACAAGCATCAAATTCTAGTACCTGAAAGGAAAAGGGAAAGCATATGATAAAGAAGGAAAGAAAGAAAGAAAGGAGCCTGACTGCTATGCAATGATTTCAGCCTGAATTATCCAACATCTCACATTAAATAAATCACTAATTAATTTCTATGCCACCACCCCCAGAAAGCAACAGCTTCTAACATGACTGCCAGAAGTTTATTGGGCAAGATGTGAGAGCTAAATGCTCACCCAGAGGAACAGGAAGCAGTGTCGTGTTTCCAAGACAGAAAAGGTTTCACCCTGCAATGCGTGACCTCACTGGAGCAGGGAAAAGCAGCACAGAGACAATCACCCACCCCAGCAGAATTCCAAGTCACAGATTCCCTTCCATTACTGGTCTGCGGGGTGGGACTCCGAGAGACATTAAGCTCGGTTTCTGTTCTGAGAAATCCCTGCAGTAGCGAGAGCTTTCCATCCCAAGAGACATTCCTCCAGTCCAGTACCAGAAGCCCGTGCTGAGCTGCCTCCGCTCCTTCCCCTTTAACCCTTTTTTCTCTTTCTCGAAGGTTTTGCTGAACCCTGGTGCCGCTGACAGGAATTGCCACAGGCAGAGCAGGAAACCCTTTTAGTTTCAGTATCGCATTTTAAAACCTTCCAAAGCAGATTTATGCTTCCCTATTTTCCATGTCACTGTACTTTTCATATGTAGAAGCAGTAGCCTATTCTGTTTAGCTGGGCCTCCTGGACTCAGATGCTCTTCAGGCCATGCTGACAACTACAAATCATATAAACACATTTAATAATGGTATAGCTGCAAAATATGAACATGGGGTTCATGAAGCAAGCACTGGACTAGGAACCAGGGGAGCTGGACTGTACTGCTAGCTCTGCTGTGCAACAAGTAGCCCACTCTGCTGTCCCTCTGGTTTTCCATCTGTAGAATGATTACAGAAGACATTCACCACTTTATAAGGGTTTTTGAGCACTATACATTTAAAGGATCCTGTAAGGACAAAGCACTGGCACCGGAACTCTGATACCAACATCAGAGTTAAATGACTGTGTAGACTTCTGAGTTTTTACAAAGAGTTAATTCATGAGTAGGTGACGAGTTCAGTAACAAAAAATTTGAGTCATTTACTTCTGCCCTGCCTCTACAGGAGAAGCACAGCTGCAGCTGCATTTTAGGACAAGGAATTAATTTACCCCTAGGCTGTGCTTTGGGAAATCTTACTTTGCCACTTCCTGTTAAGATAGTGCCCAAGAATATACTAGTAATATGGGGATCAAATAGAAAAAAAAACAGTGCACAATGCAATACTGGATAATATAATCTCTGTATTAAATTTACATCTTCAAAAGGTTGTGGATTTTTTTAAAATACTCAATTACCTACAAACTATGCTTAGGGCTGCTGCAGAGATCTAAAAGAACATACAAGACAGAAAACAGGGTATCATTGTGTACATATTACTCTGGGGAAGCTCAGGCATAGACAAGGTAAGACATTCTTCCAGACATGCCAACAGTGAGGAGTTCAGAAAGCAGTTAACTCCAGATCCCTCTTCTTAACCAACATACCTCATGCTCTTTCCCCAGCACTGAATTTCTCTAAGTGCACTAAAACCTTACTAAAAACATGGAAGATTCAGTGCATGTAAGGAAGGCAGGACAGCACAGAGATTAATTTCTTACTTCTATTTGTCTCATAGTTACCCAAACTGCAGAAACAATTTTGCTTTAGTTACACCACTAAAGAATTCCCTTTCCCATTAACTGTATTATTACTGAGTAATATACATAGTAAAGGTAATTATACCAGAATCAGATATTGTGAAGATAAATACTCTAGGTAACAAGATGAAATCTCCTCTTAATTGCCACTTCTCTAATGAAGACAGAGATAATCATGCAAGCTTCTTGGCAGAGTGACAGTGTGTGAACCTCTCTGTCAGCCTGGCTGACAATGCCTCTGCCCTGACCTGATGTGCTACCAATTACTCTTCAGAGCATCTACCAACTGTTTAGGTGCCACTGATGTTATTGGAGAAGCCTGCAGGGTCTCAGGGCAGCACACTGCGGCCAGTCGGGGATCACACACTCCCTGTCGCCTAGTTCTTGAACTTTTTAAAGTTCAAAAGCAGGAAGGGCTGACCTAGGTGGGATGCAACCCATGGGACTGCGAGTACTTCACTGGGATGAAATGGTGCCCGAGGCCTCGCACAACACAGAGCTGTGAGCGCCTGTCTAGTAACTGGGGTGCGGGAGGAGCCCCAGGGCAGCCTGGGCACCCCCCAGAGCTGGCAGCAGGGCCAGACGGCGCAGGGGCTCGGACTCCACCGCGGGCACCACTCTCAGGCCGGGCAATGCCTCTTGAGTTGGGCCGAGGCGCTAAGGACAGCGGTGGCACCCACCGCGGGTGTGCCCGCTCCTCACCAGCTCCCTGGTCCCCCCCAGAGCCCCCCTTACCTTCCCGCTGGGAGGCACGGCCGCCCCCCGCCCCGAGCAGCGCCAGCAGCGCCCAGGGCAGCAGCAGCAGCGCCGGGGGCTCCATGGAAGCGGCTTCTCCGCCGGGCAGGC
>NW_009954555.1:894168-896018 GCF_000747805.2 Chaetura pelagica
GCCAGAGGAGGCGGGAGGCGGCGGCTCCTCCTCCCGGCCCCGCGAGAGGCGGGGGAGGCAGCGGGGCCGCCCGGGGAGGCAGCGGGGCCGGGGCTTGTGCGGAGCCTTTTTCATGGACGCGAAGCTGGTGGGCTTGGATCCCGGAGCTGCAGCCACTCCACCCGGGGGGCCTTGCTGCCGGGGGGCTGCCAGCAGGGGGGTCACAGCCCCCGGGACACGGGGCGAAACCTGCATTTAGAATCGTGTGAGGCTGAGGAGGAGGAGGGGGCTGAGTTTCTGACCAGCCTCGGTGCTGGGCTGCGTCTGGTTGGCAGAGTCATGAACAAAAAGGAATTGTGCACAAATCTGGAAACCCTTCTTAAATACCTCCTTCCTACCTGTCGTGTCATGTATTTCCTTGGGGAACACAAAATCTGCTGCAGTCTTGTTTCCTGCACGAACTTTCTCTCTGGCAACATATTTATGTTCAGGTCTTAAATTTACCTCTCTGTCCTTGTGCTGGGTTTTCTTGGACTAGCCCTGATGACTTATCCATGCATCTTTGTCTCTTTGCTTTGTAACAGCATCTTCCCAAAAAACTACCACTATGTTTGTTCACTGAGAACATTCTTGAGTGTTTTCTTTCCATTCCCTCTTCCCAAAGCAGGAATTCCCTCATAATTACCAGGCAAACAGAATACTCCTCATGCTCAAATGATGTGCAGCAGGCAGTAATCCAAGGAAACACTAGTTTTCCCTAAGATGGTGATTCAGAAAACTTCCTTTTGCAAAGCTGCCAGTTTCATTAACTAAAAAAGAAGAAAATTAAAACAGACTTTTGCTTCAGATTTCATCAGTACTTTGCAGGCCCAGACAAAGTCCCTGATAACTCTTCAACAGCCTCAACACGTTGAGCCAGGAGCCACAGCAACGGTGCTCAGCCTTCAAACCTCTGACTCAATCAGGAGTTTTAAACATTTCAAGTTAAATTTCCCCCTTCTAAACCAAAAGGGGGCTTGCACACTAGAAATAGGGCATGCATCTTTGTTTATACTGCCATGGACAGTCCCCCTGTTTGCATTCTGCAGCTCTGCCAACCCAGCAAGCATGTTTTTGTTCCCGTTTCTGTTCCTACTGCTCCGTGCTCTCTGAGTTGGCTGCCTGTCTTTTTAAACAGAGGCAGCTGCCAGTGCAGATGTTCCAGTGAGTACGTGCAACACGTGCTCCAGGCAAAGCAGCAACTTCCTAAGAAACGGAAAGGATCAGAGCACGTTTTTAAAGCAGCCTCAGAGCACACCAGACCTTTTGAGGAAACACCAGCTCCACTGCAACAGGGTCTGACCCACCGTTTTCACACATTCCAGTGCCCTCCCTCCCCCCAAAATCCAGCAGCACTTTTGCAGGATGACGTTCAGGAAGTGTCTCGCCTGCACCCCTTTACTGAGCTGGCTCTGGTCAGAGATTTCACTTCATCTGAACTCTCGGGGTCTCTGTAGGGTTTGCTGCTGTCCTGGGAGCGCTGCAGCCCAAACCCTTCCACAGCCTGAAACATCATCAAATGCATTCCTCTGATACAGTAAACAGGGGAATCAAGTTGATAGAATATAACTTGCTTTCCCCTACTAGGGGATAACAGGAGTAAATTCCACTGAAATGAGGGAAAACGACTCCAGGCCTGCTCCACATTCTCAGCACCGCTGCAGCAGCTCGGGCGGGAGAGACAAAAACTCGACCGTGTGCTGAAATAAAGCTGGAGCCGCTGGCTGGCAGGAGCTGGGGGCCCGGAGCCAGCAGGGGGGCAGGCTGGAGCCGGAGGAAGGCTCAGAACAGGGGGGTCCCGGCTCCCAGGGGGGGGTCCCGGCTCCCCGACC
>NW_009954555.1:896891-971131 GCF_000747805.2 Chaetura pelagica
CGGGCACCGAGGACTGCGTGACGGTGCGGGAGGAGGTGGTTGCCCACCGGAGCCGGCCTCACCTCTACCTGCAGCGCATCCGCATCGCCAACCCCACCGAGCGGGTGGCCACCTTCGAGGCCTCGGTTCCGCGTTTTGTGCCCTCGCAGGGCGGGCGCTTCACCACCAGCCTGGAGAAGGTGGAGGAGCGGCAGTTCCTGCTCTCCTCCGGGCGCCTGCTGCTGGCCGGGAGCCCCCAGGTGGTGCTGGTGGTGGTGGCTACCAAGAAGCTGGTGAGCCGGGTGCAGGTCGCACCCAAATCGCACTTTGACGAAACGGTGCTCTCCGTGGTGTACACCTCAGAGCCCATCGAGGTCTCCAGGCTGGAGGAGACCTTCAGCAAGCTGAGGGAGGCAGTCAAGAAGGAGATGCTGGAGGTGATGCAGATGGGGGTGGAAGATCTTTTCCAGGAGCACCAACAGATCTGGTCTGACCTCTTCATTTCAGGTAAGGAAAGTGATGCTCAACTTCCAAAGGGGGCAGCTGGAAGCTCAGTGACCTGGTTGCTGTCAGGTCTTCAGAGGCTCCATGCTTCCTGGTTTCTCTCAGAGCCAGAAGGTGTGTTGTGGGATTAATAAAACCATGCCTGTTTTGGAAGCCAGACAGCTTTACAAAAGTGGAGTGTTCCTTGCTGTGTAAAGGAAATTATTGAAGAACATTTCCAACCAAAACTCTGGCTGTGCTGGCTTTTGTATCTTCAGGAACTTCACTGTTTTGCCCAGCATGTCAGCTCTAAGTTGGAATAGAGTTGTCCTCTAGGGACAGTACAAAGGACAGTACAAAAGACAGTTAAGGACTGCCCTACAAAGATGCTTCTTAAATAGGATTTTCATGGCCTTGCATTTTGCCCTACAAAGATGCTTCTTCTTAAATAGGATTTTCATGGCCTTGCATTAAAGAGTAGCTGCCCAAGTAATGTAGAACTTGCTGTTTTATAGCCAGTAAAGAGACAGATGTTCCTGTGACAGATCCCTCTTGTGGAGTCAGCTCCATAAGGAGTTTGTGTATCAAACTAGCTTTGCCTTTAGTGGGAGCTTGGCTTTCAGACTTCAAGCAGCAGTGAGAGCATCTAAGAAAATTTAAGGAAACATTTCACTTCAGTGTTCCATAGGCAAAAGTTTCTTAGATGTAGAAAACACCTGTGTGTTGAACAACAATGTGTACATTTGATCTTCTTTTTCTCCTAATGTCATATTCATGTGTGATCCTCTTGACTCGTGGTTGTTTTCCTTCCTTACAGGGGTGGAAATGAGAAAGATCACAGATGCCCATACACCATCCAGTGAGACAGTTAACATGACTCTCTACTACGTGCTGTCAAGCATGCCAGCTCCTCTGCTGGATCCACTCATCACGGGGGAGGACAGAGAAAAAATGGAAGCCAGCTTGAACTATGCTGACCACTGCTTCAGTGGCCATGCCACCATGCATGCAGAGAACCTGTGGCCACCAAAGCTGACCAGTGTTGCCCAGATCTTGCAACTTTCAGACCTGTGGAAGCTAACTCTCCAGAAGAGGGGCTGCAAGGGCCTGGTGGCAGCTGGAGTGCACGGACTGATGCAGGGGATGGTGCTTAGCTTCGGGGGGCTGCAGTTCACAGAAAACCATCTTCAGTTTCAGGCTGACCCTGATGTACTCCATAACAGCTATTCCTTACGTGGGATCCATTACCGTAAAGACTTGATTAATCTAGCTGTTCTGCTGGATGCTGAAGGAAAGCCCTTCTTGCATGTGTCTGTGAAATTCCAGGACAAGCCCGTCAGACTCTACGCATGCGAGGCCGGCTGCATGAACGAGCCGGTGGAGCTGACCTCGGAGGCACGGGGACACACCTTCCCTGTCATGGTGACTCAGCCCATCACTCCACTCCTTTACATCTCCACAGATTTGATCCACTTGCAAGACCTGAGACACACACTTCATCTGAAAGCTATTCTGGCTCATGAGGAACACATGGCCAAGCAATACCCAGGCTTACCCTTCCTGTTCTGGTTCAGTGTGGCATCCTTAATCACTTTGTTTCACTTGTTTCTGTTCAAACTCATCTACAATGAATATTGTGGGCCAGGAGCCAAGCCACTCTTCAGGAGTAAGGTATAAGGGCTGCTGCTTCTGGCTGCTGTCCACTGAGTGTTGTCAGCCTGGTTTTCTGTCAGCTGTGCCTAGGGAAGCTCTGTCTTGGACTGTGAGGGTTTTGTCACTCTTGCAACACAAAATATCTGTGACCTCTTGCAAGAAGAATAATTAGGGCAGGGATTGGAGCACAAGGGCTCAAAAACAAAAGGTAAATCCATCATCTGTCCTCTTGAAACATTTGGAAGGCTGCAGATCAAGGTAGACCCAGCTTTTCTGTCTCTTTTCCACATGTTGGTTTTAAGCCAACAGTTGCAGCTGTGTCACAAGATGATGTCTTGTTCTGCAGTACCAGAAAGCTTGTGAGAGCTGCTGTACTTGTCTTCACTGCTGTGTGGGAGACATGCACACTTGTCTGCCTGGTTTAGTGTGTGACATGTAGAAGAACACACAAATGCAAGCTCGTATTCTCAGGGCAAGGTGCAGACTTGCTGGGACTACTGGTAAATGTTCATAGATTTATAGACATCATGCAGACCTCCCTCAAACCACCATCATTTTGGGAAAGTGCTGAGCTCATGTATCTCCCACTCAGACAAAACACACAGCTGTGATAGGAAAAGTACTAAGTGCTTTTTACTGTAACTTTGAGGGTCTGACTTCAAGCTTTACTGCGTCTCACTTTGTTGTAAAGGATTTTAAATTACTGTTTTGAGTTGCCTTAGAAAACTTAGTTGCTAATAAAAACTGAGCACAGAACAGACAATAGATAGTGATTTCTGCTCTTAGTACTGGTACTTTCTGGTTGCATATTGATACAGAGCGGAAATGAAAGACAAGACTGGATTTGATGTGTGAGCTAGACATATTGTTCAGATGCTTTGCCTCCTTCGGGTTGAACAGAGTTAAATGTAGCTTGTGTTAAAAAATAAGGAAATAAAAACATAGTTAAATAGAGCTATCAGAGGAAAAGGTTTAGTTTTAGATTGCTCTGTTTTCCCAAGTTATAAAAGCAAATTCATTTTTGGATATCTAAGGCTGGACAGAACTTGGCAGTCGGTACTTAAGGGGTGTTTGAAGTGAGCTGGCAGTTTTCCACCAGCTCACTGGCTCTGTAATGTTGAGCACTGGAGATCAGGCCTGATCCCAGGCAGGTCTGAGTATCTGTCATTTGTTCAAAGAATGAGAGTAGAAGGTGCTTGTGGCTAGAGAACTTAACCTAGGAAGAGGCAGGATAGGTAGGTAGGTATATCAAGGATAACTGCAATTACAAGCCTGTGATCAAAACCTTAGTGCTCAAGGAGGAAGTGGTTTCAGTTACTGTCTATGCAGCTGCACCCTGACATGCATCCTGAAACCTGTCCTTGAAATGATACAGTGTCATCCCTCTGTCACTGCTGTCTATCTGGTTGCCTTTGTCATCCACAAGACTTGCCTTCTGCCTTCTCCAGAACGACTTGTTGACCATTACTCCAGGTAACTGTCCCTGACACGCTGCGCTGAATTGCCATGAAGCTTCACGGCTACCCTCCGGGGCTGAGCTCCCAGCTCTTGGCACAGCAAACAGCCTCACAGTGCTCAGCAAGCAGGGCTGTTGCCTTGTCTTAACTGGACTATTTAACATGAAGATGATGCAGAACTTGATTCCAGAAACAGGGATCAAGTGGAAGCCAGCTGAAGCTCAAAAGCTCTGGAGCAGCAAATAAGATGAATGGCGTTGGAGCAACACCCTGTGTCATGAATGGAATGGGAACATCCCAGTGTCCAAGTGAGCTTAGTCCTGCTTTCAGCCTCCATTTGCACAAGACATCTGACAGTTTTGCAGCTGAGAACAAGGACCTTTTGAAAGCAACAATCCTTTTGTGCCTTGTTAAGAGAGGAATCTGAGACTTGGAAGGTGTGGTTATTCAGGAGTTTATCCCAGAAGCTTGTATAACAGGTGTTTCTTTTTCCTTGTAAGCTGTTCAGTTCTCTAAGAGTAATCCATTTGGTGAAAATACTTGAAGATATACTAAGTAGTTTGATATTTTGATTTGTTTTTTAATTTTACAGGAAAATAAAGAATGGTGATTCCCTTCAGAGAGTTCAGTTAACTAGAAAACTTTAGTGTAACTCCCTTTCTGGTACATATTTTTAATTTATTGCTTGGGGGGAGGATGTTAATAATTTTGCCTCCAATAACAAGTCAGTCAAGTGAACTGTAGCTTTCTAAGTGCTGGTAACAGGTTTTTCAGCCTTTATGATTGTAGAGTGCAAAACCAACCTAATGGAATTGTTTTCTGGATTTACACTTGGAAATGCTGATCTGCAGGTTTCTTATTCTAAGTATATTGAGACTTTGTGCATTGATTTGTTTTGGCTATGGGGGGAGACATCCCACTTTCTAGTGATTTAAAGGTCATTTGGTTTTAAAATACCAAAGCTGTTGTTTCTAAATAAATATCTTTCAGTCTAAACTGATCACTAAAGTGTGGTTGGTTTTGTTTGGTTCTCTTCTCCCCTTGCTCCCCACCCAGTGAAAACAAGCAGAGCCTTATGTTACATCTGGGACCAGTGTTGACTACAAAAGTACTTGGATTAAAAGGAAATACTGTGTGGAAAATAATACATAAATGGAGCTGAGCTGGGAACAGACAATTTGGAAGGCACAAGAAGAGGCAGAAGCACACAGTGTGGTGCTACTCTCCATTTTCCCTGGCTCTGTGTAAGCTTGTTCTACCTTGAGCCATGCAGGCCAAGCTTTAGTTTTAAGAACACAGAAGCAACCCCAGGGAACAATCAGGTAGCAGAATTAATGGCCATCCAGCAAGGAATGAATTGGGCACGTTTGGTGCTCCCAATGAAAAGCTAGGGCAGGATTTAACTTTGAATTTTTAAATAGGTTACTATCTAGTTTCACATGAAAAATCTCCCTCAGAAAAGTAGCTTTCAGTGTCTGCTACTTATCTGCAGATTATTCCTTTTACTAATTAGTCCAGAACAGTTATTACCCTACAAGGGAACAGACTAACACAGGGAGGCAATCAAGTACATTATAAATTGTAGCTATGTACATTGTGTACTGAAAGAGATACCAGCTATTGTGCTTTAACAGAACATACCAGAAGTCCTTGCTCTGTCTTACTGAAGTTCCATTTCCATGAGCTGCTTTGTTTCTGTGAAATATCTGGCATGAAGATGATGAGAGCTTCCACGGTGCTGCTCCCAAGCCACCATGGTATCAGCTGGGGGCTGAGCCTTTTGATGTTCACTTGCAGAGCTGCCAAGAGTATGATGCCCACTGAATCCAAGAAAGATACTTCAGCCTATTAGGCTGGGCCTGGAAAAGACAAAGGAGCAATTGTTACATAAAGCAGGAGTGGAAGCAAAAAAAACCCACAACAACAAAAAAATTCAGACATTAAGAAGAGAGCCAACTTACCAATAAAAAAAAAAAGTTAGCATCTCAGTTCTGTACTTAGTTAACCCTGATTTATGCTTTTGCCAGATAATAAATACTAGATGTCAGAACAGAGTTTGGTTGATTCAATTTGAAATTCAGAACACAGCTTTCTCAAGTGCTGTTGCTTGGGTAGGATAATACATTCTTCAGCAGCAAACAAAACAGCAAAGCGTGACATACTTCTGCCTTCCACATGTGTGCTCCAGACATCTTTTATCCACATCAGTACCTACTGCTGAATGGAACCTATAAAAATCAGGGATTTTGCTGCTTGTTAATACATTAAACAGATCTATGTCAGCTTTTTTGAAACCTCCAGTTTGTATGCACAGTGCAACTCAAGTTACAAAACTGGCACTATGGTATTTGTTTCCATTCTAGTAAGTTTGCTGCCTGACTCACAGGGTAGAGATGTTTGTTTTTTGAATAACCAGTAACAGTTTTTAAGTGAAGGGTAGGTTGATGGAAACGTGACAGGGGATGGAAAATTCCCATAGTAGAAGGAAAAATGGAAACAAGAAACACAAGTGTTGATATCAAGTCATTGATCTCAAATGTTCAGAACTGGGACACTTTTGGCAGCAGTTTCATAGTGGTCTAAATGCCTGGTTTGTCCTATTAGTGAAAATGGTTTACTTTTTTCACTGGCAAGCTCACACTGCCTGGTGCCACAGGTCAGCATGCTGATGTGGGGTGTAAAAATACTCATTTGTAATGCTACAGGAACTCTGTTTTCTTCCAGGGATGTGCTATTGACCTAACAATTAAAATAAAGCAAGAAAGCAAGGAAAGCAAGCAAGCAAGTAAGCAAGCAAGAAAAAGAAAAGAAAGGAAGAAAGTCTGGCTCACTGTGCTGCCCCAGTGTTCCTCCATCATCACAGAAAACATCATCATTTGAGTTGCTTGAAACATCTTCAACTTCAAAGAGATTCCAGTTTTATTGAAGAAGTATGGCATGATGAAAGACTTAACTGCAGCTTGAGCTAGAAAATAAGATACATGTTTTCAGCTGGTACAAAGTGGTATTTGCCATTCAGTCACTAAACAAACCAGAGCAAAGTAAGATTTCAAGCAACCACAGAATGATACAATAATTAAGGTTGAAAGGAGGCCTCCAGAGTTTGTCTAATCCAACACGTCTGAATCTATCACTCTGAATAAATCAAACTGTTACTGCTGACATATCACTGAGTATTAGAATAATTTAACATTTTCCTTCTGAAAAAACACCTTTGTTATGAACTTGCAAGGCAATGGGAAACCAAACAGCTGCAACTCAGCTGGAATTTCTTTTAGCCAAGTTATTTATATAGCCTAGATCCAAGGTCCATCTAAAATGGAGGGGTTTTAGGCACTTGTGCAGATAAAAAATATCCCACAATTACACAAGTTTTCCACTGGTATCAGAATAGCACTGCATTTTCAATCATGTGTCCCAGAGATAAACACATGAAAAATCTCCCTCAGAAAAGTAGCTTTCAGTGTCTGCTACTTATCTGCAGATTATTCCTTTTACTAATTAGTCCAGAACAGTTATTACCCTACAAGGGAACAGACTAACACAGGGAGGCAATCAAGTACATTATAAATTGTAGCTATGTACATTGTGTACTGAAAGAGATACCAGCTATTGTGCTTTAACAGAACATACCAGAAGTCCTTGCTCTGTCTTACTGAAGTTCCATTTCCATGAGCTGCTTTGTTTCTGTGAAATATCTGGCATGAAGATGATGAGAGCTTCCACGGTGCTGCTCCCAAGCCACCATGGTATCAGCTGGGGGCTGAGCCTTTTGATGTTCACTTGCAGAGCTGCCAAGAGTATGATGCCCACTGAATCCAAGAAAGATACTTCAGCCTATTAGGCTGGGCCTGGAAAAGACAAAGGAGCAATTGTTACATAAAGCAGGAGTGGAAGCAAAAAAAACCCACAACAACAAAAAAATTCAGACATTAAGAAGAGAGCCAACTTACCAATAAAAAAAAAAAGTTAGCATCTCAGTTCTGTACTTAGTTAACCCTGATTTATGCTTTTGCCAGATAATAAATACTAGATGTCAGAACAGAGTTCGGTTGATTCAATTTGAAATTCAGAACACAGCTTTCTCAAGTGCTGTTGCTTGGGTAGGATAATACATTCTTCAGCAGCAAACAAAACAGCAAAGCGTGACATACTTCTGCCTTCCACATGTGTGCTCCAGACATCTTTTATCCACATCAGTACCTACTGCTGAATGGAACCTATAAAAATCAGGGATTTTGCTGCTTGTTAATACATTAAACAGATCTATGTCAGCTTTTTTGAAACCTCCAGTTTGTATGCACAGTGCAACTCAAGTTACAAAACTGGCACTATGGTATTTGTTTCCATTCTAGTAAGTTTGCTGCCTGACTCACAGGGTAGAGATGTTTGTTTTTTGAATAACCAGTAACAGTTTTTAAGTGAAGGGTAGGTTGATGGAAACGTGACAGGGGATGGAAAATTCCCATAGTAGAAGGAAAAATGGAAACAAGAAACACAAGTGTTGATATCAAGTCATTGATCTCAAATGTTCAGAACTGGGACACTTTTGGCAGCAGTTTCATAGTGGTCTAAATGCCTGGTTTGTCCTATTAGTGAAAATGGTTTACTTTTTTCACTGGCAAGCTCACACTGCCTGGTGCCACAGGTCAGCATGCTGATGTGGGGTGTAAAAATACTCATTTGTAATGCTACAGGAACTCTGTTTTCTTCCAGGGATGTGCTATTGACCTAACAATTAAAATAAAGCAAGAAAGCAAGGAAAGCAAGCAAGCAAGTAAGCAAGCAAGAAAAAGAAAAGAAAGGAAGAAAGTCTGGCTCACTGTGCTGCCCCAGTGTTCCTCCATCATCACAGAAAACATCATCATTTGAGTTGCTTGAAACATCTTCAACTTCAAAGAGATTCCAGTTTTATTGAAGAAGTATGGCATGATGAAAGACTTAACTGCAGCTTGAGCTAGAAAATAAGATACATGTTTTCAGCTGGTACAAAGTGGTATTTGCCATTCAGTCACTAAACAAACCAGAGCAAAGTAAGATTTCAAGCAACCACAGAATGATACAATAATTAAGGTTGAAAGGAGGCCTCCAGAGTTTGTCTAATCCAACACGTCTGAATCTATCACTCTGAATAAATCAAACTGTTACTGCTGACATATCACTGAGTATTAGAATAATTTAACATTTTCCTTCTGAAAAAACACCTTTGTTATGAACTTGCAAGGCAATGGGAAACCAAACAGCTGCAACTCATCTGGAATTTCTTTTAGCCAAGTTATTTATATCGCCTAGATCCAAGGTCCATCTAAAATGGAGGAGTTTTAGGCACTTGTGCAGATAAAAAATATCCCACAATTACACAAGTTTTCCACTGGTATCAGAATAGCACTGCATTTTCAATCATGTGTCCCAGAGATAAATAATAGGTATAAATGGGCTGGCAGAGCAGAGCCTGCAGCACACAGCCACCCAGCACCATGCTTGGAGTCCTCTTTGCTACGTTGGCTCTGGCAGCTACAGGTATGTATCCAACTTCAGCATTAGTTTTAAAGGAAAAATTAATTCCAACCTAACAGCAACTTCTCTTTTTTAGGGAAATTAGATATTCTGCAACAAAGCAGAGAGAGATGCAGCAGTTAATTTAAAATTTCTCTCAAAAGTGTGACTAGGTGCTATTTATCAGCTTTACTGCTCTCGGCCTTTAGCAAATTCAAAGTTATTTTACTTACCTTGGATACACTGAAATACAGTTAATTCACATCAAATTGTGGTATTAGCTGAGACCTGCATCTCTGTGGACACAAGAGAATTTGGTTTAGCCGACTTGATTTGATTATCTGTCAGAAATATGAAGCAGTTCAGACTTGTGCAACTTGGTTCAGTTTAGACTGATGGCTGGATTCTCACTTGTGTCACATTAAATCACAGCTCTATTTGTACCTTACCATGTTCTGCACAAACACACTATTTAGAAAAAAAAACAAAACAACAAACAACTTCTCACATTTTTTTCCAAACCTCCTACTTTTCGAACACACTCTATTTTGTGCCTTCTAGCCTTTGGCTGTGGGGTTCCTGCCATTCCACCCAGTGTCTCTAGAGTTGTCGGAGGGGAAAACGCCAGACCCTACAGCTGGCCCTGGCAGGTTGGTCCTTTTGTGCTTTCCCTGGGACAATTAGGGTTTAAATATTCCATTCTCATCAATCCTAAGGCTTCCAGTCTTTTTAAGAATGCTCTGAATGTGCCACCTCTTGCTGCTTATGCAGACTTCTTTAGTCTTGGGCACCATTCTGTATTTAAGCAAGACAGTGGAATTGAGTGGAGCAGACAATGCCCATGGGAGCACAGCTCTGCATGGAGGGGAAAAACACATTCCTGAAGCAAAGGAAATGCACTATTTTGATCTGGTTTAGCGGGAGCTTCGGAAGAAATATTTTTTAAATCATGTTTTTGAGATATGGGGAAGGATAGAAACCTTTCCTGTGGCCAGAGGTGGGAAAGTTATTGCTTAAAAGCCTCCCACGATCTTCCAGCAGCACGTTGTGTTCTGGGTGCAGGAAGAAAGTGCAACAAATCAAAAGTCAGTAATGAAAAAACTAAGCCTTGATGCCTTGATCCTAGGCCTCCCTTCAATACCTTTCCAATGGCAAATGGCGCCACACCTGTGGAGGAACCCTCATTGCCACCAACTGGGTGATGACAGCTGCACACTGCATCAGGTAAAGAATAAGCTCAGGTTTCCACCCAGGAAACAGGGCACGACCAGAGACAAATGAAGCAAAACACTATTAATGCTAATTCTCCCTCTCCCAGTTAAGAGCTCCCAGTTAAACATCATATCTTTTGATTATAACTAACAGATCAGAAGAAGAGTGACATGTTTCCATTTGCTTAACATAGAAGTAGAGGTGGAAAAACCCCTCATGCAATTACCTGAATGATATATTCTTCCTTTTCCGTAAATAACCACAAACATCATTATGTCTTCAAGGTGTTCATAAAACTCAGCTGTGTTGCCTGTTTCTAAAATGTAATTGTGAGATCCACAGATTAAAAAATCCATCCATTCCCTGAAGAAATAATCACAAATATTTTGAATATACCTGTAATTGTCAATAAGCTCTTCCTATCACAGAGCAGCGTAACAAAGAAATGAGCAGGTACATCTATGCCCTTTCTTTATGAAAACTTTCCACAAAGACAACCCCATTTTGGTTTGGTAGCATGTATTCTTGAATGTCTGTGTACAGTTCTTTCTTACTGTTACAATAATTTGTAGAAAATACAGTAACAAAAGAAGGATTGGCTGCATGTTATTGTTATAGATGCTACATGTTATATCTATCACACAGCTGTTTATTGCTGTCCAAAAAGCAATCCAAATTGTTTACTTCATTGAAGAATAAAAGCTGAATCCTGCAAAGATGGGAGGGATCTTGAGTTGTTAATGAAGGAGGAGCTGACAGGACAGGAAATCAGTCAGACATGGGCTCAGCTCCAGACAAATCATGGATGTGATGTGAGGTTTATTGTCTGGAGGGTATTCTTACTATCTCAGGTGGGAAGGATGCAGGTGCCAAAGCAGTTGCATAACTGTCTGTCCTTTCCTTGCCCAGTTCTTCTAGAGAGTATCAAGTATATCTTGGAAAATACAACTTAGCAGCTGTGGAAAAAGGATCAGTTGCACTTCCTCCAGAAAAAATCATTGTCCACGAGAAATGGGATCCACAGAATGTTGCAAATGGGTAAGTTGGTGGCAAGTTTGTTGTTTTGGGATTTTTTTCAGTTATTAGATGCAGGGCAAAAATCAAACTGCCTGAATTCCACCCACCCTGAGTTGTGGCAGCTAAATGCACAAATTATTAGAGCCCCCTGCTGCAGCTTACAGTGGGACTTTCAAATGTTTGCTCATAGATGAGAGATGAGTCTCCAGTATGTACTTTTCTCCCCTCAAGGGAAGATAAAGAACATTCACATTAATTGCTTATTGAATGTGTTTTCAGATGTGGTGGGAAACTACTCTGTGCAATCAGTTCTTTTATACAGTGGAAGGGAATTAATTTATACAACACACTTTGAAGCCCTCCTATGAATGGCATGAACACAGAGTAATACTGATCAATGGTACTAATATTTTTGGTGCTGAAGGACTCCTATGTCCTGCTGCAGGTTAAGGGCATTAGCAAAGAAATCCCCTCCATTTCTAAGTCCTTGGAGTTAGTCCTAACACATTTGATTTTGGGGAAAATAACTTATAAAAGGCAATTTCCAGAAAGCTGCCAGCAGGAAAGTGAGAGTTCTGAAGGGAATAGTCTCCCAGTCCATGGATTTCCCCATTGCTTTGTGGGTGGAATCTTTACTGCTTATGTACTGGCCTCCTTGCTCCTTTGCATCTCCTCTGAACAGGCCACGTGCTGCACACCTGCTAAGTATTCATGCTACTGTGTCTTGATCTGTTTGAAAACCTTCTCGCCCCTTCCCTTTCTCTTCCTCACTCACCAACATGTGCCCATGACCACAGGTATGACATTGCTCTGATCAAACTCCCTGAACATGTGTCCCTGAGTGACCACATCCAGCTGGCCTGCCTGCCCCCTGCATACAGCCTCCTGCCCTCCAACACTGCCTGCTACGTGACAGGCTGGGGAAGACTGCAGAGTGAGTACTTGTGCATCTGCAGAACTGGGGAACTAAATCTTTCACAATTGCCTTCTCTTTTGAGATTGACTGGAAAAAACCTGCTGATGGTGCTCAAGGTCCCCTCAACCTCAATATATTGAGGTAGTTTATCAGGGCCCACTTCACTCACACAGTAAGTTTTTTTTTCCCAGTCTTTCAAGGTTTATCTGCCTGTTATGGGGCTAGTGCTGCACTAGAAGGGCCTGCTCTAGGCTTTTAGAACCTGTTCTAACACAAACCTTAACCTTAAGTGAATTTGCTAATCCTAACATACCTGGCTGAGCAACTGGAAAGATACCCAAGGGAATAGATGTAAAGTGAAGAAAATCTCAGAGACTCGAGAAGTGTTAGGTTGGCTCAAGAGGCAATTTCTAGACTGATAAGTAAATTACAAGCTCCTCAACATAGAGCAGCCCCGTATTTCTCTAACAATGAGACTTTTTAAAAAATGGAACAGAAGTTATTAGTAAATTAAAGCCTTTTAAAAATTAATAAATAATAATATATAAAGGAATGGAGCTAAGGAATGGATTATATAGCTTCTCCTTTTAATATAGCCCATAAGGCGTTTCTTACCTGGAGGAATAGTACCCAGATTCTGGGAGAACCATAACAATACAGTTTAGTTCTGTCTTGAGTGCCAGCTGGTTCCATGACTCTGTTGTTTCTATTTCCTCCCAGCCAATGGACCTCTTCCAGACGACCTGCAGCAAGGCCTTTTGCTGGTAGTGGATTATGCAACTTGCTCTCAGCCTAGCTGGTGGGGAGGCAGTGTGAAAGTCACCATGGTTTGTGCTGGTGGGGATGGAATCATCTCCAGCTGCAACGTAAGTCCAGAGAACATGGCCCTTAGGGCTTGGTTTCAGACACAAACAGGCCTCATAGCAAGGAAAGCTTAAGAAGAAGCTGAAGAGGAGCTATTCACGCTATGTCTACCATTAACTGTGTTCCCTCTTCCTCTCAGGGGGACTCTGGTGGCCCATTGAACTGCCAAGATGCTAATGGCAGGTGGGAAGTGCATGGTATCGTCAGCTTTGGCTCTAGTCTTGGCTGCAACTATTATCGCAAGCCTTCTGTCTTCACCCGGGTCTCTGCTTATGATGGCTGGATCCAGCAGGTGAGGGTCTAGGTCTTGCTGCTAGAGAGAATACAAACCTTGAGTTGGTGCTGAGGGTCTCTCTGACTGAAGTTTCTGTCACCTACTCAAGGAGCTGGCTCCCTTTTTATTCATATGCTACTTTACATACAAGCAACCTTTGGAGACAAGTGCTCACCACTGCAAAGGCAGCCTCTGCAGCAAAAATAAAGTATCCTCTTCTTAAATAGTTACCTAAATTATTTTCACTTTTAAGTAAGTCTTATCTTTTAAGAACACATTCTTCCTTTATTCTACAACTATGTTTATAGCCAAAGATTTTACTGGTATGCCTACAGAAGGGATTCCTCAAATTGGAATTAATCAATAACCCTGATTGTTGCAATTGCATACTAGAAGGCAGCACATGCTGCTCAAGTCTGGAACATCAATTGTTTTTTAATTTCATATACATTTTTAAATCTAAGAAGTGACAGAGAATCGAAACTTGTAGTTCAGTTATTTAAATCCTGCATCTTGAATGCAACAGACTATTGACAGATTCTTGGGTCTCATTGCTTTTTATCTTTGTAGGTTATGGCAACAAACTAACCCGAAGAGCTGGATGATGGATGCCAAGAAGGAAAGGAGTTTCAATAAAGTCATAACCATGACACCTTTGATCTCAAAGAGCTGTGAAATTAAGCTTTTAATGACACAAGTATTATACCTAACCATACTGCAATAAACTACTTTTTGCAAGATTAAAGAAAAACATGTGTCCCTGTCACATCCTCCTGAGTATTGTCTGCACCAGAGCCTGTATTTTGTGATAATGCTGGAGACCTTCTCCTGCCTTTCCCCTGCCCTGGGCTGGAGCTTGTTACCCTCACCTGGGGGAAGATGAGCCTGCTGTGAAGAGGTTGGGCAGTGGGAAGAGTTAGAGAGCTAGAGGAGCAGCTGCAGGGCAGGGGGTGAGACAGGCGGGCACTGGCGGGGCTGGAGGCAGCAGCAGGACCCCTAAGCTTGGCAGCAGGACTCAGCAGAGCAAGCAGTGGCCATGCCCAGGGGGAAGGCAGCACGGGTGCAAGCAGGTACATGCAGGTGAGTGTGGGAGCACTGAAAAATGCAAAAAGCATTTCACAATTTGTATTTGTGTATATATATATATTTTTTTTTCTTTTTTACCACCCTATCACCTTGGGATTTGGCGAGGGGAAGGGTAAATCCAGCAGTGAACACCAACAGGGTCTCTGCTGACCCATCTCCTTCACGTCCTCGTTGCTTGTTTTTAAGTCATCCAGCTGCCAGGTGAAGACCTCTGCACTGTCCCTGTCAGGCACCATGTCTGACACAAATGGGGATCTTTTTGGCAATGCACAAGTAGAATCACCACCTTTTGCCTGGTACTAAATTAAAGCCCCTACTTATATTTCTCTCGCTGTAATGAAAGGCAGGCAGTACAAAATCAAGGTGAATTTTTGTTGTGTTTTTCTTCTCTGTCCTGGCACCTATTTTGGTGGATTCAAAAGTAAAACGACTGATTCAAAATGGAAGACAAGCAACTCAAAGGTAAGCAGTAAATAGCATAAGGAAAAGATTGGAAGTTCATTGTGAGAACAGAAATATATCTGGGCTCAGAGATTAAATTTTCTAGGCTTGCGGTTCCTTTCAGTCAGACATTTTGGAGTTGTTACCTTTGGATTGAAAATAGATATATTAGTAAACATAAATTGTATTCAACAAATAATATATGGTTGTTTTTCATCTTTTGAGGTCTGTACTTTTATTATTTTTCATCTGCTTTACAACCACTGACCACCAATCAGCTGGGAAGAGCCCAGCAAGAACCTGCTTTGCCTGCCTCTGCCGAGGAGTAGCAGGGTTTACTGAGTTTGTATTGAGCTTATTTAAAATGTTATTTCACTTGTCTGAGAGAGAGGAGGGCCTGAGGAGGGCATTTGTCAATCAACTCTACTATGCAGAGGACAAGGAAAAAAAAGAAAGTTAAAGAACTGAGCTGAATAGACTGATCATCAGCCCAGTCCCCTGGTTTGTTTTTATCAGTGGAAATGAGGGTTGCCCAGTTATTCAGGAGTTCCCAGCTTCAGCCTAACACCCCCAGTTGTTTTCATGAGCATCACTAATGTAAGATTGCAAATTATTAATAGTTCTTAAAAAGAAAATGGTTAGAGGTTACTTTGCTGTATGGAACATGGATGTCAATTATGTGGAGCATGAAACAGGAGGATAGGAGAGGTAATTGTGAAGCTCAAACAGTAAAAATTGGCCATGTATGTACTTCTGTAAAAACTGAAACAAAACTGCAATGGTGTTTACTTTTCCTTCTGGAATATTTAGATTATACTGTAGAAACACCTGAGCTTGTTTCAAGATTTCCAAACAAATTATTCATCATCTAGAAATTGCTATTAAGAACAAATTCTAAAATTCTAAAAAAATTAAAGAATTCCAGTTTGTGATCACTGAAATAAGTAGCTCATCTCTTCATGGGCTTCCTTAAGATGTGGACAGAAGTACCACAGAGAATAAAACATACTGGGAATGATTTTATCAGTCTTAAAACTCATAGAAAACCCAAACAATTTCATTAATGTGTTTTTGCAGCTCTGAGTGTGTCACAGAAACAGTCTTTTTATAACACCTTTTTGTTTTAAATAAAATGTCAGGTAGAACAAAACACAATTTAATGTCTTTCAATAACACTCAGCTCATGTACTTTGTTTCCGAATGTGATGTTAAACATCACAACTAGCTCCAGTTATGTTTTCAGGAGCTGCAAAAACACCTCAGGGATCAGACACCTCTATTCTTTTATGTTTTATTCTTGTTTTGTTTTTAGATGTTCTCCCTTCTCCAATGGTGGTGGTAGAAAAACTGTTCAGAGGATTTTGACAGCATGCATGGTCTCACTCTGCAGCCTCCTTGGAGCTATTTCTTTTGATTTGAGCAACAGTTTGGAAACATGGAGAAACACAGGGAAAGCCCTTCAGGAACTTGCATCCTGTGAAAATCTTTGGGCTGTTCACCTCATCTCTGTCCTGCAGGAAGAAAGGCAAAGCTGGCTGCTCCCAGCAGCAGGCAAGGGGAATGGATCATTTCATGCTCAGCTACTGGGGAATTTAAACTCCCTCTGTAAGGCAAGTGAAGCAGAACTGTATTGTGAGCATTGCCAGTGCAAGGAGGAGAAAACCTCCATTTGCAGATTTTACATCACTGACATGAGACAAAAATTAAATAGCTTAGGGGATGCTGAAGCCAGCCAGGTGCTCTCCAGAGTGATCTCTGAACTGCTGGAGCGTTTCAGTAGCTCCCATGAAGACCTCAAAGCTATGAGATACAATCCCGACTGGGCAGATGTAGTAGCTTTTAAACTCATCCTTCAAATAAGAGAAGTCATGCTGAAAGCTCATTTAATGCCAGCATCTACAAGTTTGCAAACAACATTACATCAGTTTTTTGCCATTCTGAACTATGCAATCTTCTCATCAGAGAGGGCACAGAAGTGCTGGATGGATAACATCAATCTGTCACTTCATGTCACCCCCTATGAAGGAATCTTCATCCCATTCGTGGGCTCAGATGAATTTGTGTCCATTGAAGCCTTGGTAAAGGGATTGCATTATGTACAGAGCTGCCTGCTGCAGGAGGGACAGGAAAAGCTCATCAAGAAATCTACAGAAATTCTGTCTACAATGAGCCTTAAGATCAGCCTGGTAGTGATAGCCTGCCTCATTTACCCCCTAATCCTGGTGTCCTTCAAGCGCATGACAGACTGGATACACAATTATGCCAGGAACCTAAAGGAAAAGACAGAGGACTTGAAAAGAGAGAGGCAGCTAGCTGAGGACCTCTTACACCAGATGTTGCCAAAATCTGTGGCCAAGCAGCTAAGGACACGCCAAAAAGTTGAGGCAGAAAACTATGACCAGGTTAGCAAATGGAAAGGATACTGCCACCACAGATAGGAAAGCATTCACCTAAAAATTCACCTACCTTGCCATTGCTTTGAGGAACTTGGTTTTGCACCCATAGTTGAGTGTGGATTAAAATCCAGATTTTCACAATAGCTTTTGGAAGGAGCTGTGCAATGTGCCATGATGCACTTAGGCTGATGGGAAAGGAAGAAGAGCTGAAATTTCCAGAAGAGTAGCTTTAGATGTCAAAGATCCTGTGTTGGCAAGTAGTCTTCTTTGGGTTTAAAAGCCTACCCTGAAGAGCCAGCCAGCATCATTAGATCATGAATACATAGGAGCAAAACCTGAGTTTTCTCCTTATAAAATAGGAAGAATCATGAAAAACAACACAGGACAAATCCTGCCTGTACTTGTCAGTACAAATCCATAGACATATCTGAATGGAAAGCATGGGACTTAGAGAAGGATGAGAGGGATGGTTTATCTTGTAGCCTCAAGTGCGTAACTGTAATGAAGCCTGTCAACATAAAAACAAGGGCAGAGTCTGGCCAGCCACCCATTTATTTGCAGCTCACAGCCTGCATGCTGCTGTCAAGGCTTAATTCCACAGCTGTGCTGCACAGCCCACAGCCAAAACCCTCCTGCTACCATAATTGCAATTCTATTCACTCCTTTGCCCCTAGATGCTTCGATACTTTCAGCTATGAAACACAACACAAAATGTTTGCATTTCATTTGTAGGTGTCATTATCAAAACAGCAACCTGTAATTGCACCATTCATTATACTTCACAATAGTCATGACATCAAAAGTAGCTGAACCAAGATAGGGAGTGAAAAAGGTGGCTCTTCTCAATTAATTGTTATTACCAGGGATGAATAAAAGAATAATTTTAGTTTAAACACTGACAGAGTTCAGGCAGCACAGAGAAGAAACAATTCTTTGCCAGCAGCTGTCACACACATTTCCCCTCCTCAATTCCCTTATTATGGCTTCTGTTTGTCCTTTTACAAATCTGATTTTTTTAAAAGTTAATTTCTCTGTAAATTAATTGATCATAACAAAGCTAAACATAATTGGAGAGAAACAAAACTCAGCTAATATTTCCTAACTCAACAAGAGCAGACGACAGTTGAGTTTTTATTTCACTCTTTGCTCAGATACCTGATGTTGATCTCTACCACAGTTTAAATCACTCTAAAAGCAAAATCAGGCTCTACTTCTCTGAGAAGTTTGTTCATCAAGGTTGAAAGCATTTGACTCTCAGTTACTCATCTAGCACAAGGTACTCAGGACAAGTGCAGATGCTAAACACTGGAGAGAAACCTCATTTTTATCTGTCAAAGTAATAGAGACAATTCAGAGACAGAGCTTGTTAGTTCAGGACTGAATCTACTCAGTTCTGCAATACTGGTTCTATGTGCTGCCTGTGGCTGTTCTGCTCAGCATTCCACAAATCCCCAAACTCTTTTAAGGCTGTACCCCTGGTGCCTGGAGACCTTAGCTTCACACTTTCCTTCTCCCTGTGACAGGTGACTATCTTCTTCTCAGACATCGTGGGGTTCACAAGCATTGCTGCCTCCTGTACTCCCTTGGAGGTTGTTGAGATGCTCAACAACCTCTATGTCTGCTTTGACAGCAGGATTGAGTCCTACGATGTTTACAAGGTGAGTACAAACCTGCAGACAAGGAATCTGGAAGCTGCTGAAACCTTTCTTGCCTTCTTCCCTAGCCAATACACCAGGCCAGCTGGCCAAAAGCCATGAAATCCAAGATCCACCATCACACAAGGACTACACACCAGCCTGGCAAGTGGTGGACAGCTGAGATGGATTTTATTCTGATCTCCTTTTAAAAGAAAAGCTTGGTGCCTGCCATTTAGTGACATGTGCCCCTTCCCATCAGGTGGAAACCATTGGTGATGCCTACATGGTAGTGAGTGGCCTGCCAGAGAGGAATGGCACCAAACATGCTGATGAGATTGCCAAGATGTCTCTGGACCTGGTGGCAGCAGTTCGTCAGGTTGTGATCCCTCACATGCCCACGGGGAGGCTGCAGCTGCGGGCTGGGATACACACAGGTACATGGGCTGAGGGGAAGGCATGGGAAAAGAGAACAGGACACAGTCTAATTGTGTGAGGAGAAAAGAATTCTGCATTTCTGTACAAGCCACTGACTCCCTGCAGGACCTCAGGAGCTTCCCCTGATATCAGCACCAATGAGCTATAGCTACTCAAATAATTACTTCTCTAAGTAAAATACATAAATACTTTTTAAAAGTAAATACTGTGGAGCCAGGCCCTAGATACACTGAGTATTCTCAATCCCCACTGGGATCTGAGGATCATAGAATCATGGAATGGTTTGGGTTGGAAGGAGCCTTAAACATCATCTAGATCCAACCCCCCTGCATGGGCAGAGACACCTCCCACCAGCCCAGGTTGCTCCAAGCCCCATCCAACACTGCCAGGGATGGGGCAGCCACAGCTTCCCTGGGCAACCTGGGCCAGTGTCTCACCACCCTCATGCTAAAGAATTTCCTCCTCATGTCCAACCTAAATCTTCCTTCTTCTAGTTTTAATCCATCCCCCTTGTCCTCTCACTTCAAGCCCTTGCCAAAAGTCCCTCCACAGCTTTCCTGTAGCCCCTTCAGATACTGGAAGGATCCCAAGCGAATAGCAACAGTGTCTGCATTTGGCACCCCCCTGCACTTGTTTCTCCCTGAGTCCCTGTGCCTTGTATCTCCCCAGGACCCTGTGTAGCTGGAGTTGTGGGGTACAAGATGCCCCGGTACTGCCTGTTTGGGGACACAGTGAACACAGCTTCCCGCATGGAGTCCACCAGCCTGCGTAAGTGACTGGGGCACAACCCCTGTGCTCCTGACCTGCCAGCCAGGCTCACACCTGCCCTCTACATGAACTCACTGCAGCGCAGTCAGGCTAGACAACTAACTACCAGAGAGCCAAAGAACCAGCACATGCAGGACCTGCAGTCCCCACTGTCCCTGTATATACACCAGGTATCCCATAGGCAAGAGAAACACTTGTGTATCCACATGGGTGAGCCACCTCCCTTATGCCATTTCTGGAAAACAATTGGAAACAAGAGGAGAAAGAGGGTGGCAAAAGACAACTAGAACAAGATGGTTTCGATTCTAAGGACTTAGACACAAAGACACTAGATAGAAACACCATTGCTACATAGAAGAGGGCAGTGCGTGTCCTCTTGGTCCAGCCTTTCATGCTGCCTTTGCTGCCACTACAGCCTATTTCTCCTGTACAGACCCCCAGAGCAGCCCTGCACAGTCACCTCAGTGGGGCAGCTCACCTCCTGAGCTCCTACTGTGTTTTAGCTGACATCTGTGCACAGTGTCACAGAGTCCTCAACCAATATTTAAGGCATCTTCTGCTTCTTTATGCTTCTCCCTCAACCTCACGTCTTTCAAAGGGGAATTAACAACACTAGGCTGATAAATGCAGGAGGTGTGTATGGTGTCTGGGAAGAGGGGAATCATTCCTTCCTAATGCTCTGTTCTGAATCCCAGCACAGAAGATCCACATCAGTTCGGCTACATATGATGCCCTTCTCACAGATGATGCATATGAAATTGAGCTGAGAGGAGAAATTGAAGTCAAGGTAACAGCTTTTCTGTAGCTTTGCAACAGTAAAAGTGCTTAATGAGAGAGGGAGATATGACTGATTTGGCCATTGCTCTTCTGTGAATTGCAAGTCAATTTTGAACCATGACCACAAGATTCTTTTGCTAATTCAGTTGGAAGTGGCTGTACATTACTCCTCCAAAGCACAGCACAAGTGCTTTGAAATACAGGGGTTATGTCTGCACATTGCATGGAACTAGGTGAATCTGGGTGAAGGTGTCAGGATTCAGTTACAAAGACACATGGGTATAAGGCTGATCTTAAACCCTTAGCAACACTGCCAGTAACCAGCAAGGCCTTTCTCTGAACTGAAAGAATTATTAGCATCCAAACTGCATATATACTACAATTCTTTCCCCAAGTGGTAGCCCCTTGGAGAGACAAAAAATGCAGTAAAGGTGGTAGCCCTGCCCATAGTGATCCTGTGCTCTGCTTCCTATCCCATGAAAGAACTCTTCTATTTTTTCTTGTCCCAGGGCAAAGGAAAAATGAAAACTTACTGGCTCCTTGGTAACAAGAACTACAGTGTCCAAAATGACAGCCTGGTGTGTCACTGGAATCCAACAATCTCCAAGAAAAAGAAGATGGAAAGTAGCCAAGGATCTGTCCAACAAGTAAGGAGGTGAACTTTAGCAGGGTGAGACTCCCTAGATCATGAGCCATTCCCTAAGGGCTAAGACATGTAGAACTTGCCTTTTTGTCCTGTGAGCAGAGGGCTCTGCTGTGTGCAAGTACAAGCTGTAATGAGTGTTCCTCTCTGTCAGCAGCACAGTGCAGGTGCTGTGAGAGCAGCACTGCCTGAGCAGAGCCCTGTGACACCCTGGGAGGAGCCGAGGCCTGACAGTCACACTCAGGGGAGTTCCAGACGAGCCTGGTCTCCTGAGAGTGCCACCCATGGCACAAGCCAGGAGCAGAGGAATGGCTTTCATCAAAACTCCCACCAGAACCTCACTTCATCAGGCTCACCAACTCTGGGAGAAGGTGACAAAGGTGTCAGTTTAGAACACAAGGCACAGCTTGGAGACCGTGGTGTTAAAGCAATGCAGAAAAGTGAGTTTCTCCCAGGTTTTGTAGAAGAGATATGAGAGGATAAGAAATTATTGGGTTGCCCCAGAAATACACATTTCTTTCCAATAATATTCTCTTTTGGTTCTTAGCCATAATTGACATTTTTAATTAGTACATTTACCTGGCAACCTAAAACACCAACAGAAATTTAGAAAGTTGTTTCTAAACAAGGAGAAGCTAGAAAAGTACAGGTGGAGTTCCATCAGAAGCACAAATGGCAGATAAAGATGTACAGCAATGTGACTCTTTCCACTCCAGCAAAGCTATTCTAGATTTATATTTGTAGGTGACACAGAAGTCACATAGTCTTTCAAGTCCAGACACAGTCAGGACACTTTCAGAACCTAAGCCAGCTTATTTCAAGTTACCCTGTACATGTCTCCAGTAACCTTATTGTTCTGTAGAACTGTAGATAGTAGAAGAGGGAGAAGTAAGACCATGATGGAGAAGAAGAGAAGTTAATAACTCTTTTTGATCATTGTTTCAGAGATACAAATGAAGTGGGAACAATATTAAATTACTCCTAATAGGTCTCTGCAGCACTTTGTCTTTCCAGCTCTTCTCCACTACAGAGGAATCTTCCCTCTATGCAATCACCTTATCTTATGGAATCTTCCCTTATCCAACCACCAAGAGGGTTGACAGTGAGAAAAAGATGCACCCTAGCTGTATGGAAGATATGAGAAGGACAAGCTATTTCTCCCATCAAATTGTAATTTTCTACTGTGTAAGAGGAAGATCTTAGCAGATTAAAGCTCTTTTTAAGAGAGGCAAGGCAGTGTTTGGTGGTCACAAAAAGGCAATAAAAATAAAAGTATGTATTTAAGAGGAAGTAAATCCTGGAAAGCTGCAATTAGCCTTTGTGTTTTGGTTTTTTTTGTCTTGGTTTTATTTTTTCCCAAAATAAAAGTAGCTTTAAGAACTTTAGAGGAAGCTGCTCAGGGTCTCTTTTTGGCATTCACTTGGCTAATAAGAACAACTGAAAAACCTTAGAGAAATTGTCTCCTTACAGAATGAAAGCCAAGAGATGCTCCTTTCAGTCAGCTCAGGGGAGGTCACTGCAGGAGTGTCTGTGCAGCTGCAGGTAAAGCAAGTTCAGCCTGAGGTGCTGAGGTCAGCTTGCTCTGAGGGACTGAGGATCTCTGAAGGTCACCTGAAGAACTATTTGGTCTTGTAAGTAAGCAAGCCAAAATTGGAGGCTGAAATATTCACAATAAATGTAATATGCATGCTTGTACATTAAAAAGAACTGCAGAACTAACTCTAGCACTAACACCTTACAAATCAACATCAGGTGCTGTTTTAAAAATATATTCACCAGTTCAAACATGAATGAATTATTTCAAGCAAGTTCAGTGGTTTAACTCATGCAGGATTTTGCCTCCATGGTCACAATGTTCACTCTGGTCTCACAACTTCTACAAGCCTAGGAAGACATGTTGTCCATCTCAAGCACAACTTTCCTTCCCACCTCCCCAGATCTCAGAACTTGTCTACATGAAATATTTACAAGGGTGCAAATACAATTTAATTTATCTTCAAAGATATCTGCAAGCATGTGGTTATGATTTTCCCATTAAGGTAAGTATGATTTCCCTTTAAGTTGGTAAGTTGCTCCAATACATTAAGAAAATCACAGAATTATAGAATATTTTGGGTTGGAAGGGACCTTAAAGATCATCTAGTTCCAACTCCCCTGCATGGGCAGGGACACCTCCCACCAGCCCAGGTTGCTCCAAGCCCTACCCAACTTGCACTCCAGAAAGCCATGAGGAATACATGTAAAACAAAATAACTCTTTTTAAGTCTCTTGAATCCAAGGGGATGTTGGTGTGTTGGTTTTTTTCAGTGTTTGATGATGGTGTTACTGGAACCGTGTGGAAGCTGCACATCATGCTCACACCCTGTTCAACAAATAGACAATCACGAGTGCTCAAAAACACATTTATAAACCTAAAGCTGATGCCCATAACTTTCAAGTCAGTGAAGGAAAATGCCTCAGGTGCACATATCCCTTCAGGAGCAGGCATGAAAGGAACAGCACTGGGGAGAGGGAGAGGGCCAGCTGGGTACTGCAGGGCAGCTCAGAGCCACTGCAGCCCCATGCTGGCTCTCATTGTTATGAAAATCCTGGGTCAAGATCAGAGGCAAATTATTTGCATGGAAAATTGAGCACGTTCTGATCTTCAACTCTTCAGAGGCTTCAGTGTGGGTTTTTTAATTTAGAAAATAGCAGAAAATGGCCCTGTGTGCTTGATGATAGACAGCAATTAGTGTTTATTAATGAAACATGCTTTGGTTCAACTCTGAATAGTCCCTCTCCAGAGAAGGAGAAAGTGATAAGCTGCTTTTTATGCACAAGGCTGATGCTTTGATATGGTGGCTTGGTTTCCAATGATTTTTGCCTTGTCTATGACTAACACAGAGCTTTGGAGTGGATGAAGGCAGAGGCTGGGGTTTTATCAGGTTGGCTAGTCTAACTCTGAGCCTGACTTTTGGTAAGGTTCAACGTTTTCTGTACTGATAATCTGGACTAACACAAAGTCTCAAACTCATTCTATGTTGGGGTAGTGGATTTCAACGTAGTCAAAGGCAGAGAGATAAACCTTTGACTAGGCAAATCCTGCAGGGATAAAACCGTTTCCATTTTTGAGGAAATTACCCCTTCAACCAGCCTGGTTACATCTGAATTCCCAGCGGCCAGAGCGGACGGTTCAGCTCAGCATGTTCCCAGACTCAACACCAGGTGTCACTACAGACCTGCCTGAGAAATGGTGCATTCGCAGTTCTTGAAGCTTCCGTTTGGGCTGCCACGAGAAGACTGGACCCTGGTCCCATGCACACTTTGTCACAAGCAGTGAAAGTAGAAGGGAAGGTCACTGAGTTGCTACAATCTTCTCCTCTTGATAGAGAAGGACAGAGAAGCGAGAAGGGCAAAATCAGTCGTTAAGACATTAAATGGGAATATGTCCTTGAAACCAGAGAGCAGGTAAAAAGGGAGGCGGATTGGTAAGATGAAGTAGAAAAGATCACATATCCTAGAGTATTTGTTAGCTTCCCAGGTCCTGATTCCCAAACCCACTCTGTCAATCACTGTTCCCTACTCTCATGTATTCTAGAATGGTTGGGATGATCTTTATGGCCCAGATGCAGAAATAGAAACCAAAAAAATCAAGGCTGAGCACCTGACTGCCAATAACTTGTTCAATGACCTCCAGTAAGTTACCTAACCTGTGGGCTCTGTGTTGCTTTTCAGGGTGCTAGGAAATATGTTATTAAAGACATGTCAAAATGAGAGGGGGGTGGGAAGCTGGAAACAAAAATACTTCACGTAAACTAATCAGTTTGACAAAGTTCGTGCCAGTGATAGTCCAAACATCCCAGATGCCAGTGATAGAGAGCAAAAGCTATTCCAGGCTGTGCAGTAGTTGAGGGAATTCAGGTGCTCACCCAGAATGATCCTGTCTCCCAAATCCCTTCTGTCCTTCCATTAATGTGCTGCCACACTCCCAACTCCTGCTGGGATGCTCAGCCCATGAAGCTCTATTGCACCTCTGTCCTCATCCATGAAAGCCCAGCTGGAGCTACATGCCAGGGGTTTGGCCTTTACAGTATTCAGCAGCACCAGCCACTCTGCACTCACCTCATGTAAGCCAACAGTATTTTTAGTCCCCAGCTGAATGGTGGCAAGCTGGGAAGCTCCCTGGCTAATAGTCCCAAACGCTGCAGAGCTAAGGCCATATACCAAATAAGCCTGGCAGACCTGGGGGGCTCAGGAGGTTTGCTCTTTGTCTCCTGTGCCTGCTTTCAGTGCCGCTCAGAAAAGGCCCTGTGGAGAAGTGAAGCTACAATCCATTTAGATCCCCAAGAGCTTTTTGCCTTTTCCTATTAATCCTTCAAGGCGTGGTGCACTGGAGACCACAGGGAGTCCATTAGCTGATCAACTGACCTGCAGACAAGGAGCTGCTTAATTATCAGGTCTAACGAACATAAGGGGGTATGTGTAGCTCCCAAGAGAGTGACATAAAAACAACAGCTGCCTGAAACATTTCTTCCTTTCTATTTAGGGAGTTCTTGAAAGACGTGGCTTTTTACTCTCTGCTAATTAAAACCAGCAGCTCAGGCTTGCATTGATCCTTCAGTACAATATTTAAGCTCAAGGCAAAAGCAAAATGCAGGAGCATAAAACCCCAGTGATTTTGTGGAGTTTGTGCTCCTTGTCCTCATGTCACAGTAACTCCTAATTCTTCTCTAAGTGCTTTTTACCTGTTCTCCAAGCAGGTCACTGCTGCACATGCCCTTCAAGGGCAGCATAGACAGATAGAAACTGACTTTACTGTGGGATCAGAATGACAGTTTATTGACTCCTAGGCCAGGGCTCATCTAGTTAAGCCCCAAAAAGAAAGGATGATGATTACAGCAATTGTGCTAGACAAACCAGAGGTCACTGAGGAAGTCCATTCACTACACTTCCAAATATCATATCTGGCTGCAGCCAGTCCAGAAAACAAGTTATTTCTATTGCAAAGTCCTTGACATAGAGAACAACTCATTCAGTTTGGATCAGATTCATACAACTTTGTGATGTGCCATCACCTGAGTTTCTGCCTCTCTGGAACATTCCTGTCCTCGTTCAGCTCAGTATGGGTCTAGCAGTGACAGCAGTTTCCCCACTGCACTGCTCAGTACTTCTTAGTGACCAAATTTAGGCTGACAGAGGCCTTAGCTACAGACCCTAAGGACAAGGGGTTTTGTTTTTAAACTCTCAAGAACATGAACAAGGCAGGAGAGAGTCAGAATCTATTTCAGGAAGGTGTTTGTGGCAGCCAGGCTAAAATTAGATCATTTGTTCCTAAAAAGACTGTGTAGAACGACAAGGATTTGGCAAGAGGCTCTTCAGTTGGGAATGTGACACAGGAAGCACCTACATGGCTGTTGGCAGTGATGTCACCTAGCTGCCCAGCAGTGCTGTGGGGTCCTGGGAAGCTCCAAGAGTGAGCACTGGAACTTGTTCAAGCCACTCTGTATCTGCAGGTGGGTGAGAGCAGAGCAGGGCGCGAGGCTGAAGTGTCGACAGGCTCCAGCGCTTGACGCTCCCAGATAAGGGAATCTGTGGCCACACCAGGGAACTGTTAGTCTGGCACTGTTTGTGATGGGCTCTTCAGGGAAGTATCAGGCCCCTCTTCCTGTCATGCCCCCCTCCTCTTGCTGCTCCAGGAATTCCTGCCTTCTGAACTTTTCTGCCTTCCACACATGGCTCACCAACCCTTGTGTTTAGCAGCCTCAAGCTGGCAGGATCATTTGGGAACAGATCAGTGGGCACTGGGCCCAGAAACTCAGCCTCGAGGGACAGGACATTTTGTTGTCTCAATGAAGATACTTGCTTGGAAGCTAAGTTAAGGGGTACCAAATCAAGCTCTCAGACCTGTATAAGTAGGGATCTGTTTTGAGGTTTGAAGTACAGTAGTATAAGGACTGGGGATATGAAAAAATAGCTCTGGAAAGCCACACGGTGTTATAGTTAGGAGGTACAGAAGTTTTAAATGCAGCCTCCTCCACCAATAGAAGCTTTCTGGCCATCAGTCAATTCTTGAGTATCTGCAAAAGCTCTCATTCATTCTTGCCTCTACAGCTGCAAGGCTGCACAGACAGCAACTGAGTTTCATAACATGCATGTGAGACAGGGGAGCATCATGGACTCTTCATGCAGGGGGAGCACAGAGACCAACAGCTGCTTGGGCTGCAGATGAGATCACAAAAGTGATGCACATCTCCACTTTGCAAAGCAATACTTTAATCACTCGCCAATCCCGTGTTCCATACAATTACAGAATAAAACAAAAGCTACCCAAAAGTAACTAAGTCATAGTCTAAATCAACCTACTGTCAACGCTTGACACAAGGAAACAAGGAGAGAGAAAATACAGAGAGAAATGTGCTCTAGCAATTTGGAGAGCAGATTATTTACAAAACCAGCAGCATGACAACAGGAGATCTGTCTGTGAGTCAGGTCTGTTTGGACTTTAATGAAGGCCTCCTATGCTGTGGGCAAAATTAGACTGACATGATCCAGCCTAAAGGTTTGTCTTGGCTCCAACTTCAGTGATCAGCCCCATGGCTGTTGGAGCCTTGGACCAAAACAAGCCCTCAACTTTGTAAGCCACTGAGCAAGACCTCAGAGATAATTTACCCTATAAACCTCTTTTTTTTTTTTTTTTTTTTTCCAAGCTGACTAATCCCCTCCTGGTTTACATTCATTCAAAAACAGTTAAACTATTCAGTTTATGAATCAACGCTAATGATTTCTTCTTGCAAAAAATATTAACTTTCTAGAAGATGCAGTTTGCTGTTTTTCTTCTATTCCCATCTTCCTTCCCCAAAATACTCTTTATTGTCTAAGGGCAGCTCTGATTTATTAGCATGTCATCCAGTGGCTCTGCACCCTCGTTCACCTCTACCTCTCACTAAAATATCATCATGTGCTAAAGTGTCAAAGATGTCCTGGTCCTATTACACTTGTCAGGTGCATCTGACCTATCTAGGCTAAAGAATGTTGCTGTATCATATCCCTTCTCTCCTCCATTCATTTTTCCCATGGCCAATACTTTAGGCCTTATTGGTCATTTCCTGATCTCCTCTGGCTTAAGATATGATGTCATGCCTCACAATGGTCTTCACACTTCAACACTAGGCAAAAAATGTGCTGTTATCCTCAGGGAGGTGACATGGTAAGACAAATCCTCTTGGTCAAACAATGCAGAAGTTATGTGAAGAATCTCCAGTGGCCAAGGGACACCAAAAGCACTCTCTGCCTCCGAAGTTTTGTTGTATTTTTTGACATATAGCTAGTCCACCCATTTTTCTTTTTCTCCAAACAGCAGTGGCCAGGCAGTGCATCCCAAAGGGAAGCAGTGAGTCCAAAAAAAGGTCAGGGAGACAATTCTCAGTGACAAACCCATTCCAATGCACAATATTTCCTCTAGCCATCTCAATGTCATCACAAGGGCACACAGAACAACACAGCCCCTGGGGACACTAGATGAAGGCACAGGGCCTGACACCCCCGTGCTGAGGCTTCCTAGCAAGTGACTAGTGGGAAAGGCAGGACCACGGGTGCCTAATGTGACAGGGAAGGTGTGAATGTGGTGCTGACAGTGCAGTTTATCTCAAGCATGAACACAGGCTCCAGCCCTGTAGCATGAGCACCTTATCATAGCCTTGGAAGTGTTAGTTTTTGAAAGGCTACTTGCCTGTCTGGCTGTGCTGACAAGCACCAGCTAAAATATCCTGCCCCTCTGGCCCAGGGCCAGGCCTCCCTCCACCACAAAAGGATGCAGCTATTTCCAGAAACTTGGCGAACACCGTGAGTATTTTCTGGGAAAACAAAGAAGGGCTGTCAAATCAAGAACAGTGGCTGATAAGAGTCACCACAGCTACACGGAGTTACTAAGAAAGAGCAGCTTAGCTAAGCTCTGGATGAGGCTGGTTTCCTGCCACCACAGCTCACCCTCCCGAGGCAGCAGGGAGCTCTCTTCCTGCTCACACGTAGCCTAATGCACGTCCACGCAGACTTCCAGGACTGTTTCCCTGGCACAACTGACAGCTTGCCACACTGGGAAGGATTTGCCTTCTAATCCTAGTGAGCAAGTGTGGGCACATGTAGGTCTCCAGTTGTGCCTGAACTGATGAGATGGATTGATGAAGAGGACTGTAAATGTAAGCAGCAGGAACAATAATGCACAGATTAATTGTCTGCCAAACAAAAATCAGGACAGTTTACCTCCCTGTTTGCAAAAAGCAGGGACCTACCCACACAACTCTCTTGTCAAGGAAATGCCATGTTTCTAAGATGTGTTAAAACTAATGGACAATTAGGATCCTGCTCAAGGAATACAAAACTGAGGCTCTGCACTGTGCTGCTCTCTCACAGGCTAAAGAAAACACACAAAGTGTTTAGTGGAGGGCAGGCTTTATGTAGTGGCTACATTTTTAGTTAGTCAAGTTATTCTTAGGTTCATCCCCTGTCCTTTAGGGGAGGGAGAGGGGAAGTAAACAACCACAGCAACTTCTAGGACAAGTGCCATTTCATTCCTGTAGCTGTTCAGCCATTTCTAGAAATGGCGTCTCTTTCTGCACCCTCTGCACTGACAAATGGCATGTAGCAATAAATAGCACAGTAGGATAGTGTGACCACTTGTCCCTTTATTTGGCTTCATGGCTAGCAGGCCTTCCAGATCAATGGGCACTGGTGACACTGGTCTGAACTATTCCAGGTGTGCTAAGTTGTAAGGAAAAACCTGGCAAATGTTACTCTAGACAAAATGCTTAAGTACTGTCCTCCCCACACCCATCTCTTCTTACAGAAATTTATATTCTGCAAAACCCATTACAAAAGTCCAGATCAACATATCTAGTGGTGAATCTAAACTGAGCCTCCCACTAGAACAACTGACAGGCTGCTCTACACACAAACTTCTCTGTATCATGTGGACTTATTCATATATCACACACTCACCATGTCCTTCCCAAGACATAACCACTCATAACTTAAAAAGCTATTAGTGTCTAAAACCTGGAAAAGAGCCACTCAGCCCCTTCTGGTGCTGTACATACCATGCTCTTCAATCAGAGATTAAAATGGTCTTTTTATCAAAATCTCTCACAGTGTCTGACCTGTTTTGTGGTGGCTTTGGTTTTTTTTTTTAACTGGAACTTGTTCTGATTGAACTTGGAGGCTTAATCTCCGTTCACCAGAAGAGGTCACCACACACCTCATTAACGCCAAAGGCAGCCAGCAGAAGTGAGGAGCGTAGGTGCGATCTCACAGGAACGAGCTACTAGTTTTGCTGGGAAAACCTCTCTCAGCTTAAAACACCTGGGGATATATAATCTCCCTGCTGCCCAGAAAGGGTTCTCTTCCTTCCTCCTGCCAGAGGGTATGAGCTGCAGTGCAATGTAGCAGCCTTTCTGGGGTCAGGTGTTAATGAGCTGCATGCTTCTCTACCCACACAATCTTACAGACTGAGGCCTGACCTAGATCCCACTGGAAGCCCAACCTTTCTGCAGAAAGGCAACCTGTAAACCAACTAGACCTCAGCTCAAATACCCAAGGTATCTAATACAACAAAAGGCTCTGATTGTGAAGAGTTTCGTACAAGATCAGCCTAAACCCTTCTGAGGACCAACTTACAGAGAAGGGGAGAAAGAGTGGCTGCCACAGGACTGAAGAGACTGACATGGTTTAAAGCCATGCTCAGCTAACCCATGTTTTCAGCTGCAGTGTAACACCTACAGCTGGCCTGGGTAGACATTCCCACTTTTCCAAACCAACCAAGCAGCAGGATGCTGTTCATCTTGCTGGAGATGAAGCTTAGCCAAAACTATAGTATCAGGTGAGGATCTGTGGAACATGAGTACTTCTTTAAATCTCTGCCTCCCACCAGGCATCAAGCAGAAGTTTTGTGCCATTGCTCCAAACACCTGAGCTTGTTTTCTGTTTGTTTCATGATCCATTTCACTTAATGTCTCCAAAAATCCTGAATTTTGTTTCAGCTGATCCTACAAGGTTTGCTTAGTCTTCATTCCCTACTTCCTTTTCACATTTGCCTAATACAACCCCCTTCCTTTCTTCCTATCAAGCTACCATGATTAATCTGAGAATCTTCTCCAGTGCTACAGCCTGTAAAAGCTGCCTGTGCTTTTCATACCAGCTCTCCAGCAGTTTTCACATTTCATCCATTTCACACTGCTCTACAGCTATTATTTGCATCTATAACTTGATCCATTCCCTTTCCACTTTTTCCTTAGAGAGCTGAGGATACCACTTGCTGAAGAGTGCTGACCACAGGCAGTGGGACTCTGTGTGCTTAAAAGTACCTTGAGAAAAGCAGCCTCTCTCTAGATGTCAAAAGAATTTACAGCAAAATTGTTGTAAATATCAGCAAGACTAGCACAGAGCCAGGGATCTTTAGCATTAAGCCACACAGCAAGATCACTGAACCTAAAAATGCCCTCATGCCTGAAGAAAAAGCTCCTTTGGGAGATGAATCATTGAAAATGGGGCCAAGAACACTCACTGACAAACCAGTGGATGTTGCATTTCTCTCCCTAGTGCCATCCAAGTGCCAGCACTGGGAGATAATCAGAAGTGAGACTGATCTTGCCTGCTACAGGCCAGATAAAAAGTCCCATGGGGCTTCTTTGTGATCACCCCTGCTAGGTAGGGATCAGAATTGCGCCCAGCTCCCCTCCAGCAAGCAGCAGTGAGCCACAGAGCATACAGAGACAGCCCTTTGACTAGCACTGAGCTCCATCTCCCTCACTGCTGCTTCCCTGCTGGGCTCCATTAGCATCAGCAGAATGTGATAAATGTGCCTGACAAACCTAATATAAAAACTTTGCCTTCAAAACCCAATGCTCCAGAACCACCTACAACCTGCTACTAAATGGCAGCCTGCTCCTCTCCTTGTCCTCAGGTGGCCTACGCCCCTTCAATCCCAAGTGGCTGTAGAGGAAAACATCCCCCCCTTGGCCACTATCAAAGAGAGCAGTGAGCATGAGTGAGAGCAGAACAAAGGCAAAACATGTTCTTGGGACCCCAGAGAAGAATGGTGACAGCACTGAATCTATGCTCTTCCTGGCCTTCCCAGTCCCACAGAAAATGCTGTTGGAGAGGAGGAGGAGAGAGGACACGTGTGCAGTGGGCCACTGTAGGATGACCCAGCCCACAAGGAAAGTCCCTTTCAAGTCACCCAACAGGGAAGGTTTGGTTTATTCCCCACAGACACTAGGAGATCCAAGTTCCTCCCAGTACACAGTCCCAGTCATCCCTGAGGGACCAAATTCTCCTCTGGATTGTGCTGGTGCAGATCCAGTGGATACATTCCAGGTAAGTTTAGTTAAGTTTGCTCAGCAGTCCCTCTGCCAAGTCCCTTTTCTGTAGGGACAACTGCTGCTGCAGATCCTCCTGTGCCCTCTCCTGCACCTGGACCTTGCTGTCAGCACAGAGCCTGGGGGGCATGCAGTGAAGTGCCAGAAGAGTCAGCAGAGCCTCTGCAGCTGGTAACTACCAGCCTGGGCTCACAATGATGCTGTGCACTGAACCCTGTTTCAGCTCAGCCACTAGACTACTCCAGAGAGGGGAAAAGAAGGGGACATCCAGAAAAATGCTTGGACATCACAGCAAAATGTTAATGTCTCATTATGAAGGGTCCCTGGTGGCAGCTTCCATCAAGGACTTGGTGATCCCACTTTGATGAAAGCTCTACAACCACATCACTGCCCTTTCAGCCAGGAAATGCTGGCCTGAGCAACTGGGAAGGAGGGAGAGGCAGAGAGAGGTCACTGAGCTAGGAAAGAGGAGGATAAGTTCCTGCAGCAGTGCTCTAATGGCACCTATCTAAGCATGCCACATGCCATCAACTTCACAGCTCTGCTTCCTCACAGCAGCCTGTACAGAGGAGCCAGATACATCCCCAGAGGACTAGTACACCCTGACCCTACTCTTCTAATAAGAAATAAGATCTCTGGTGGTATGGAGAAACATCTCAGCAAGCTAGGACACAATTTACTCTTGGAGATAAGCAACACATGCCAACCTGCTGCCTTCTTGATACTTCCTTCCACCTTGTATGGAGGATTTGCCATCCAAATGAACAATCAAATCACTTCAGAAATGGGCACAGAACCACTGTCTTTTATACCAAATATTTTCTGCTGTCCTCAGGGGTTCCTCCCTTCTTATAGACTGAAGTTTGTTGTTGAAGTCTCTACCTCAACTGCACCATCCCAATGGCAATTTTGAAAATGGCTGTGAGTTTTGATGCTGCTCTGAGTCCCAAGGAGATCCAGAATGTAAAGCAGAGACTTCTGCTGGATGGCTTTCTGTTTCCAACTACTTCTTTCCACTGCACTAAACCTGATTTGAACCCAGCTGCTGACCAGCTGGGCTGAAACTGTCCTCATTGTCTAGCTTATGCAGTACTCTGTGAAACACACATTGAGTGCAATTGTTTCTGGAGATGGAAGATCCTTTTGTTCTGCTCTTGGAGAACACCCAGCTGCACAGCATTGGGATGAGAGGCAGTGATGTGAGTTGCAACAAGGAAAATTCCAACTAGATTTTAGGAAATATTTTTTTCTTGAAGGTCTTCAGAACTCAACTTGACAAGGCACTGAGCAATTTGCTCTAAGTTGGCTCTGCTTTCAGCACAAGATTGTACCACAGACCTCCAGAAGTGCTTTCCAACCTTAATAATTCTGATTTCACCAACACAGTCATAGATGAAGGCTGTGCTAGTGTATATATATTTCCAACAGTTATCAGATAAACAATTCAGAAGTCCCCCAAACCAAGTTAGAAGATCTTCATGTCAAGAAGATTTATTATCCACATATATACAAACTTTGACAAGCCAATCAAACCAACAAAACAACCCTAGGCCTTTTCTGAGCAGAAGAGACGAGCCTGAAACTGTACTGACCTTTTCTTACTGTCTTGGTACACTGCAAATTACACACCTCAAACCTCTGAAATGATTATTTAATTTTTCTAGTAAGATTCAGATCAAATGTGGTTGTAATCTATGCCAACAATAAAGCAAATCCAGCAATGCAATAACATCAGAACTCCCTTTCTGACACAGAGGGATGTTTATAAGCTGTCTCCTTAGAACATCCATCTCTAGAGACAATTACACCTTAAACCAATTTGCAGATAAAAAAACACTGAAAACGTTCAAGCCACTGCCACATCTCAGAATTTTTCTTTCCCAAATTTCAGTACAAGACTTTTAATCTCAAAGGACAGGTGAAAAGTGCCAGGTTTAATTTCCATTTCCTCCACACAGATTCAGCTTACTGGCCTTTAACTTGCTGTATCACGTGTAAAAATGCAGCGAAAGATCAAGATGTATTAGTGCACACTCAAGAACATTTCCATTTTTCAGTGGGCTCAGAGTTGATGCCCCTACAAAAACATGCAACTGAACAGGTTTTACTGCTGCTCTTCCTCAATGCCCCCAAACAGAAAAAAAGTCATTTGTTAGAACAGATGGGGGTTGGAGAATCAGTTATCTATATACATCTTCATCAGGACACCCACACATCTCCCAGGTGCTTTCACAGTAGAGGAAGGTTCTGGCCAACAGCAGTGATTTAAATATCCTCAAGACCCAGCTAAGAACTGGTTCAGTTTCTTCTGCTCCCCCTAACACTTCACAGCATTTTGTTTGAAGCTGGTTCTTCAATTAATTAAAAAAAAAGAGAGGGAGTACACAAAACACAGATGCTGGTCCTGCAGCTTTTTTCTGTCCCAGTAACTGTATGTGTGGTGAGAAAGATTCTGGAGCTGTGGTTCCTTTCAGACTGACTTCACATTTAATACAAGTTGTGCAGAAGAGAAAGAACACAGAAGGGGAATGATTTAAAGTGGATTCAGGGTAGAAGAGGAATTTCTTCCTCAACTTAAGCCATGTAGAAGCTTTCTGTGCATGTCAGCCTAGTTTCTGCCACACTCCCTGTCACTCAGGCCAGTAACTAACGCACCTTGTCATATTTTTAGGACTTAGATTTCCCTTCTCCAAATCATGCTCTTTGGTCTCATAGGTTACTCATGCCCTATTATTACATTGGGTAATAACACTTTGTTCTTACAAAGCACATTATGTGAGGCCCCTGTCCCTATGATTTGGCACTTCACAGTGACAAAGCAGCCAGGTGAATGTGCAGTGGATATAACTTCCTTCCTGTCTCACTTTATACTTTTCTGGATGTAAAGGAAAGGTTTAGCAGTCAACCCAAGGAACACTGAGCTAAGCAACCTGACACACATAAGTGGCACCCAGACAGCAGGCTGCAGGGACCTTCAGATTCCCAGCAACTGAACGATGCTGCGTTGCCTGAGTGTAAAATGCTCAGAAAAAAAAAAAAAAAAAAAAAAAAAAAAAAACAATTTTCTTCCCCCCCCTTTGGGGATAGTGGAAAAATTCACAAAAAAAAAAAAAAAAAAAAAAAAAAAAAAAAGCCTATTTCCTCCCTCCTCCTGGGAGAATGAAAACAGATCAAAACCTCAAACCAATCCTTGCATGGGTAGGAACTCAAAAGGTAGACTTGGGAGGGGTTGAAGGAAGATATAAAGGCTGGCAGCAGGAGAGAGAGCAACACTGAACTGGAGAGATTCAAGGGGAGGAGGAATTAGAGACGCCAAGACATGAAGATGAATCTGAAACTTCTTTCTTGCCCTGGATTCCTTCTGCTGCTTATTGTCAGTCAAAACCAGGCAAGGGCCAGTCCCATTTCCAACTTACAGGTAAGTGACTGGCTGCTCAATAGAGCTGATTCTTTAGGACTTAGACATTTTGGATTAGCTCCATTTCTTCCAACCCCAACTGAAGGAGTAGGAGAACATGACAGCAGGAACCCTGAGGTGGGCAGACACAGAGTCATTAAATGGAGGGAAACTAAAGCAATCCATGATTGGATTTAAATTCCTGGTCACATGATGCAAGAGAAAGGAAAACGTTTTTCCTGTGGTGTCCATTTGGGCATCACAGATTTAGGGTTATCTTGTGACTGAGTGAAACAAGAAACTTGTGGAGTAAAATTATTTTTTCTGGAAGGACTCCTATCTGGAGCCCTAGAGCAGTCCCCTGCGTGCTCCTCACTGAAGTCCCTGGTTTAAGATGAAAAGGGAATTGATGGGTTGTACCTGCATCATCACCTCCTCAGCTCAGCAGTGCAGTAAGGCAGTCCCTGCTTACCTGAGAAAAAGAGCAAGTGTGAGTGTGTGTGCGTGTAGGAATTCTGCAAAAGTAGGAAAACACATTTCAGCTACTAGGGATCTGGTATTCTCAAATATGAAGTAACCTCCCAGTCTGTAAAGAAATATATAATCCTTCTAGCACCAATTTCAGCATGTCTCCTGTCATTGCTTCACTTCTCTTATCATTCCAATTTTTGCTTGTTCCTTATTAATTCTTGTTATTGACCAAATCTCTTTCTTCATCTTCCACAATTCACCCCACATACCAGATCCCCAGATCCTGAAAACACAACTAGCTGGCAGTTTTTAAAGCCAGAAGTACAGAATATGGTAACAGCACACAGCCTTGAAGCGTTTTGAGAGTTTTACAATGTTAGCCCAGAGGAGCTTGGTAAGCCAGATGAAACTAAAGATAACCATCATCAGCTACAGAAACCACTTCTTGCTCTTGCATCTTTTGATAAATGTTCTAAATAAATTTCTCTAAACTTGGCACTGAGCATGGCTTACATGAAAATAATGACAGAGTTCCCAGAACTCCTCCTTTTTCTCCTCTCCTGCCTCTCCACCATCTACCTTTTCCTTTTTTCAGAATCTGTTCAAACTGCTCAATGAGGACCTGGAGCATCCCCTGGTTTCAGAAGAGAGGGACCATGAGCAAGATGACATGATCCCAACAGATGCCTTTGATCAGCAAGAAGCTGAATTCCAGTGGATCCGACATCCAAGAGACCAGCCTGGGAGCATGTCCATGGGTGATGGTCCTATCCAGAGGTTCTTCAGCGACCTAAGTTTACCCCGAAGATATCGAGGCAGAAGCAAAAAGGGCCCCTCCAGGGGCTGCTTTGGTGTCAAGCTGGACAGAATTGGGGCACTGAGTGGACTGGGATGCTAACTGCTTACTATGGTAAGGGAAAGCCAGAGGCAGATGGTATGTGTGTTTGTGTATAACTTGCATAAGTATGCAGAAAAGCTTCGAGCAAATGGTGCCTTAAAGTAACTTTTACCCTCCTACCATAAACACAGTTTCCTAGTTTTACCCTCCTCAGAGCTCTCTGTCATCAAATGTATACTTAAAAGCCATTAATGCCACATCTCTGCTTTACCTGTTTTCACTCCTTTCTCCAAGTCAGCTGTATGCATTTCATCTGGCCACAGAAGCCAGATCAGAGAGGTTTTCACCAGCTCCCCAGGAATACTTGTGCCAATCCAAAGAAACTCTAAGCAGAACAGTGAAGCTGAACCTGACCCTAGAACAGTAAGAGATCAGTTAATTTCCATGCATGAAAACCTGCCCATTTCTCTTTTTCTTATTCCTCTGTTTTCTTGACAGGACTAACTTTGAGGTTTCAAAGGACCTGTTGCCTTTCAGCAGATACTCAGCCCTTATTCACATTGGCTCCACCAATCCATCCACTACATGATGTACTGAGCAAATTGTACCCCACCTCTCCTCTGAATTACTTGGCCAACAGAAGAAACCATTGCTGTACTGCCTGTTTGTATCTGAGTATTCATTTGTGAACACCTACCTGAAACTTAACTACAAAAAATCTGTTCTGTTTATATACTAAATGTATAAATAAACACTATGCCACAGCTAATAAACGGGTTTGCATAATTTGGTGAATTTGCTTCAAGCCTTGGCTGTGATTCTTTCATTATCATTCCTGAAGCTGAAACAGTGCCCCAGCTTGTAGGCAGACACAGTCCACTAGAATTCAGAAGCAGTGCTGCTTTCTGGTTACAAGAACCTATCCACTCTTCAAAATATAATCAAACAAGTCCTACTTTTTACCAAAAGAACTTTTCTGAAGCTAAGATACTACTGCCTGAATACAACAGGAACAAGGCTGACACAGCCATCTTCACAAAAGTAACCAGAGATAAGGACACAGAGCTCTGAATCTTCAACCACCACAATTTGAGCTAAAAAGGTAGCTGTCTTAGCTGACATCAGTAGAAAGCTGTTACTCTGCATTTGGATTTGTCACTGATAGAGGGAAAAGAAAAATGTTTCTCACTAGTATATCTTGTCCAAAAAAGAATAAGCAACCTTCTTCAAAGAAAGTTCAAGAGCACCTACTCTTCCATAGGCAGATCCAGACAGTGCAAAGCATTTTCCCAAATGTATCTGACCAGCTCTATTTAAAAAAAAACAAACCACAAATATTGAATGAATCTAACAATGAACAAATCGGAAAACAGCTACTGGGCAAACATCATGAACCAAAGGAATTCCACATGAAGGCTGGTTTGCCAAGATCATGATTGTGCTATCCTGAACTCAGCAAGCAGCTCCATGGAAACCAGTAAAGCTGCTGACACAAATGTCTGTACTGATGGTCACAAATGAAGGCACAGATGTTCACTTCCAGCCTTTTCCCTGGAGTGGACAGATGGGCTACACAGTTGTACTCCCTCTATTTTCTTGCCCACAAGACAGATGTTCTAGGAAGAAAATATTCAGGTAGAAACAGGACACCAAGGTATGAATTACAAGATAGAGCAAACATCTGTGCAAAACATGTTCATCAGTGACTCCAGCTCCATGTGCTCTGAATCTCTGGCAGTTCAGCTCTCATTAAGAAAGCCTGTTTGCACAGAGCAGCCACAGCTCCAGAATCTGGGCCTGCCTCAATCTCTTCAACTCTGTGATTTAGCCATGCTCCTTCTAACCACAATTCCCATAGAATGAAGGCATTCCAGGACCCATTGAAGAGCTATTCAGTGCCAAACTAGAGGAAGCTTTGCTCTTTTCAATACACAGCTTCCACCTGAAGCCTCAGACCTGCTCTAGGAATGCCATCCATGTAACAAGTTCATAAAGACATTTCAACACCTCAGAGCTGACTTTCAGAGATCAGAAAGCACAGAATGATTCATTAATGGAGATATTCTTCCCTTGCACAGGCTACCAACAGCTTCTCTATTTTCTTGCAGTCTTTTTCCATTTCAACATCTCTTGCACATTTAGAAATTACCATCAATTCTACCTGTCTATGGCTATTCCATCCTCCTGAGTCTCCTCCTTAGAGCAGTAGTTACAACACAGTGTGAACACTTTTCTAAATGGAGCCCCACAAACTGCACAGGAATTAATTACCAAATTCTCCCAAAGGTCTGGAGTCTCACCAGGCCACACAGATAACTCTCTCCCTTGCTGTAGCTTCCTCATACAAAGACCTCTACCCTGCACAAACAAGAGCAAAGAGCTTTCTGGTTCATTATCCTAACCCAACACACCTTCATCCAGACAGGAAGAGATTTCCACTTCTTTCTCCCAATACACAACAATATGCTAAGAAGCAGCAGATGTGGTTACCTGTAAAAGCCTGACAGGGAGCATCCAGCTTTCTTAACTAAAGCCCCTCCTCAGGTATGCTGGCCTGGGGCCTGGCCCAGCTGCAATCTATATGGTGGGAAGTTTAACCCACACAGCCCAGGGACATGCTGGTGTCAGACAATGCAGAGCTCAGATCCTGTGACAGCTGGTGCTAATGGGAAGGTTGCACTCTCCTTCCTAATAATCCTGGGTCTGATGGCTTGCTCCCAGTAACCCCAGGAGCAAGTACATTCACTTAGGCATAAAAGCTTCCTGATGTTTCAATTTCAACACTGAAAATCCAAAGAAGTGTAATTATTAGACTTTGTCTCATGAACATCCTCAGCCTGTTTCCAAGCTCAGCTACACTGACATAAACTGGGGGCCATTGACATTATTTGTAGATAAAATAACATCAGAGGAAGTTGAAGACTGAGCTGTGAGCACTTGTGAACAGAACCCACAGAAGATGAATAAGAAGCAGATAAGAGCTCCAATTCCACAGAGGCTGAGCTGGTAATGTGCCATCCCATCACCTGGCATTTTGTGTGAACATTTTAAAAAGCTATGTTTCAGAAAGCAAGAACAATTTATTTCACATAAAAGGCTCCATAATTAGATCCCTAGGACTGAAGCCAGGTCTGTTTGTACTTTAGGTAATTTGCTGAGCTCTATTAGCATTTAAATAATCAAAGCTAACCTTTGAAGTTGGCATGCTAGTCAGATGGGGGAGGCTCATCTCTAGCTGTGCCATTTCCATCTCCACTAAGCAGCAGTGCATGAATTTACAGACTAGGATTACAGAAGCTACTAAGGAGAAAACCTGCAATAAAATTACTTCTATGCAGAAATAAGCATACAAGATCTTCCTGAAATGTGTCTGTTTTTGGGGCATCTGTTTATAAGTGATGTTAGGCAGCAAATAAGATTTGCTGTCATTCAAGACTCAGGTCTGTCCAGTTGTATTTATTTCCCTTGGTCATCACACAGATCTCTCACACTCTCACTGCTTTATCCCTTCCACTCCTGTCTCTCTTTGCTACACACAAAATTGAGGATGATGCACATTCTCACCTTAGTTACCTGCTGTTACCCTGTATCAACACCACACTACCACCTGATTCCTTCATTCCTTCCTTTGTTCATGTCCTGTACTTTCAAAACACCAACTTCATTTCTCTGCCAGATTCTTCTTTGCTCTGATGCTTTAAACAAAACCACTTGCTAACTGTTAAGGCTGCTGGATGCAGAGATCATTGTCCCACACCAACTGATATTGCTCATTTGCTTCCAATCTAAGATAAATTCTGTCAGCTGTAGCTCCGTAGATTTGGGGAACAGAAGGACAAGATGAGGGGGGAAGGAGCTGTACAAACCTAAGGTTTATTGGTGCTGGTTCATCCAGAACCTGGCAATATTAAGTCCACAACAGCTTGGTTCAAAACCCTCTGAACTCAGAGGAAAGGCTTTCTTTGGCTTTGTTGAGCTTTAGGACAGCCTCTGAAAAAAAGGCCCAAGCAGACATCACAGCTTATCAAGTTAAATCAGATAAATGTATGAGTATACTGGCTAAGCAAATGAGGAGGGCTGAAGGCAGAGACTTAGTATAATTCCTGCAATATTACCCAGGCGGTGATTGAAAGGACTCTGTCTGCTGCTCTACCCACAGGGTATCATGGGTTCTGACTTTAATTCAGTAAGGATCTAACATGGTCATCTTGATTTGCACCCCAGGACCAGTGGAAATTTGCCACACACTGGAAAGCTGGAAGTTTTACTGAAGGTTAATAAGAAACTGCTGCGAAGCTCTGAGGCAAAGTGAGAGAAAGTTTCACACAAACAGGCTGCCTCTTACCATAACCAACCTGGTAACTCAGACACTTTTATCTGAGGAGCCTACACGAAATGGTCTACAAAATTTCCTTATTAGGGCAAGGCTTTCTGGAAGGAACATTTATTCCATAGAAACATAGGATTCTGTCTTGGGGACAGAATCATCACCTATGGAAATGATGGTGGGATATGAGAAGAGAGTGGTGATGGGTTCACTGCTGTAGCCAAGGCATGACTGAAGAGCAAGAAACATTTATAGGAAAGTGCTCAGCTATACCATTGCTCAAAGCATGCTTAGGCCACTAAAAGGTTGGTGCCTCTTAGCTATAGATGGAAGGGTCTGCCAAGAATGCCAGAGGAAGGCAGGAACCATCATCACCATGAACTTGCAAGGAAGGAAAATCTAAACCCAACTCTCAGGATGTGGTCTATTCACATAGCAGAAAAAATATGCATACAGAGAAGAAAAAGCTGTTGGGAGCTGCTGCAGACAGTAGCATTTCCAATTCCCCCCACTTCTTTCCCCCATGGAGAAGAAATGATCCATCCTCATCCCGGGAGGGGAAATCAACCCCCTGCTTGGGCCAGCTCACAGCTCCTGTGTGCCTACAGATCTGAGGCAGAGCAAACAGGCAGAAAATGCAAGGTCCTTTGACTGTGTCACTTCCTACCTAACAGTGATGGAGACTGGAGTGGGGGGGCAATCACTGGGAAAAGGAGTGCTGCCAGGAGGGGAGGAGATGACTCGGGGCAGTTCTCTCCCTCTAGAGGATTTGCTGCACCCAGGAGACCCCCCTCTCCTGGAGGGTCACCTGTGGTGCCAGTTGTAACCAGTTCCCTTATCAAAGCTGAGGGGCAGAGCATGGCACTCCAGCTCCTGTGGGGATCTGGCAGGAGGCAGCTGAGCTCCCTCCGGGCACAGAGTGGGGATATAAGGAGAGGCATCCATGGGCAAAGCAGCGACACGGTGCTGAGCTACAGAGAGGATAGGATAGGATAGGATAGGATAGGATGCAGCTGCTGGGTCTGTGCTGCGGAGCCTCGCTGCTCCTGCTGCTCGTGCCACGAGCAGCCCCCCAGCCGGCTGGCAGCAAGCACGGAGCGGAGCTGCAGTCCCTGCAGGTACCGAGGCTCCCGGGGCTCCCACTCTCACGCATCCCGCCGGGGTCAAGCAGCCAGGAGCAGGGCTCCCTGTCCCCCACCGCTTCTCCCCTTTCTTTCCCTCTCCAGGACCTGCTGGAGGCGCTGGGGCAGCTCTGGGAAGAGGACGGAGAACCGGGCCTGGCAGAGGAGCCGGGGGCGGGGGCTGAGGATGGCGGCTCCGAGTGGGACCTCCCGGCGCCCAGCCCTCCCCAGCCGGCGGAGGGGCAGAGCCAGTGGAGGAGCCTCCTCTCCTCCTACAGACGGAGGCATTTCTCCAGCTGCTTCGGGACGCGGATGGAGAGGATCGGCGCGCAGACGGGGCTGGGATGCAACCAGTACCAAGGCCGTAGGTGCCGGGCAGAGCCCGCGGGTTCCCGCGGTGCAGGGACACGGGGGAGGCTGAAAGCCTGGCAGCGGCTCCCCCGGCAGCTTTCTGCCCTTCTCTCCCAGGTGTCTGGAGGAGACGGAGAAGCTGAAGCCATGACTGGCTCCCAAGAGCATCCTGAGCCTTCGGGCTGGTGCCCAGCAGCCAGCCCAGCTCCCCCCGGAGCCTCCGCAGGGGCGTGGGACGCGGCAATAAACTTTTGTACAAAGCCCACACAACCTTTTGTGAGTGTTCTTTCTGTCACGGTGTAGTACACAGTCAGAGGATACAGAAATCCCCTCCAGAACATTCCTTTCCCTCTGCCCTGAGGGCTCAGTCTCAACTCTGGCCAGAGCATCCCACGGGATCTGGACAAGCCTTTGCTAGAGGGTTGCAGCAGCAGGAAGGACGGTAGTTACATCATTCCAGGACAACGACCAGCTCAGTGCTGCACTAGAGAGGCACTGTCAGGCACTGATGCCAGCTCTGGGACTGTGGCAGTGACCTGGGATGCCTTTCCTGATGGCTTCACTGCTGCAGGCTGTGAATCCTCCCAGGACGTGGGCATCAGGCTTGGGGTGACCTGGAGGTAACGTCCTGCACGCACCCCTGTCCCATGGGCTGAGCCGCTGGTATCAGTGCTGACTTTGGCACGGCGAGCCGGCATAGGGTGCCACTAAGGGCAGAAGGGCTACATCGCTTTAAAAAGGTATTCGGCAGCGGCCGAGGGCCGGGAAGGCCGAGGGCCGGGAGGGCTTCAGGACCCGGGACAGTCGCCCCGCACGGCGAGCGCTGCGCTCGCCCCGCCGGACCGGGCTCCGCGTTTCCCCAGGCTCATTGTCACTGGGCTCCAGCGAACCCCCCTCGCTGCTCTGCCGGGGTTTTGTGCAAAGCCCTCGCCGGCCTCTCCAGACAAGGAGCCCTACACAGACAGAAAGGCTCCCGCTCAAAGGAAGGGAGAGAGGCAGGAGCCGGGCTGCCGGTCCTGAGCGCTGAAGGGAAGGGGCAGCCACATCACCGAGATAATAAATCCCCTGCAGCAGGAGAAACAACCCATGAATGGGATGAAAATAAGCTTTTTTCCATGGGGAAGTAAGTGAGACACCACTTTCTCTCCTAGTTGTAGTATAGCCTGTCTTACCATCTCAGTGCTGCATGCCCTGCTCTGGACACTTCCCTTTTTGTTTCCTGCACTGATGGCTTTGTCTCTTCCTTTCCTTCTTAATCTGAATTGTGAGGCAGGGAAAGGGAGCTTGGTGGGGTGTGGCATAGGCTTGTTGAATCACTGAGTTTAGTCACTGGGAAAAACATCCAAATCCAGTCTCTTCCTCACAACAGGACTATAAAGGCTCTTCGCAGTCAGTTCCCACTCAAACACCCTTCCCAGCCCTAAAGCTGGTCTCACAGCACTTTTTATAAGAACCTGCTGCCCTGCTGAAAGAGTCCCAGCAGATTTTTTTACTGGGCAAATGGCCAGGTGAGCACAGGCATTGTTTGAGACTTGACTATCCCTCCCTGGGCTATAAAGCCTAAACTTCCTAATAATCTTGCAAGGGTGATGATACCGAGACATCAGCAGCTAACAAACAACTGAGCTTTATAGCAGCAACAATGACGTGCTGAGTTCTGACATTTTACACTCCATTTGCTTCGGCAGGACTGAGAGATGGATAATAGAGGGCAAATTTGGCTTTGGAAATACAACTGCTTGCTGTGAGGGTCAGCAGTTTTATCCTATCTACATCCTTCCATACATAATACATGAAACAGTGCACAGAAATCTCCCTGTCTTAGAAAAGCAGTGTCAAGGCTAAAGTCAAGCCCTGACTTCTCATTTATCTGCTGTAAATACAGAAGATAGAAAACGAACAAACCAGTAAAAGAGTATTTCTGGGTCCAGGCTATTTAATACAATCCTGAATATTACATTGTTTCACAGGGACAGGTGACTCGAAGTTAAATATTTTACATCTGTGATTGATGCTGAGTTTTTTCTTGCTGGGTTTGTGCCCCAGGGGTTGGTTTACAGATGTCCTGAGCTCCCAGGCACAACTCGGATCAAGCAACAGAATGTTTTTGCACAGACAGCACCAGAGAATAATTAGCGGGTGGGGAAGTGAAAGGAAAGACACTAAAACCCAAACCAATAACAGATCCTAGTTCTCTTAAATCAGACACTTGATATCAAGGAATAATCCTGGTTTATCTTCCCTCACTTTCTCAGTTTATACATATCGCACAATCAAACACAGAGCAGCAAACAAAAGCAGCGGTAAGAGAATACTTGGAATCATTAGTGAATTACACAGACACTGCAGGATAGTGTGTTAATTTTAAAAATCCTGTCAGAGTCTTGGTTATTTCTAAAGCACAATTTGAACAGCATAAAGTAAGAATGTGTTGGGACACAGTAATATAAAAACCCAGCATTGCCTCCACGTGCTGAAAAAAAGCACGGATTGGGGAAAAATAGGGAGTGCTCTTATAATGAGGTTCACCAGGACAATGCAGAGCTGGGCTGACTTCAGACTATATTAGGGAAAAGTAGCATTTGAGCTTGACTTCACAACCTTGAGAATGTCCTTTCTAGTATAATTTTGGTAGCGGATCATGTGAACAGTGTGTGCACATGTTTGTACACAAACACCATTGTTAAGACATTTAAGACATGAGAAATATTTTATCTTTCTATTAGTATTTAGAAATTGTACTCAGGAGATTATTTCAAGATCTATATTAATATTAAAAGTCAACAAATTATGACTAGATTGTCATATTCAACTTGCTCATATGTTCATTCTTGTTTCTATTTAGAATACCAAGAACGATTAGGAAAACACAGAATAAGCAATATATGCTTCACGAGTTAGGACTGTCTTGCAGTTCTGTAAAAAAGATTAATTTTTACTTGTACTAGACACACAAATTCAACATTGGAAGAGGAATTTGCAGCCAATCTGTATTTTTGTAATTTCTCATTTAAGCATAGACAGCTTTTACCTAATACAGAAAACCTCAGATCTCAAAGAAACAAATATTTTTTAATATATGAAACTAAGCATTTCATTTTAACCCCTCCCAAAACACACACATACATAAATTAATTCATTATATCTTGGGAACAGATCCTGATACCTTTGCTGAATAACCCCACAAGCCATCTAGCTAAAATCCTCGGCAAGCAAGTTATTTTCTTGTATGAGGGTACAAGACTATTCCTGAATCTGACCATCTCTTTAACTTTTATTGCTGCAGGGTCAAGTCTTACCATCGATGCTTAAAGAAATCCCATAGAATTAAACATTTAGCTGTTAATAAAGAGTTTTTCAGTGGTGCCGAAGTCAGTTGTCAGGGGGGCTGGAGGTACCCGGTGTCCCTGCAGAGTCAGACTAGAAGTTATCATCTCTACTGAGGTGCAGATCAGGGTGCCTCTGTTGTTGACAATGTAAAAATATAAAGTCTCAGTGGTGCTATCACCACAGCCACAGGAAAAGAAAAGTGGCCCAAACCTGGGGTTTTCAGCACACTCCATGGTATGTGGTGGCTGTGGATATTCCATATATAGAAGGGAAGTGTGCACGATACTTTAGGTGTCCTAAAAGTAGATTTATCTTCAGCCTTTACTCTCCACCAAATGCTCATCTGAAAAGCCTATTGTTTTCCCTGTAAAAAGTTGTTTCCCTATGGAAAGCTTCTAAGTGAGCAGAGTTTGGAGCAGTTTGGAGGTAAATCTGACCATAGGGGTCTCTTGAAAGAAAATTGCTAAGAATTTCCAACTGGACTATGTAATCACAGCGCCTGGTATCAAGAGGAGGGGGAGTGACATGAAATCACTGACTTGTGACATACATTCCTCAGCAACAGCAGCTGCTGCCTAATGACAGCTAATAAAGGGAATCTTCCCTTGACAGAGCTGCATGCCTTCAGTGGGACTGGAATGTGCCCCAGATAAATCCACTGATAACCTAGGAAGCAGAGATCACACCCAAAGAGTATAAAAGACAAGCTTTGGAAGAGAGAGGATAGGACAAGGAAGAGAGAGAACTGAAGAGACATCTCAGAAGAAACAGCTTGAACTTCCCTATTGACAACAAACCCAGCGCCATGGACCCTAAAGGCTCATTTTTCTGTGGCTTCCTCTTGCTGTTGCTCATCCAAGTCCATTCCAGCAGAGCCAACCCTATCTACAGCCTCAGCCCTGCCAAAGAACTGGCCAGCATGGAGGTGAGGACTCTCTCCTTTTGCAAGGTTAAATTTTTGGGGTGCTTAGCAGAGTGTGAGGTGGTGCTTTTGCATTTCTTTTCATGAATGTATAAGCTGCATCAGTGAGTGTGTACCAGGGACGTGCCTCTTCTTCCCAGGGACTCAAAGCAGCTCTATAGAAAAATATCCTGCAGTGTTAGGTTCATCTGAGCTCCTGAGTAGCAGTGGGAAACAAAATTCTGATGTTGTAGGATGTTTGCTTTAGGTTTGCAGTTCTTTATCTCTTAAACCTCCACCTTTCTGGGAGTTAAGTCTCAGAGAGGGAACAAACCACCACGGTAACTCCCTAAGAACAAATACAAAACTTCCAGGTGGGCTCCTGTTTTGCCCAGTAAATGGCAGGAACAGGGAAGTGGGACAGTCATACAGCTCAAGGTTTGTGGATTGAAGAGGACTGGCTGCATGTGGATGGGAGATGAGAAGGTAAATTGGAGCAGCCAAAGTCAAACTTTCATAAAAGTTGTTAGAGCATGAGCATTCAGTGTCACTCATCCAGAATAGCTTTCAGAGCTTTAGAGCTATTAAATTACCACATGCATATTTTAGTGAATGATACTCAGAAAAAACCTGTTGTTGCAGCACAATTCAAGCTTAAGATTCAGTCTTGCAAGATGAAGTCTGAAAGCTCTAACATCTCCTTGGACTGGTACCAGTGACCAGCTTCTCAAAGCATCAGACCCCAAGAACAAACTCCCTAAGATGATTAGGACAGTGTCAGTCCAGGGCAAAACTGCCCCATGTCTCTTGGCTGTTCCTAGCTTCTAGCTGAGAAGAGTGGCTTCCAAATGCATTCACTGTCATGCAAACCACAAGGATTACTCCTCTCCACTCTGCTTCCAGAGATGGACAATTAGATTCCTCTAACTGGTTGAGCTGCCCTTGAGGAGGTTACTTGATCCCTGTTACACAAAGCTTAAAAAATTACGGAGAATGGTACCTGGGAAGAAGCCACATAACAGACATAAATTCAGCATACAGGTATTTTTAGGGAGATGCATGTTACTTTGAGGAGCAGCAAATCTGTAACTTCTGGGACAGAGATTAGTGAAAACATCAAGAGCTTCTCCAAGTGATATCCACTGAAATAGCGAGGGGTGGCAAGCAAGCAAAAGATCTTAGCAAAAATAAAAAGAAGAGAAAGCTGGCAAGCACCATTGCAGGCAACTTCTGAGAGCATGGGAGTGACTGTGGGTTCAGAGGTACTTTGGGATGGTGTACCACTCTGAGTTGAGTAGGATCTCCCTGTGCAACTCAGACTTTGCTTTTTTCCTCTGCCAAGAGCTCTCCTAACCTTGCCAGTAAGATACACTTTGGTGGCAAGCAGGCTCAATCAGCTCACAGCTAGAGCTGTCCATAGGTGGAATTAATGTAAACAGGGATTTACTGCAGAGGACAGGGCTCAAGTACCACCAACAACCCTGAGATCCAACCTGACAGTCTCCCAAGGGCTGGCTTTGGGACCATTGAGGAAAGCAGAATAGAATGACTGGAAGTGGTAGCAAATTACCATAAACCCAGGAGTTTTATGAAGTTAATTCTTGTCTTGTAGGCTCTGCTGGAGAGACTGGAGAATAAGTTTGCGATGATTGAAGCCCTGGAATCCAATCCCGACCTGCAAGAACCCAAAATACAGGAGGAGATCTCACCAGAACTCACAGAAGACAGTGATGACCAGAAGGCTGAAACCAGACTAGCACCCAGCACCCCTCTGTCCTACAGGGACCCCTTCCTCAAGAGGCTGAGGGGGCTGCAGATGCCCAGGATGATGAGAGATTCTGGCTGCTTCGGGAGGAGAATTGATAGGATTGGCTCCCTGAGTGGAATGGGTTGCAACGGTGAGTCCCACCTCAGCCATTTTGCTGAACAGCACAGGCTGCATCTGTGTCATGCCACACATCCCTTTAATAAGACACAGTTTCAGAAGAGAATTATTTTCACCTAATATTTAAGCTAGCATTGGTTTTTCAAAAGAAACCTTGTGTCTATTGAGTTGGTGGGGAAAAGCACTGCTGACAATGGTGGCACATACTGAGAGAAAAAGAGATCCTAGTAACATTTCTTTCATGTTTGCCTTGCAGGTTACAGGAAGCACTAGAACAACCTCCCCATCCCCTCCTCTGAAGAATGCTTGACAGTACCTGCTCCTCCCAAGATGAAAGCCAGATGCTTTCTAACCTCTTCAACAGAAAGTTATTCCTATTTCTATTTATTTATTTATTTATTTATTTGAATTAAATTTTTTTTTTAAAAGAACATTTCTTACTCTAGCACCGAGAGACCATCTTTAAATAAAACTAACACATTAGACATTTATGCTGGACCTCTCTCCTGTCTGTTGCATTAAAATTTCTTGCATTTTCCAAAAGTCAAAATCCTATGCTTTCTTGGTACTCGGGCACCCACCAGGCTGGATCTTACACAAGATGGTAAAAGGATGAACTTGGTAGAAACAAAAATGAGTTTTTCACTAGAGTTTTCCCTTCTTCATTAAGAGATTATAATGGATTAGCAGGGAAAAAAGCTTGCTCAATACTGAAAGGCCTCCTATAGACAGGGTTCCAGTGACAAGAGAGTCCTTTTGCTGGTATAGATTATTGGTTCAAGGGAACTGCCACAAATCCACCATATAAGCAAAACTTACATTAAAAGAAATAAGAAAAAAATCATAACACTCCACAAGTTTCAAAATAACCAGAGGGAGGAAAGGGAATGAATTGTATATGCTTTCTAGCACTGACCAAATAAAGGCTACGAGCATCAACAGAAAGATACATCATTACCTGTGTCTTGTCTCACTCTGCATGTGGCTGAGGTGCTGATCCTCGAGTGTTTCTTGATGGATCCTCAATGGGCTTCAATCTTACCATGGTGTTTGTCATGTGAGGGCAGGTGGGATCACTCTAAGTACCAAGCAGGAGTACCTCACATTTATCACTCTCTGGGAACTGTCTATCATAACCTTGTTCTCAACATGGCACGTAGGAAAACTGCAAGTCTGAAAAAGGTTTCACTTCAGCCTTTGGAACTAGATTTCACACCTATGATCTGAATTTGGCCCAAACCACATCCTCCTTCCCCCCAATTATGGTTATATTGCCAAGACCACATTCAGTTAGCACCCTAAGGACCAAACAGCTTGGATTCTCAAGCCAGCCACAGCACTGGCATTGAGCCCAGGCTCACCACAAGTGTCCTGTGATCCCACATACCACTAGAAACTGTTATTCTGAGCATTTAATTTGGGGACTTGTTCTCAGCATCCTGGAAAGCTCATTCCGGGCGTAAGAACAGAGCAGCACCAGGACAGACCCAGCTGCCTAAGTCTAATTCTGCCTTTGCTTATGCATAATTACACAGGGAGAGGACTTGGTCAAGATTGGGCTACAGAGAGGCAGATGTGCCAGAGCTGTGAAAGTTGCTGACAACAGCTCTCAGGAGCCATAGCTGGGGTGAAACCAGGAGCTTGACTGCTGAATGGCACAGCAGGCCTGCACCTGCCTGTCCGCAGCTATGGCTGCTGTGCCACTTTAACAGGGCTCATGTCACACATCACAATTCTGATAAGCCACCCTCCCAGTCACTCCCTGTACTGCTGACATGGGCTCTGAGAGGCACCTGCACACTCTACATGCTGGGCCTTGTGACCCTCCTTAGGGTAGAGGAACAGAAGCCTGCTCCAAGGGAATAATTTTGTCCCGTTCCAACGGGAAACAACACCTAGAGCAACACAAATCACTTGTCAGAGCCTCTCCTTCCAGAAGCACCAGCCAAATACTCTATGCAATAGTGTAGCAGGATATTACACCTCAGTGTGCCTGCCTCAGTTTCCCTTTGTGATTCAATTGGTGTCTGTCTCTCGGTACTCATGCAGGTTTCCCTGGCAGGAGAATCAATTCCCAAGTCCAGACTCCCAGCAGCTCCCACAAGACACCTCTGCAGTGAAAAGCTACAGTGACTTTGCATTTACTCAGAGGCAGTTTCACAAATCAAGGTGGATTGAAGTCACCCCTGGAGAGCCTTTGTGGGGACAACAGGGCCTTGTCTTCTCAAACAGGCTTTCCAAGAACACCCTGCAGACACCTGTTTCCTGCTGCAGCAAGATGGGAACACAGAGGTGGATCCCTCCACACAGCCTGTCTTCCCATGTGCTGCTATAAAGGAAAGTAAAAACTATCCTTGTATTCTTTGGAGTAACAGCCCTTGCTGGAGCTTAATTTTACCCAGTCAAGCAAAACTTGCACAGACATTGTAAATTGTCAATCCCTCAAGGCATAAAACACTAATGTGTTCAGTGGAATGTGCTAAAAATGGCAAGAAGAGTTGGCGCTGCCTGACCCAAAGCCAGGTGGGTCCAGTATTAACAGCAATCCAGTTCCTGGTGGAACAAGTCTGTCTTGGCTTGCAGACAGTATGTTAACAGACCCTGAGGTCTGGGAGAACCTAATTGAGAGAAGGCAATCTAGGAAAAAAGCATCTCTCTGGCTGGATTTTTACTGCTACTCCCATAAACACACTGAGCTGTAAAGCTCCCTCAGGGAAGTCTCACAGTCAGGTCAGAATAGGACTGCACACAGCAACAAGCACCTGGAAAAGCTGAATGAGAGAAACTCAGTGATGATGGGCTTGGCTGGCAAAGAGCATCACCCCCAGGGAGAAGCAAAGCCACCACTGCTGCTGTGGGACCTGGAGCAGAGAGCAGGAAACAGCCAGGAACAGCCAGTGCCAAACAAGCACACAGACAAAACAAGGACATCTGAAAGCTAAAAGTCTCTCTGGAGCTGTATTGATTGTTTTCTACAGAGGTTACAGAAAAGACTGTGGCCATAGAAACCATACAAGGCTCCACTAGGAACTTGCTTTCAGCAAGACCAGGAATTTCAGCCTGTAGGTGCAGAAATTAAGGATACTAGGGCAAGTTGACAAGTGAATTCATTTATCATCTGTTTCACAGAGCAGCCAGGTATTCTGTGACTCAGCGGTACCAGTGGCTGATGCCACAGTTCTGTTCCTCACCAAAGCTCAGCAGGCTGACCTTTGCAGCAGGGAAAGAAAAGCAGTTCCCTCTGCCTGGGCTGCATTATACATTCAGGCTTTACCTTCCTTTGCAGCAACTTGGACTTGTGTTCATAGCTCAGAGATTCAAAGCACAGTCCTGTCAGCCCATGTGCACATCAGGTGCTAACCTGACAACCTTTTAGCTCTTCTGTAGCTGGTGTCACTGCAATGGATTTGCACAGTTGCACGTGCTATCCATGATAGGATGCAGGTATTCTTCCTGACTAGGCCCTACTCTCTTTCAGCAGAAACCAGTTCTGTACAGACCCATGGCTGAAAAGCCACAAGTGGATGCTGGAGAGGCTGAGCAGGTCCCACCGCCGCTGAGCAGCGCTTCAGCACCCTGGACAAGAAGAGCAGCTCAGTCCTCTCCTCAACTACCAGCGCAAGGGGCAGCCACCCTCTGCTTCCGCCCCTCTCTGCTGCACCACACACACCTCTAGGTTTATGCACACACACCAAAATAGGCAGCTTGTATCCTGCCGTCAAAGAAAAAAAATAATCTCCCTGAAAAGCACTAAATTCTTCTGCTAGATACACAGTTTACAGGTGCTGGGGGATCATGATACATTATTGACTTAATAAGTCTATAAACCTCAGTAGAAAGGGATTCTAATCTAAAGATGAAGATAGTTGCTTTAGGCATAAACGTATTACACAGCTTTTCTAGTAACCACCTCTATCACCACCACTTATAACTGTTTTTGATCCCTCTTTCTTCAGGCAAGAAGCTTTATTGCTTTTATTCTCTGCAGTAGAAATCACCTTGCAGATAATCTTAACACCTGAAGCAGCCCTAAAGCTGACAAAGGCTCTAACCAAGTGTCTGGTATCTGCATCAGTCCAGCTGGCTGCTTTAGTGGTTTGGCTGCAGGGAAGTTGCCATGACACCAAATTGCCCGGCTGTGTCTGTAAGCATGGTCAGACACAACTCTGCACCCATTTTCAGGGGCAGGAGGTGAGAAAGTAGACAAGACAGCCTCTTCCCTCCTTTGTTGGCATACTAAAGCAGCAGTCATGTTCCTCAGTTTTAGGAAGGGAATGTTCCTCTCATTCTATCCTACATTACTGCATTCAAGAATGAAGGCAGCAGCAGAGCTGAAGCAGTTTCCCCCTTATCTCTTTTCTGCTGATGACACTTTCTGTGATTCCCTGCTAGGGAATGCTCCCAAACACAGATTTTCTGCCTGCCCCACCAATAGATGCTTTTTTCTATTTCAGGCTCTTCTTGTCATTACAGACAAACAAGAGAGACTGAGGGCACGAGCCAGACCAGCTGCTGGCTGACTGGTGGTAGAGTGCACCAGAGAGGTACCAAGTGCATCCTGTACAGCACAGCTACCTGATCCAGGGAAATAGCAACATGGAAAGGCTGAGAGCTTCTGGGTCAGGTATTTCTACAGTGCTCAAGGACTGTACTTACTCATATTTTTGGCCTGTAAGCCTGTGATGAAAGATCAAAAAACTATCACAAGTTCTTTTCTGTAAGGTAAACAGCAGGATAAAGCAGCAAAGATAGCCACAAGCTAAATAAAAGATGAAATTTTTTCACATCCTGTAGAAGCCACCTATAGAACAGGAGGTGCAACACCATGCTCTAAATGTCTTTCACTAAATGGCAGGAAGGTGAAGGCAAGAGCTCTCAGGTAAGACAAGCAGCATGATGTGCACAATTCAGCTCCTTCCAGACGTTTGGAAATTGCCTCCCTTTAAACAGTTGAGAGAACATGGGACTAGATGACACCAATTCCTATATTTGTCCAGCCTCAGAGCATCTCCTGCACAAACTGTTCAATGCAAACAGCTCATAAATAGCAACTACTCATCTACCTCAAATTATGTTCTTGGATATTGCCATGTTCTACCAGTTTTATTATAACAAAGGGTAAAAATAAGTCAACGCTAGAAACATCTAAAGGCTTTGAAAGTGCTGAAGGAGACACACAAACATTTTACTCTCAAACATGTTATAGTTACATCAATACTCCCCAAGTGCCAGAGTTCAAATAAAAATATATTCATACAAATTTAAAAAAAAAACACAACAATTTATATACACCATGGAATTAGCTTACATCATTTCATAACAAAAAAAAAACAATAACAAAACAAAACAGTGCAAAAAAACAAATGGAAAGGTAAGTTGCTACCATTGGAATGGCTCACAGTAAGTTAACAATTCAAAACTGCATAATTAACACTTCACAGGAAACCACAAGGCAGGGCAGAATGCCCCACACTACCCCCTAACTTTTGCCATCAATACTAAATTCAGTTCCTGGTTATTGTGTTGCTCTGAGTAAAAGGTTACAGGCACCTATGTTAGAAATTTATTGGTAAATCACTAAGGAACCAGAGCCAGAGTAGAAGCAGTTAAGTCTGTTGCAAGAAAGGAACTGAGAGACTCAAGTGTGAGAACAAGACTGATTCAACACAATCTCCTTTGCAACAGTCCTCAGCAGAAGGGAAATGCTGCATCTCCAAATATCAGGTAACTTGTAATTCCCTTTCTGCAGGACACATAACAGTGACTGCACACTGAGACTTCCCCTTAAAGTAGCTGACAGGGTCACCCACCATCCTCATTTACAACTTCTTTGCTGAAGGAGTGAAAGGGGTGTGCTTTCCAGTTGAAATGTTTGAATAAGACAGATGCATAGGCAGAACAGACAGTGCTGACAGCAGGCTGAAAGCAAATGGCCTTCTCATGGGGAAGCACAACTGGTGCTCAGACAAACCTTGACAAGATTTTTCAGTCTGTCTTGTCTGGATTGCCTTAACTTCAGGTCTCAGTAGCAATGACAAGACATCCTGCAGCAAAATACACTGCTGCAGCTTGTGGACAGAGATAAAACAGGACATGATCAGCGCAAGGCAACCTAGGGAGCCCTATTCATATGCAGGAAGAGAAGGAACCTTCCACACACAATCATTCAACATCAGTAACAGGAACAAGATTTGTCATGGAGAGACATAGGGCATTCTTGACAGGTGCTCTGACACTATGGGATTGCTAATTCCACATTAGAGTCATCTGAAATCCCACCAAAAGAGAATTCCTGTGATTTGTAACTGCCCACGAGCACAAATCCTTTAAATGAAGAGTAGGTTAACAGAAGCATATTTCAGACCCACAGCCCAGATCAGGGAGTGCAAAAGGGTGCCAGAAGTTTATTGGAATAAGAGCTCAGTGCAAGAACAGAATTCAGAGAACACAGACATTTTAGAAATCACCTGCAGAGACTATCCAAAGAGAACAAACATCCTGACTCTACTTAGAACTTACAACCTGCAAGTCAAGAGCAGCAGCCAATGCCAACTCATATGTTCTAAGGGACATGCCACACCTGTCCCAGCTATGGAATGCAGGCTGAGGGCACAAGATGGATACCAGCTGTAGAAAAACATCTTTGCTTTACTCTCCAAAGCTTAAGAGCTTGCATGCCTTATTTGAAATGGAGCTAGGATATTCAGAAGCCAGCAAAACTGTTTTAGTGGAGGAGACCAGAGCTGTTTCTCCAAGTTCCACAGTAAGAACAGGAAAAGAACAAACCTATTCCCTGCTCCTTAGACAGGTCACCTCCCAAGCAGCCCTAAGTCAGGCCACAGAGTCCTGGGACACACACACTGCTTCCTTTGCAACAACTGCCACTTCATGTAGCACAGCCCACTTTTTCCTTTGTGGAAATGGTATAAATCCATTCTTAAGAAGAAAGCTCTGCCCTTCTTGTTTAATAAAGCAGCAGATTGGGAAGAACACAGAAAAAATGCCTCCTGATGTCAATGGAGAGGAATAAAAATTAAAATACAAACAACCTTGTTAAAACCCAACCTTGCAGCTGAACCATGCTATGCACTGTACAACAAGGGCAAATTCTACCCTAAAACCTGGCCTCAGGAGTCACTTTTAAGACCAGGTTCTCTCTTGTCTGCTGGACAAAATTCAAGAGCCTCCCATGACTCAGCTGTGTTTACTGCAAGCACAGCCAGACAACACATCTGTCCACAAACTATCCAGACTGAAAAGACTCCTTGAACACCTGAGTTCCAGTGACTTAAAAAGCCCTACGTTTAGACCATGGGCACAAATCCTCCTCCGAACCCTCACTGCAGCAGGGCTAAGCAGGCAGCAGTTTGCAGAGAAGAGTCCTGGAACAATCAGCTGCCACAAAGTCAGAGAGGCTGGTTTTACAGATTTAGTGTTTTGATACATGTGATAAAAATCTAAGTGCTTACAAACAACCTTGTTAAAACCCAACCTTGCAGCTGAACCATGCTATGCACTGTACAACAAGGGCAAATTCTACCCTAAAACCTGGCCTCAGGAGTCACTTTTAAGACCAGGTTCTCTCTTGTCTGCTGGACAAAATTCAAGAGCCTCCCATGACTCAGCTGTGTTTACTGCAAGCACAGCCAGACAACACATCTGTCCACAAACTATCCAGACTGAAAAGACTCCTTGAACACCTGAGTTCCAGTGACTTAAAAAGCCCTACGTTTAGACCATGGGCACAAATCCTCCTCCGAACCCTCACTGCAGCAGGGCTAAGCAGGCAGCAGTTTGCAGAGAAGAGTCCTGGAACAATCAGCTGCCACAAAGTCAGAGAGGCTGCTTTAACAGATTTAGTGTTTTGATACATGTGAGGAAAGGGCAGAACTTCTTCAGACTTAGTCAGGAAAATCTTCAGCATAGGTAAGTTCCCAAATTCAGAAAATACAACTCAAATCTAGCCAACTCCTTATGGCAGACAACAGGTTAACCAGAGTGCTCCAAGGCTGTGCAGAAGCTTTTCTGGGATACATTCCCCATGTTACTTGGCCCAGTCTCTTGGCTGAGAGAATGCTCTGTGCTTTATCAAGCCAATCAGCTCTGCAGCCCCCAGAGGCACAATGCTGGCTTCCCACTGAGGGTTATCTGTATGCAAAACTCGGGGGGCAGGTGCCTGCCGGAACAATACAGGTGCTGGCCAGGATGGTACCTGCTAAAGCAGTGAACTGGCTACAACTGGCTTCTAAGTGCTGATTTTACCCTTACAGATATTTGGCTGTCGCAGTTGCAAACATTATCCCAAGCATTTTTAGAGCACAGAGAGTCCCACTTATCACCCTGCAGCAGATCCTGCCTGTTAGTCACCAGCACCAAGTAACCCTCCTGTACGGCAGCCTCTCATACAGGTCCTCTCATGACAAAGAGATAATTCCATCAAGCCTAGAGATGGGGCATCAGCTCTATTTGCCTCCAGAAAGCAGCACTTCACCATCCTGAGGACATGGCGTTCCCTGGTTTCTAACCCCAGCTGGGAAGGTGTCCCAGGCTCTCACTGTTAGATCAGTACAAGGACAAAGTGCCTACAAATGCCAAGAAATGCAGGAGTGTCAGGGTAGTGACAAAGTGGAGTGTCACAAAGTGCCTTAGAAGGGTCTCTTACAGGGAGATAATAGCAACAGCTAACAGGGAGAAGAGATCTCCCTCCTCTGAGATGCTCTGCAAGTATATTAAATATTTATAACCCTAAACAATAGCTGGAATTTAACTGCTCTGAGTTCCTGATTTGTTGAGTTGCTCACAAAAGTCGGCTGCTGTCAAACATCACAGCAGGGATGCCTCCCCATGAAAGGAGAGAAATTAAGAACAAATGGAGACCGAGTGGAAAAACATGAGCAACTGGGAGCACTAACAATGAGAGGTGTATTTCCAATGAGCTAGATTTTTCTTTTAGTGCTGCTTTGGAGAATGGCTCTTCTCAAAAGCAGCTATTTCATAACTGTACATTTCAGTAACTCCTCTCAGCCTAGACAATGACTCCCTTCTCACACAAATAAGGCAACAGTTGGAGGAACAAGGGAGGAAGAGGAAAAGGGAGACAACATATGGGAGGACAGGGAAGAGATACTGCAGTTCTCTGCACAGGACACAGTGGAGCTAGATGATTCTTTTTCCAACCATTAAAAAAACCCCAAAACAAACCAAAAGAGCAAAATGTACAGTGTCAGGACATCTAATAAAAGAGGATAACTGGGGCACAGGAAAAGAAAAAGTCTGGATCAAGAGTGGTCAAACCAAGTGCCTGAGGCCAACCAACAACTTTGGGCTCAGGCAGCTCCGCAAATTCTCTGGTTAGCAAGATGTTTTCGAGCTCCCCAGGCTTGATATGCATGTGAGAAGCCAAACGGCAAGTCTTGGGCCTTGTGGGGTCCAAGCAGAATGCGAGCGCGTGTGCAGGCTTGGAAGAGGGAGGGAGCCACACCGACAGGGGCAGGGTGGGCAGGGGCATCAAATGGTCTGATAGTGCTGTCTCAGTCTTGCCTGCAGAAATTCATGGGTCAGGTTGTGCCGAGTGATTATCCCAACAATCTTGAAGAGGAAAAAAAGAGGAAAAAAAGATACAAGTCAGTATCACAGATGTGTCACCAAGAGACGTGCATGGTAGAGCTGTTGTTCTTTCCAACCCCCAAAAATGAGGGAACCTGCAAACAGTTCTTGACCAATGCTGAATTAAAGTGGGTTCAGGTTCAAACCTTGTCAAAGCAAAGCCCCTCCCTCTCCCAGCACTTATCTATAGGCAGGACACTCCTTTAACTATACCCAAAGCGACAACTTAACTGTGTCTGGACACAGCAGTAGTTACCCCTGCCTAGGAAGGGAAATCCTGTCCATGTTAGACATCATCTGGATGTAAATGAATCCTTTGGAAAGTGAAAACTGCAACTGGAAGTTACAAAACTGTCTCTTATGGCTTCACTGGAGACATTTCTGGTACGGCACCGCAACGTGCCTGCAGGAGGTTTTGCATCTGATACGTTCTAGGAAGCCCTTAAGACCAAACCAGAGAAATGGTAAAGACCAGCTAGCTGGTGGCTGCACACTAGCCATCAGTAGCTGGCAGGTCACAAAAGCCTGCTAGGGAAAACAGTCAAACCACACAATTCCGCTGATGAAACACCTCAGTGATTTTACACATTAAGAGTTTAGAACTGGGCTGCTCTCTAGTACTGCAGGAGCATCTGGTACTAAACATGTAAGCAACGTCTCGTTTTCAACCAACAGGCTCTGCAAAGTAGCTATTAGGAACCCCAAGAGGCAGAGAAAGCACTGTTGTCTCCTAGGGACAGACCAGCTGAGGCCTAAGGGAAACAGATTCTCGTTAAGTTTATAGGAAGTTACTGACACCTACTGACTATTCCTGAGCATTGTAGATGGCAAAGAAACAAGTACAGTGAATTAGGCACAAAGACTCCTTTCTTTTGCTTTTGCTGCTCCTTTTAGTGGGAACAGAATGCAAGCTCCCTTCCAGCAGAAAAACCTCCTGCCCAAACACAAAGGAATTTCTGCTCTTGACCTTGATTACAGCTGCCAAAGAGAAAGCCAAATCAGTGGTCTCTGATGAGGTACGGGGCCTCTCAACAGGTACAAGACAGTGAGAACTTCCACATGCTGCCAGTCTGAGAGAGAAGACTGCATGTCCTGCCCTTGCAAGGAATGAGGGAACCAGGTTTGGACACAAAAGATGGCAACAACCTCAAAGTAACCAACAATGCTTCAGGGCCTTAGGAAGATCACATTCTGATCTCTTTAAAGCCTGTTTGTTGTTAAAGGAGATTTTAACTCTCCCAAAAGAGGAAAGCATTGCAAAAAACCACACTGGCTTCCTTTGCTCAGCCAAGACAAAAGCGATACAAGGACTCACCTCTCCAACTGCGTTCACAACTGGCAAATGTCTGAGTCCCATTGTCCTAAACAGGTTGAAGACTTGTGACACATGAGTGTTTGGAGAGACAGCAAAGGGTGATGGGTTCATGTACGGGGTGACATCCTAAGGAAGAAGAATAATTATATTATTTACAAGAGGCATTTTCACTATCTCTAGGTATCACTAACAAGCAATTCCTCCAGCTCCTCCAACGCACTGGTCTCTGGACAGGGTATGGGACCACAGGCATCTTCTGTTTCTTCACAAATATTATTTCAGGAATGTGAATTTGTCACAGTTTCTTTGTAACCCATGATCTTATGAACCCAATACTGCAGAAAGTCTCTAAACAGGGCAGGTCCATGAAAATAAGAATGTACATTAAAAAAGCAATTTGGCCTACACAGCAACCTTCCTATCACAAAACCAGTGAAAGGCCTGATCATGGCTAAGCTGCCAGCACAGAGTCCCAAACAGGTTTCAGCAGTTTCCTGTGCAAGCTCACTCAGCAGGAGTCTAAGCTAGAAGGAAGTTAAACTAGACAGGCAACATCTTAAGCTGAAACTAAAGTACCTGTGTGTGATGTTACCTCACAGCCAGTATCAGGATTGACTTGCACATGCAGACAAGGCTGACTGAATGCACGAGAAGCACGGAATGTTGGTCACTGCACCCAAGGGTGGACTTAAACACACTCAGTTTTTTTGAAAGGCTTAGGACAGTCCTAATCTTAAATCAGGGAACACTGTCACACTGCAGTGCATCTCTTACCACTATCATGCGAGGGTTCAGCAACGTGAGGTCCAGGTCATGGATATCTGGGTAGCGGGGATAATCCTCCGACATCTCTGCGTGGGACAGGCGAGGCTGACTCGCACTCTGCAATCACAACAAATACCACTGAACTGATGTCTCACCAGCCCCACACACACAGCTTCTGCAGAGGGACTCCTGGCAGCTCATCTCAGAATGCAGTTCAAACCCAAAGATATCCAGACGTTTAGCTGAGAGAGCAAGGGATCTGCTCTCCACCCCCTGCCAGATCTACACTCCACGCTGGAGGGCAGCAACAAACCAGCCTTGCAGAAGACGAGCAGCAGTCAGAACACACAGCATTCCCTGCTGGCTGCTCTATTTAATATCTGCCCTCCAGTCTCCAGTTCTGACAGGATTGAACCTTTATGCAACAAATGGGTCTACTAGTTTATTTTTGAAACAGTAGCTGTCCTTTTTTCCTGGGGCTATTTAAATAGAAATTAAATTACTTTGCCAGGAAGTTGTGGATGCCCCAACCCTGGAAGTGTTTAAGGACAGGCTGGACAGGACATTGAGCAATCTCATCTAGTGGAAGGGGTCCCTGGCTGAGGCAGGAGGGTTGGAACTAGATTATCTTTATGGTCCCTTCCAACACAAATCATTCCATGATTTTAGGATTTTTATTCTAGAGCTGCAAGGAAGAATTCACTTATCCATCTACAGCTTTTAAAACACAAACACGTTAATTAAAGTGTAAAAACAGGTAAATTCTTTTTAGCAGACCATAAATATTGTTCGCAACCTTCTCAGCTAAGAGGGTTGGGGTATCTGATACAATTCCTGATGAGGAAGACTCACCGACTGGCTCTCGGAGTAACAAACACCCCTGACAAGGAGGGTAACGAGCTGCGAGCGCAAGATCAAGCCATGGAAAGTCAGAGGTCTGAAGCGTTCCTCCATGGTCCACTCTTCACTGGGAGACTGGTCAGGGTACAGGTTGGGGTAGGGAGTGTATCTGTGGCAGATTTAATGTGCTCTAAGTTGCATGAACTTAAGGAGAGACACAAACCCCCACCTCCAAAACAACATCAGTTATTTTACTTCTTTACAACCTTCTGAACATTTCAGGGACTCTTGCTAGAGACAGACAAGCCTTTTCTGCACCAAACAAAACAGCAGGGAGGGGTTAAGAGCCATTACCATGGACAGAGTATGACAAGCAGCAGTATGGACACAGTCACCTAACCCTCCATTTCAAATCACCTGCAATAATTTGGGGATATTTCAGTGCCAAATTATTCAGATTCTAATAAAAGCTAAAGCACCTGGCAAAACCTCAGGGTCAGGACTCAACTTGTAGGAGTCACAATCACTCTGTTAGATACTCACTCACTAGATAGGGCTTCTGCTTGGAACTGCAATACAAGCCTGGTGATTCAGCCTGGTTACCAGAAAGGCAGCATCAGTGTCATGGCACCAAGTCATTAGCTCATCTCTTGGGAGAAGTGAGCTTTGCAGAGCCCCCAGCTTTTTGCAGACAAGAGGGCATTGATTTCTACAGACAAAATATTTTCCCAGGTACGCTATCCCCTCCAGGAAATATTTCTGGATAGGTGTTTGAAGGAAATGTAAGGTAACAGGTTGGACACCATCAGCCTGTTAGCCTAGGACTTGGCCACAGACATGAGCCCCAGCATGGCTGATGACTCACTGCTCCTACATGGATGGTGGCACTCTGTCTTCTGACATATGGAATGACAGAGACTGTACCAAGAATCACAACACCTCCCAACATATGGAAACACGCTGTTCCCATACGTTTGTGCCTACCAGGATCTCACCTTCTCTCCAGCATCTGTTGCAGCAGATCCTCCTTCTCTGGTGGCTCCTCCGTCGCTATGTGCTCATCACACATGTTGCGCAGTTCACTCGAAGGGTAGGACTTCATGGACTGGCTGCGCTTGCGCTGCTCTCCAGCTCGTGTGAGGATGCTGGATTTCTGGAGACGATACACAATTTTCAAACAAGCAGGTGAGCAGTTATCAGAGAGTGACCAAGAACTGTTTTTTCATAGCTTTATGTCACCAGATCAGGTGTTCCTCAGTCAGTGCTGCTGCAGTACTTGTAAGAACAGCAAACAGGACTGTCCTCTCCTTGGACAGAGAACCTGGACTGGAGAAGTTCAGGCAGCCTCTTTTCCTAGAGCCTAAGTATGCCACAAGCATGTTCATTATTCATTCTGACCTTATATTTATGTTTTTTAAGAGACTAAAGCATCTGCCCACTACTCCTTCTACAAAGGAGAGAAGCATTTAGGCACCTACTGATCTCTGCCGTAGTTTCAGGACTTCAGTGCCAAACTTTTTCCATGTCTATCCTAAACAAGTTACTTAATCCTCTCAACTTTTGCCTCTAGGAATACAGCCTACTCTTCCGCCTTTACCATGACCTGGAGAATGGCATGAAATTGGGTCCTTGAAAATTCTGTATTGGATAGTAGGTGATTATCTCTGACATGAATAGCCTAGATAACAGAAGAAAGGGTCTTCCACTCGCAAAACAAAGCTCTTTCCCTTCAATTTACAAAACAACTTCCTACCTTGAACTTGATGTTGTTACTTATGAGTTGATTTCCCTTCATGAACTCCCTCTCATTGCCCCTGTTCTCAGTCACCACAGGGAAGGCATGATGGACAGTGGTGCGCAGGATGCTAACGAGGGACTGGATCCTGGTGTGCGGGTAAACGTACGTCAGGTTGGGCTCCATGATGTCACTGGCTCGAAGCCTGAGGAAACAGAAATCCAAGATTGCTGGATGGATTGTCAGCAACAGAAGGCTAGCGATGGACTAACAAGGAAACAAACCAGTCCCAAAACAAGATCCTGAAGGAGACTGTTGCAGTTTAACTCTGCCAGCTCCTTGTAGCTGTGTGCTCATCCTCACTGGGTTACTAGCCATGCTGACAGAATTGGGTTTTTTAATATTATTTTTTAACATAACATTGTATCAATGATGCATCATAGACAAGGATAAAGGCTCTAATTGGTAACATAAAGTGTGTTTAAACACTATCAGGAAAAGACACATGGAGGGAAGATTAAATGCTGCTAGAAGCAGGGTCCAATGGTACATTTTCATTGAGTTCTTGCTGAACCTCACAAATCTGCTCCTCAGCTCTGTCCACTCCTCCTCAGAAAGGGCTCCAGCCACTCATTCCTGACAGGCTTGATGCACAACTCTCAGTTCCTCTCACAGCAGTCCTCCTCACAAGAGCTCCTCTCAGAGCACCCAGGTTCATTGAAGTCCAAGCAACATTCCCCTGCATTACACCATTCCTTTCTGAGCCAGAACCCTACCACAAACTGTAACCCACAACCCTGCAAAGAGAAGCAGACTTACTTATCCATTTCCACCTCTGTTTCCCACTCCAGGAGAGGCACTCCCCTCAAGTTCACATGGATGTCATAAATGCCTTTGTTGAAAAAGTCTCCTGTCCACTTGGCTACCTGCAGAAAAATTGGAATGTCTACTGAGTTGTTGTTGCTTCAAATACAAGACTCCTTGGCTTATCAAAGCCCTGGAAGCAACAGAGATCCATGTTCAAGCAGTTTGCAAGAAGCCAGAGCTAAAACTCTGCACTCACCATGAGGGTAATCATTATTGGGAGCCCATAGGTGATCTCGTTGGTCGATTCAATTAGGATGACAGTCAGGCTAATTGTCATGCGCACCACTCCTCCCAGGAATGCTGCTGCCCCAATCAGTGCAAAGGTTCCTGAGTAGATGTGATCCAGGCCGATGTAGCTGGGACAAAACACAGAGTCCAGAGATTCAGATAAACTGACTGAGAGCTGCAGCACCTCTCTCCCACACATACACACACTCAATGCACCTTTTGAGGAGGTTGGCAACCAGGCGTCCGAAGGCAGCCCCACAAAGCAGTGATGGCACAAAAAGACCACTGGGCACAGAGATCCCATATGTCCAGCAGGAGAGTAAGAAATAGAGAAGGAAGAACAAGGACAGTGTGACTGGGCTGAAAGTACCTGCAACACAAGAAGAATCATGACTAAAGAGGCACAGGAGTGTTGGACAAAGACAATAGTCTCACACCATCCACCCCCTCATCTCACAGCAGGCTCGTCTCACAACTGCTTACTGTCCCAGTTCAAACACACACAAATACAATGAATACGTGAAAATAGAGGAAAAACAGGCCTTTCTTCCCATGGAGAAGGCTTTCACCAATTGTATTAGCAGTTCCCCAGAGCTATGAAGGCTTGAGGATGCTCTTTGCCTTGTGGTTCTTATGACAAGGCTGGTTCAAGCAAGATGAAGCTCTGAAGCCTAAGCATGGGATGGGGCACTGTCTCCCAGCTACTCACCGTCTTGGTGGAAGAGCTGCAAAATAGCCGATTCCTGAGGGTTGAAGAAGAGTGTGGCCATGTCATTGTAGGTTTCATTCGGGCAGAAAAAAGTTTTGATGCTTGAATTCACATCCTCTGACATACCCTGATGCAGGACATAAAAGATATGCACAGTTGAAATCCAGCCTTTGTGCAAAATGGGAGCAATCCTTCTGTTCAGGGCCATCAGCCCATGTTTTGGGAAGTTCAGACCAAACATCAGTAGCAGAGATGGGGCCTGCAGCATCAATGGGCTTCTTGCTTCACAGCTTGAGCTGCTTTGCCAAAGTACAAAAGCACAAAAGGCAGCTTACATTATTACCCCAAGCTCCTGCAACTGTCTGTGGGCTTTCACTGAAGTTCTGTTCTGCACTGCACGCTGCCAAAACCTCATTATGTGTCTGTGCTTCTCTGGAGGACAAACAAAATGATGGGGACATACGATCTTCACATAAGATCCCTCACCTGCAGGCTCAGTGTGTCATTGCCACTATGACTGGTGGAAGACATCTGCCGGCATTCCCCCAGAACCATAGAAGCTACAAAGACCACAAGGGTGGTAGTCAACGACACCAGCAGGCTCTCCAACACTCTGCAGATACAGAAAAGCAATAAAACACACACTGAAGCCACACTCAGCCTTGTAACCCAGTTCCAGCTCTGCACACAGCTTTGATAAGGCTGCAAGAACAAGCAGTCACCACAACTTAACATCAGAAGCAGGAGACCTGGCAAATCAAGCTGAATTATTACTTGGTTGCCAGGGATTGCATCAACTGTCCCTTTTAATTGCCTGTCCCAAAAAGGAGCTATTTCTGCCCATAGAACACGTAACAGTCACATATAAAGAGCCACAGGGAAGGGGTTAGTGACGAGGTTGTTCACATGGAAACAATGTCCTGAAATCCTTTCAGGGTAAAAGTCTAGACAGGACTGGACAGGTTGATGCATAGTCTCTCATATCTCTTTTCTAACTGCTAAAATACAATTTGTTGGTTTTTTGTAAAACCTGGGCTTCCTATTTGGGAATTGTCTAGAGTAAACAAATGGCAATTTTTGAGAATTACATGACAACTCCCTCTCTAAACAGGACAGATATTAGCTCAATTGTAGATTTAGTTAACCAAGATAATTTAAAAATAGTGGCATTGGCTATTCCTTCCACATCTCTTTGGACAAGACACACAAAAACACTGCATGGAGACAAAGCTCTGGTTTGTTCAGCTACAGCCTTTATTATAAAGAGGTCCCTTCAATAGCCCTTGGGAGGGAGGCTGCAGCTCTCTCTGTGCCACCAGAGTAATGACAAAAATGTACAGGGACTGCAACGTCTGTTTTCTGGTGTTTACAGTCCTACGGAGGCCTCATTTTGTGATTTTAACAATAGGTCTGTGATTTCCTCCAGACCCACTCTTGATCGCTGCTTTTGCTTTGGGGCAGTGAACACAGATCAGAAACACCTGCAAAAACTAAATGGAGCACAAATACCTGACCAGCTTTGGCTTGGGGTGCACGTTCCGCATCCTGTACTTTGCAAGCCTCTTGTTCAGGCAGTTGAAGGTGGCTCCAAGAAGGCCTCCTACAATCCCCATCAGAATGAAGAAGCCCAAATCCACTGCTGTCCAGAGGTGGCATTTCTTATCAGACTCAGAACACTATGTGCAGAAAAGGGTAAAAATAATCATTACAGTAGCTGCTGCAATTTCCTACTAATGTTTCTGTCCCCATAGGAGACTTTGAGGAGCTCTGATCAAAGGGGAACAATTCTGTCTTAGGCTATCAAGGTATTGCAGCTAAATAGCAACTGCCCATCATGGAAATACAGGCATGAATTGAAAAACAAACAAACAAAACCAAACCAGAAAGAAACACTGAACTGACCAAAGACTGGGGGGGAGGGCTGGAAATAACAGCACTAAATCTTACCTTAAACTCCCCAAAGTTCAGCAGCCCAGGGAGCTGGAAAGACCCCCAACTTCCAAACTGGATCCCAGAGCGGAAAAAATTCAGGGTGAAGGTGGCTGCCATAGAACAGAAGAGCTGAGGAAGTGAAAAAAAAGGAAGAACTAAACACTCCCCAAATTAAGACCGGCACAGACAGCTCTTCCTTGAGACTTCTGCCTGGGGAAAGGAACCGCAGAGCCTTCCCAACCTTTCAGAAAACAGTCCTACTCAGGTTTAACACCCTTTCCCTAGACAGTGAGGCTGGAATGGACTGCTACAAACTATTTGGTATCTCACAGTAGTTAGAAATTTCGCCCAGCAATCCTTGCAGCAAAAGCTCCTTTTTTTGTGTGTGTGCCAAAGATAGTGATTTCCAGTTGTAAATCAATTACATGGCACTAACACAGCCCATTTAGAATTGGAATTGAGGTCTTCATTGGCTTGAGAGAGTTCCTATCTTGGTAAATCCTCTGGCTCCTTTAATCCCCATTGAGAAAGAGTTAACTGAATCTCATTGACAGGATATTTAGCATAAAAAAATGCAAAAAAGAATTAAATCCAATACATTTTAAAAATACTATCAACTTCATGAAAGTAGGCACTAGAAGCAGAGAAATCAGCAACCTGAAGGCACAAGGAATTGCTGCAATCCAGCTCCCGAAGGCAGAGAAAAGCAGACAGAAATCCATCACCTGCCCTTTCTCCCAGGTACACTAAATCTGCTGCCTCGAGTTGTCCCATAGCTCCACATATTACCAGCCTCATCTCTGCTCCTGACCTGTAGTGATTCTGGAGCACTAATTGAAGCATCCACCTCTCTCCTGCCAGGACAGCTCAGGAGGAGACAGGATAATCTGAAAGTCCTCACAGACAAGCCCTCCCAAAGGTTCAGCTCAAGGAAGTGACACAGAAAGAGCCAGTCATTACTCACCACTTTCCATGTAAGTCCCTGGTTCCAGAAAGACGAACCTTCTTCCAAGCTGAAAAGAGTGCCTCCAATTGGGGCCCCAAAGGCAGCAGCAACTCCTGCAGCAGCTCCAGCAGACACAAAATCCCTTTTATCCCTGAAATGAAGAGAAAAAATATTTCAATTTAACGAAGTAGAGCTCTGGAGGTGCTTAGGTTCTGCAAAGTAAGAGCATTCCCATTTATGGATACATCCCAGGGATACAGGAGGGACAGCTGGGAGAAGTGTTTGGCCATGGCAGGCAAAACCATTTATTCAGTAAGTCATTGCAGCATCAAGCTCTTTCTCTAGAGCAGAAATACAGTGCAAAACTCTGGCAGTGCACAACTGCCCATTGTATGAGAAAACATCCCAAAATGTCCAGCACCACTTGAAGGAATTACAGGAGGGAAGGGCAACATTTTCTTCACATTTGTGTGGAGCACCCTTCTCTAGTATATCTTGGTCATAAGCGGTTAGTACCTGAGCTTGTTGCCCACAACAAAGCCATTTAACCACTCAGATTAAAGGTTTTAAATAGGTAGAGAGTACAACAGAACAACAGTGAACACGGAAACCAGCGCAGAATGGAAGAGTCGAGTCCTGGTGGTGTTGCTGCAGAATGAAACTGCAGGACACCAGAGAGAAAATGAATAACAAATTGACTGATTCATCCCAGCCCCCCAGCCTTCTCCCCAGGAAGTCTGCTCACTCATCCACCTCTCCCCTCCTCCACACCCTGGATACAGTACCTGTCACTGCGGAAATAGGGAAAGTTAAATTGGATCTTCCTCAAAGAGATGCTCTGGAACTAAAAACAAAGTGAGGATTTAGAAACACAGTGAGAAAGAAACTTACTCCTCACAGTACTCTAACTAAGCAGTGGTGTGACCAGGCCAGTGACCCAGGCCAGCACTAACCTGTGGCAAACCCGCACCCACGACAGCACCACTGTGAATCATTGGACCTTCCTTCCCGACAAAAAGACCTGGAAAAATAGGCAAAACACTCCTCTCACTCTCCCTTGCTGACAATGCCAGGAGAGATGAGCTCACCTCACCCATGCCATGGCACAGTCCCCTGTGCCAGAACTGCAGCTCCTCCCTGTCCCCTCACAGTGAAGGACAGTGCTGACCTTTACCCCCTCAGCCCCCCAAATGTTTTTGAAGACTTCCCAGACATGGCATTCCAAGTGGGAAGAACCAAAAGACAGCTGTTATAAGGACTATGAACCCTTCAGGTTACTCTGCCCTGCTGCCTGGAACATAACCTCCGGGCTGCTCCAGACAATTGGTTCTGGGGAATTCTCAGGTCTCCCTCTTTGACTGAGCCAGAAAAAGCCACTCCTGACTAGCCCACCCAGCAAAGTTCCTGTTCCCCCAAAAGTTCTGATCCTTCTGTCCATCTGCTCTACATATGCATTCAGGGCTCATGACTCTGCCCCAGCCCATCAACAGAATTCTACTGGAAAGGCATGAGAAGCCCTTTGTGTCCTATGCACAGCAGAGACTGCATTTTTCCCTCTTGAGTGATTACTTATCCCAACACGATTAAGCCACCACAGCCCTTCTTACCCCCTGCCACACTGAAGAGCACTCCCATGGCTTTGCACACCACTGTCCGGAGACGCACAACTCCCGGAACCTTCACCCCGTTGAGGTAGCACTTAATTTCAGGAATTCCTGATCCAGCTGCTACAGGCTGCAGAAAATAAACACTGATGTTGTGCTGAAATTGATTCCAAGGGCAAACAACAGTATCACATCAGAAAGCACAGCAAGGGACCAAGAGACCCTACTTAGCTAAATCAGTTAGCACTGGGAAGCTAGTTTGGTATCTTGGGCAGAAAGTGCTCCTGATAAGATGCAAACTTCATAGCCAGGACCTGTGTGAGAGCGAAGGGTGGCTGTTTAAGGAGAAGCAGTGGACCAAAGTCTTACTTGGATCAGGACCAGAAGACTGGCAAGAAAAACAAAGGTCAGGTTGAACCCTAGCAGCTCCAGCAAGGACAAGGCAAGACAGCCCTTCTCAGTGCACTCTTCCACCGCTGCAGGGACAGTCAAGGAAAACAACAACGTTGCCCCCACCAAAACACAATCATTCCATATGATCCAGGGGTCGCACCAGCATCAGTAGCCAAGTCTGGACAGATTGATTACACATCCTATCAAGAAGCCAGGCTTCCTTTTCAGAGCTCAAGACTAAGTGACAAAGAAGGGAAACTATTCATTCTTTCATGGACTAGCCTTTGCCTATGTACATGATATTGGAACTATTCCTTGGTTTCAAGGGCTGAATTACATGGGCATTGATTAATCTTGATTAATCATCCACTTGATTAATCAACAACAGGACTGATGGCAGAAGTCTGAGTGTCAGCTGTTCTGAGCAAAACACAGCAACAGAAAAAGGCCACCTGAGCCTAACAGGAACCCATTAAGTAGGTAAAGGATACAGCTTTGTACCACCTGGAACTTGAGCTTGGTGAGGAGACGTACAAAGAAATCCACAAAGAGACCCACCTATGAAAAAGACAGATCTGCCATCAGAAATGACCACATACAAGTAACAACAAAGTTTTACTAACCCCTTTACTAAGTCCTACCAGAAGTATGCACACATGGGAGAACAGAGGATGAAGAAAGCAAAAGAAGTGTTGTTCAGAGTAAAGTAACTTCAGAAGTTCAGATTTGCTGCTTCTCTCCTTCTCATTGGGACAAAACTATCCTAGAAATTCCTGAAGAGATGCATTTCAGAGGACTAAGCTGGTAGCATTTTTAACACCCACAGCACACTGCAGGGCACAGAAGACAGCCAGTGTTTAACTGAGGGGTACAGTCAGCAGAGCTGATTTTCAAACGCTCTAGAAAGCACATGCAGAGAAGTCAGTTGTGCCAAACATAACGTACAGTGTAGCTGTCAATTTGCATCCTTTTTTTATTAAGTGCTCACTTTGGACAAGTTTTACTATATGCAGAATTAAAGGATTTACCAGAATACTTGGCAAAGAAAGCACAGCAAGACCTGACAGAAAAAGGCTTCCTGGAAAATAATCTAGCAACAACATGCTATAATTCCTATAAAATAACTTCAGCTACTAAGCCTTCCACTTAATGAAGGAGAATATTTCCTTCTCTTTACTCCTCAGCCATTGACTTCTAAATTATTCCTGCTTAGTCTCCTGAATTTTCCTCATTCCCTAAACAGTATGAATCTTACCAATCCTGTGCAGACTCCAATAGCAAAAACCATCACCCACTTCACTGCTTCGTACCTCTGGGCTTTCTGTTTAGGAAGAGAATAAAAAACATATAAAATAATAATTATTTTTTTTTTAAAAAAGGCAAATCAAAAAGCATCAAAGAAAAGCTGGTTTGGGCTCCACAACTCAATTACAGCTAGAGTGGTAATTCAACACAAGACAGTGACACCAGCAAACTGGAAACAGGGAACTGGATGTGCTGAACTCCCTCACTTTACACCTGAGGCTCAGAACAGATGCTGGGAGTTACAATCTCTACGCATATTTTTATTCTTTTTGTAGAGAAACCAAAAGAACACACAAAATTTTTTTCATGAAGAAGAAAAAAACTCCACAAAACATCCCACAATGGATTGTATTTAGAATCATAAGAGTGGTTTGGGTTGGAAGGGACCTTCAGGGATCATCTAATCAACCCTTCTGCCATGAGCAGCAGCATCTTTCACTAGATCAGGTTGCTCAAAGCCCCATCCAACCTGACCTTGAGTACTTCCAATGACAGGTCACCCACAGCTTCTCTAGGAAATTTTCTCTGGACAATTTCCATGGGTTTAACTCTCAAGCTAATGAAAAAGAATGAACAAGGTCCTACCTTGTTGTCCATGCTCTCCAAAACTTCCAAGTATGGGTCGTTGATACAGCGATCATAATCCAAGCTCTGAAAAACGTCAAGAGGTCAATTTAAGAGAACCAGTTGGAACACATTGTGCACAAAACTGGGGATGGAAGAGCTTGTTAAAGATGACAGAAGTCATTACTGCCCCCACAGTAGGTCTTGCAAATAATAGGAGAAAAAAATTCCTGGAAACAACCTTATTTCCAGCAGAGCCAAACCCTGAGAATCAGAAATGAAAGAAGTGACCAAATTCACTGCCCAAGCTGAGAGACACAAAGAACCAAACAGGAACACGACTCATAAATACAACTTTAATTTAAAGAGAACACATTGTGCAGATTTAGACTTTACTTCATTAAGCACCTCCAATTTGATAGTGCAGGGAATAACACTAGACCTTTTATTTAACCTCTCACTACAACAGGAACACTAAATAAGAACTCTCTATGAACAGAATCAATTCTTAAGCCTGCCACAGTAGGAAGTTAAAAGCAACATAGAGTTGCCCAGTCATACTCAAAGTACCACTAAGTTTCTATCTTCATTAACATCACTTCTTCAAGCCAAGCAGTAACATGCTGAACTGGTGACATCTATGCTGACAGCAACTGCTCTAAATAGGCCAGGGCCCCCACAGAGACATGCAAAAAGCAAAAATCTCCTGTAAGAACCACGATCTGATAGATGGGAAGATTTGCTGTGAGCCAGCATGACACCCAAGACAGCAGTAAGGCAACAGTAACGGTAGCTGCAGATTTCTACAGTCAAGAGAAAACAAGCCCACTACAGCCTGTAAACCTCACATTTAAAAAATGGAACAATGCAGCAGACAGTGAATTTTTGCAGCAAGAGTCTGACTTAAGCAGTGGATGTTCAAGCTCTACTCACAGGGCTCTAACCCAGAAATGTATAATGATTAGGAGCAGTCTTCTTTAAGTGCAGCAACTCTTGGCATTTCTGCTGATGACACTGCATTCTAACTAGTGATGCATTTTGGGTACCCACCCTGTTAAAAACTCAAGAGTCAAAGCTTGCCTAAAGTTCTTTTCACTTTAGTTTCACAAGCTGTTATCTGTTAATCTCCCACCTCATAGTCTTTTCGTGGAAGGATCTCATCCTCCTCTTCATGAGTTTCTCCTAGAATTGTCTGCAAAACAAACGTGGAAAAGGATAATCATAAAGTGAATGAGTGTGTGCACCAGTGCTCATCAACACTGGTAGCAAAGCCACAATTAGGCAAGGCCTATGCCAACAGTGCCTAGCAAGTCAGAGTATGGATTACCAGACCACCACTCTGGGGTAATTGTATAAGGTCTTACCTGAAGCTGGCCCCTCAGCAAGAGCACCCTACATTACTACATGGGAGCTCCCCTCAAGCACGGCAGAGCACTAAACCCACACCCCGACTTCCTTACAGAGAAGCCCTGGGCAACAAACACACAGGCAGCACCGCCCTACACGGGGCAGCTGGAGAGAGCCCCTGCCAGAGCCGCTCCCCTCTAGGGCTGCAAGAGCTGCTGTGCCCAGAGCAGCAGCCGCGCACGCCGAGGCACAGGCCAGAGGGGCCGGGAGCGCAGGCCCAGCCGCGGGAACGGGCAGCGGGACAAGGCCGAGGCCAAGGCGGCTGAGGTAAAAGAGCGGGAACAACCTGAGGTACCGGGCCCTGAGGCGCCGGGCCGAGGCACCCGCGCCAGGGCACCCGGGCCCTGAGACGCCTCTACCAGGGGCCAAGGCACCGGGTCCTGAGCCGCCGGGTGGAGGCACCGGCACCTGGAGCTGAGACACCGGTCCCAGCGCCGCACACAACGCTCACCGTCCCCACAGCCCCCCCGCCCTCAGGCTCTCCCGGGGGCCCGCGCGGCGGCAAGGCCGGGCCCCGCCCC
>NW_009954555.1:972205-976522 GCF_000747805.2 Chaetura pelagica
GGGTGTGTGTTAATTCGGGCCTGGAGGCTGTGAAAACACGGCGGAGAACAGAGGCAGCACCACATAAACACAACAGGCACATCCACGCTGCTCTGCAGCAACGCGCGGAGCTGCAGCTCCGGGCCCTGCGGTGTGAACAGAGCCAGGAGCGCTCACACTGAGCCGAGGGGTGTTTCCAGTTGTCTTATTTTGCAACGCTTGTTTAGAAAACCTTTTTTTCTCTTTGCAGCAAGTGCAAGCTTATGCTGGCAGATCTGTGATGCATCTGATGGTAAGGAAACTGTTCTGAATCTTGCTTGTAAAGAAAATTTAAATGGGGCCTCTCTTCTAGCTTAGTGGTTCTAGATTGCCAGTAAGATAAGGGCCAGTGCATAACAGCAAATCTCAACCTATGGAGACATTAATTTTCCTTGTGATGGGTATGAAATCTCAAGTGGGAAAACAGAGGTTCTTTGATTTGCCCACAGTGCTGTGCATGCTTGTTAGAAGTGATTTATGGGATTTGACTGCATGTGATTTTTCACCACTCGCTTGGTCACCCATGGGATAATGCTCCCTGATTAGTGCCATGTGGATGCCAAGCAAAATCCTCTGGGAGAGCTTGGTCAGGGCTGTTGCTGTGCACCCAGTTGCTTTTGTTTCACTTGTCAATAGGTCTGTGTTGTGCATTTTTATCATGGCCTGCAATGATGGTACACAAGATATTTCAGACTCTCAGTTCCTCTTGGCAGCAGAAAGCCAGCACTTCTTTCTCTTATCTCCTGCCAGCTGGAGAAATCCCCAGATGGTAAAAGTAGACTTTCTCCCAAAGGGTTTTGCTAGATTTGCAACTCAGTGTAAACAGTAGAAGATGAGTTCAAAGTCTTTTTGGATGACATGAACCCACAGACCTGATGATAAGGGCAATATGCTCACTAGCTCATCCAACCCTTTCCTCCAAAACAGGCTCCAACATTACGTAATGCTTGGTGTTTCCCAGGGACAATTTTTAAGTTTTGGCAGGTACATAAGCAACAAATGCAGATCCAAATTCTCTGGCAGCTCTTCCCTAATTATGCGTAATCAGTACCTAATTTTGAAGGCATTGGTTGAAGCACTTTGGGAAACTAAGTGGAGCTGGGCAGCCTAGACCCACACATATAACTGACTTGAAGTGCTGTTTTTTTGCAAGCACCAACAATCATGTTACAAGGCAGGGAGAAGGGGATGGTCTCTGGTGACCTTGTTTCCAAGCAGCCTCAGTGGCTGAGGAAAGGAACACAAACAGCTTATCTCGTAAAGGGAAGAACTGAGTGTGTGCAGAGGGGACAGTTGTCTGTGGAGATGGTATGTCTCGTGGAAGAAGGCTAACAGAAATGCAACTAACGCCAGCAAAGACAAAACACAGGATGGTGTTTATGGGAATGGCCTTGGGCCCTCCTTGAGAGAGGATTCTGCACTTTCTGCTGACAAGAATAGTTTGTGCATTCTTGTGTACCTGCCCCGTGAGCACTTGCTCTCCTGCCTGCACACTAAAGCAGCACTGCCTTTTGAGCACAAACAGAAGGGAAACTGAAGATGGAGACAGTCCAAGAGGCAGCTGCTGTAGGAAAAAAAAACAACCTGTTGGCATGTCCAGACCAAGGCCACAAGATCAAAGAGGCCCTCACCTGATTCATGCGGGTATGCTGGCTTGCTAAGTTGTAGTCAGGCCAAAAGTAATGTTGACCTGACTCTTCTGAGAGCCAAATTTGACCAGCAGGCACAGAAGAGCTGCATCAAAGTGGCATGAAGCCATCTCCTGTGTTATTTCTCTCAACACTATCTAAACACATGCTTTTTATTTGGTTTTCACCAGATCCCCTACTGCAGCTTATAGTGGGAGCTGGCAAAAGGAACTGCTTGGTGATGATTTATGTTGGGTCTTGGCACAGGCTTCCATCATCTGCTGCCCACCCCAGCTGTAACTGCTCCTTTCTTAGATCTGTGCTCTGCCTTGTACCCACTGTGCTCCCTCTGTTCTCTTCCTCCAGAGAGCTCACCATGGTCAACGAGACCCAGCATACCTGCAGTGCCAGTTCGAGCTCCAAGTCTGATGGTGGCAGCAGCAGTGGGAGTGAGAGCTCCAAGGACAGCTCACGCTGCTCCACCCCTGTCCTCGACGCTGACCGTCACGAGCGGCTGCGGGAGAAGATGCGCCGGCGGCAGGACTCTGGAGACAAGTGGTTCTCCTTGGAGTTCTTCCCTCCACGCACAGCCAATGGTGCTGTCAATCTCATCTCCAGGTGAGGGCTGAAGGGTGGGAGAGGGGAGAGGTGAAGTGTCTTTGGTGGAGGGCTGGGAAATAGCTAACGAGGCAGGCTGTGCCCCATGCTCTGTCTCCCCTTCCAGGTGACGAAGCAGGTAATGGGGCTGTGCTTTTCTGCTGAGGAGGGTAATGGACACCAGGTAACTTGTCTTCCCTTGGAGGCCCTGAAGAGTTAAGTGTCATGGTGGGGTTACTGAGGTGGCTAGAGTCTTTCCCCTCTCCCATGTTTTGTGAAGATGGAGCAACCCCACTGTCATGCTTAGGGGCTGAAGCACAGTGCTGGAGGACAAGAGAGCAGAAAAGTACCTATTAAAAGCAGAAAATATTACCTGATGGGCAGTGTACCCAAGTCGCTGGAACAGAGACTCCCACTTGCTTTCAGAATCATCCAGCCACTATGGTCTGTGCCTCTGTATTACTGAGGACAACAGATTTAGCCTCTGAGGTGTCATCTACATGCTAAATGAAAGGCATTAATTCTCAGCAGAGCTAAAGATTATCCCAGAGCTCAGTGGGAGCCCCAGGAGCCAACATGTAATCATCTGGAGGAGAAGAGGGAGTTTAATAACTTTTTGCAACTGCTACATCCCAGTGCCAGGTTTACTTTAAACAGAAGGGTTTGTTCCAACCCAGAGTGAGAGAGAGACATGTCTGGGGAGACTTTGTCTCTTCTCTTAGGCACATTTGGGAACTGAACAGAGATCTGGTCCCTCTTTTCATAGTTGTGGCCTCTACAGTTAAAGCTGGGAACAGGAATTGCATCATAGTCTGCCATCTCAAAAGGAATAGGGCTTGTATTGTGTATTAGAAGACACAACAATGTAATAGAGCATGCTGGGAGGAAGTGTATTCTACCAAGAACACAAGTCACCTCTTCTTCAAAGAGACCATAACCTCCTCCTCATACAGCCTGAAAGGATGATTTTCCTTATTTATACTGGCCACTTGCTAAACTCCTAGTTCAACACTTTTCTTGGTCTCTCCTGCTGCTCTCTTCCAAGCTCTGCCCGTTGCTGGCATTCCAGCAGCAAGCAAGATATCCCTGGCACAGAGAGGGGAGCTGGCTACCTGGTAGGCCAACACAGCTCTAAAATCCACAGGTTTGACCGCATGGGAGCTGGTGGTCCACTCTTCATTGATGTGACATGGCATCCTGCAGGGGACCCAGGATCTGACAAGGAAACCTCTTCCATGATTATTGCCAACACTGCAGTCAACTACTGTGGCCTGGAGACCATCCTGCACATGACATGCTGTGATCAAACCAAGGATGACATCACAGGGCATCTGCAGAAGGCCAAGAGGCTTGGGTTGAAGAACATCATGGCATTGCGTGGAGGTGAATCCTTTTGTCCTATGATGCATAGGGCTGTGGTTTTATTTCTACTGTGTTCAGTTCCAGGGCAGAAGTGGTGAAATAAGGGTTAGAGGCTCCTCCTGCTGTGGGAATTAAATGTTGAGACTGTTTTTCACCTGATCCCTTTGTTAGCAGTCCCTCCAGCTCAAGTAGACAAAAGTAGTCCATGGGTAAAACTGCACACATGGAGGTTTCATTTTGTCTTCCTTTTGATGGCAGGAGGTTCTTACAACACTAGCAGATCTGAGTCCAGAAAACAGCTGGAGAGAGCTGTGGATTTGTTCACTTTTCAGATCCTGCTGGTGAGGAATGGGAGGAAGAAGTAGATGGCTTCAACTATGCTGCTGACCTGGTTAAGCATATTCGCAGTGAATTTGATGATTATTTTGACATCTGTGTGGCAGGTAAATCTCTTTCATTGCTGAGTGTGGGGAAGGGTCCAAGACAAGGAAGTCAGCTCAGCAGTGCCTCTCTGGACCTTGGCTTTAAGTGACAGCACGGATTAGCTACTTTTCTAATTTCTATTGTGTTGTCCTCACCACCAGGGTTTTTTTCCCCCTCAAAGGCTACCCCACGGGTCATCCTGAAGCTGAGAGCTATGAGGCAGACCTGAGGCACCTGAAGGAGAAAGTCTTTGCTGGAGCAGACTTCATCATTACACAGCTTTTCTTCC
>NW_009954555.1:976549-989097 GCF_000747805.2 Chaetura pelagica
GCCATTGGCATCACCTGTCCCATTATTCCTGGCATCTTCCCCATACAGGTAAAACCCAGTAATTCTGGTTTGGGGAGGGAGTAAGGATCCAGGATGTTTGTGGATGTTGTGTTGGTGGGTCATGGCCTGAGACAAGTCTGTGAATATCCTCTGCAAAATTTTGGGAAGTGAGAGTGCTAAGCAGGTGATAAATCTCTAGATGTTTTTTTTCAAATTAAAGTCCTAGGCATGTTATCGCAAGCTTAAAAGGTTTTCTGTGCCCATATGGCAAGTGGATATGAAGTAAAATGGTCTGTCAGCCCTAAGGTGTTAGACATTGCTGTCAGCATGCTGGCTTAGGGAAAAAAAAAAAATAATCTAAAGTACTATGATGATTATCCTAGAGATGGGGCCTTGGAGTAGATTCCAGGAGTCCCACTTCCAAGTTTCCTGACGCAAAATTGAGATCAAGTACCTGTGTTACTGGAAAAATGAAAATCCCCTGCATCCTCATCCAGGGTTACCACTCGCTGCGCCAGCTGGTGAAACTGTCCAAGCTGGAAGTGCCTCAAGAAATCAAAGATGTGATTGAACCCATCAAGGACAATGATGCAGCTATCAGGAACTATGGGGTGGAGCTGGCAGTGTCCATGTGCCGGGAGCTGTTGGATAGTGGCATGGTGCATGGGCTCCATTTCTACACCCTCAATCGGGAAGTGGCTACTACAGAAGTCCTTAAGCGCCTGGGCATATGGAAGGAGGACCCCAGGTGAGCAGAGTATGCTGGTTTCTCCTTGTTCCTTTCACATCCATCCATTTCATCTACTGAAGGCTCAAGCCATGGATGGGTTGGCATCTCTTCTCTGCTGCTCTTTTGTTAGCACCTTTTTGCATTTAGAAGTTTGCCCTTCCTGCAGGTCTCTGGGAAGAGCTGGGAGGAATAGAGGGGACAGCTGAAGGAGGAATTTTAGTCAAGTGGCTTTAAAGTAGCCTGTTCTGGAACTTTAAAAACCTTAACTCTTAGAGCTGCCACTTGGAAGAAACATGTTTTTGGAGGTCTGTCACAACCCTTTCTGTGGAAGCTCCTGCTGGGGATTTCTAGGGTTTCTCTGCAGCTGACAAAGGAAAGGTGGGCTTCTGAGTCCACAGGCTTCAGCATAGACTAGAGGAAGCAAAGAAAAATGGATAGTTTTTTCTTTTTATTAAAGGATGTTTTGCAGTGCTTTCTCCTTTACCTCCTCCAATTTCAGGTGTCAGTCCTGTACTTAAACATTTAATAGACACCTACCAAGCATCCTGTGAGGTAAAACATCTTTCATAAAGGAAGTAAGAGTTTTCTGTCCTACTTTTTGACAAAAAGAACTCTTCCTAGCCACTGTTACTTGCTGTCCTCAGAGGTAATCTTGAGGAAGAGCTTCCAGAAAGTCAGCAGAGGAACTGTGTTAACACTTGCTCCTCCCATGCAGGCGGCCCCTGCCCTGGGCAGTCAGTGCTCACCCCAAGAGAAGAGTTGAAGATGTCAGGCCAATCTTCTGGGCCTCACGGCCAAAGAGCTACATCTATCGGACTCAGGAATGGGATGACTTCCCCAACGGCCGATGGTAAGCACTGAGCTCCAGGTGTGGCATGAAAGCCTGCTCCACAGCTGGTCTGTGTCATTAGTGGTGTCCTGGGCACATGTTGGACTTCACAGGAGGCTTCTTGAAGTGGTTCCCAGTTGCTTGGATTTTAATGAGAAGAATGGCACCAAGATGTTGAGGCTCTAGGTGGATCTTGTTGGATACTTCCTGGGTGGCTGTCTCCCTTGCTAGCCTGTTAATCCAGTGTCTGCTCCCCTTACAGGGGCAACTCCTCCTCTCCAGCCTTTGGGGAACTGAAGGACTATTACCTCTTCTACCTTAAGAGCAAGTCTCCCCGGGAGGAGCTCCTGAAGATGTGGGGAGAAGAGCTGACTGGGGAGGAAAGTGTCTTTGAGGTGTTCACATGTTACATCACTGGAGAGCCCAACAAAAATGGGCACAAGGTGAGTGATGGCGCAGGAAGGGATGGTCAGTGTGGCACAGAAAACAGTGCATATTTTCCTCTTACTCCTGATATCACATTGTTCTTCTAACACGAACTGGCACTTCTCTATCCAAAAGGGCTAGCTGAGTGGAATCCAACAGCCAGAGGTAGAGCCAACATAAAAGCAAAGCTACTAGAGTAAAACAGGACCAGTACTGACACATCAGCAGTCATTCTTAAGAGTTGAGGATGTCCTTGCCCCTTGATCAAAACCTGGGAATTCTGCCCTGAGTTCCTTCAACATCCAGATACTAACAAAGGGGTTGTTACATCCACTGTGAGCCATCCTTTCTCCTTATGGTAGGTTACATGTATGCCTTGGAATGATGACCCTCTTGCTACTGAAACCAACCTTCTGAAGGAGCAGCTGGAGAAGGTTAACAGACGAGGAATCCTGACCATCAACTCCCAGCCAAACATCAATGGCAAACCATCCACAGACCCCATCGTAGGCTGGGGGCCCAGTGGGGGCTATGTCTTCCAAAAGGTACTGCACAATTCCTGGCTAGGCAGCAAAGAGTTATGACCCAGTTTGGCCTCTGGTAGGTGGGGCAGTCCTAGGCTTTCACCCAGATAATCCTTCTGCTTGCTTCTTATCTTAATGCCTTCTTGCTGATATGAGGCAAAGCTCCTTTGACAGACTATGTCACCTCTGTGGGTTACTTCATAGCTGTTTTGCCCTACCTCAACATCTATAGAGCTTCTTGGTTTTACTTCTTTCTTGAGCAGGGCAATGAAGTTTTTGATACAAACACATGCCTGCCCTCTGCATCTGATCCCATTCAGTGATGCAGGAAGCACCCACGTTCTTCATAAAATGGGAATCTCTACCATCCAGCTTCTCATGATAATAACTGGGCATTTTAAACATCCCCTATCTGCCCTTCTCTAAGGCAGCATTGCCCACCAGTGCCCCCACCCCACAGAACTGCTGCTGGACTGTCCAGACAGCTGCCAGGTCCCTTCCCTGGCCTACAAGCAGTCTTACCTCCCATGCCTGCCTCCTTCTGCCATACATTTTCAGGCCCTAGGGCCTTGCCAGTAGTGGCTTCGGTAAGGATCTCCCATCAAGGTAAATACCAAGCAAGTGGCTCATACTAGGAAACAAAGCAGCCTTGTTCAAAAGAGTTCCCAACTGCTAAAGCCATGAGACCAGCAGATGGCAAATGCAGTTATGTTTTCAAAGGAAAAAATTCCCTCGAGGTGAAGGGAAATCCATCATCTCATACAATAGCCAGGAAACAGGGGGAGGGGAAGCAGTTGTTGGGAGCAGCCAAGCACAAGAGCAGCAGTGGATGGAACTACAAAATTGGGTTGTATAAACGCACAGGGAGAATTTGGAATAAAAGATGAAGACAGGGAGTGGTAGGGGGCTTGGGAGCACCCAGCTGAGACCCCAGACTTCTGCTCCTGCCAGACTGGGGTGCATTGGCAGGACACTGCTCTTCACAGGGTGCCATGGAGAACACAAGCTCAGGCCTCTCCAAAGCACTCTACTCTGTCTGGCACAGGCTGCTTCCCAAGCACAGCAGTTGTGGCTAGGCTGGCTGGAGCTTATTCCAGCCTGTCGGACTACATGAGTGCAAATCAGGAAGGTTGTAGCTTTCATGACCTGGGCTGTTAACCTCTTTTCTCCCCAGGTTTCTTTTTTCTCCCCAACTCTTACTAATTTGCTCTGCCCTTTGCTTGAGCCTCCTCTATAGTACACGTTTCCAGGAACAGGCATTCAAGTCTTAAGCTGCCTGGTTTCCAAGCAGCACAGACTGTACAGCTCTTCTCTTGGTTGCCTGTTCCTTGCCTTGAGGAAAGGCTCTTTCTCTCTCCCCCTGCAGGCATACCTAGAGTTCTTCACCTCCAGTGAGATCGTCACGGCACTGCTCAAAGTGCTGAAGAAGTACGAGTTGAGAGTGAACTACCACATTGTCAATGTCAAGGTAGGCTGTTGGGGACAGGACACTTTTCCTTTCACCACCCTGGGAAAGAAGCAAACATCAAAGATTAAGGTATCACTGTGAGCATCCAAAGTGGGACAAAGTGGGGCTGATGAAGGGAAGGAAAAGTGAAACAAGCCAGCTGTGATGTACAGCAGCTGTCTGATCTTTTAATAAAGAGAAGGTAAAACACTTGCTGCAACTCACTCAGTCCTTCCTCCAGCAGTTGCTTCAAAAATGTCTCCCCTCCATTGGCAGGGCCAGAATATCACCAATGCTCCAGATCTGCAACCCAATGCTGTCACCTGGGGCATCTTCCCAGGCAGAGAGATCATCCAGCCCACTGTAGTGGATCCTGTGAGCTTCCTCTCCTGGAAGGTGAGTCCTCTCCTGCTGGCTACATTGCTGTGATGCCCTGGAAGTTCAGAGTGTGTGGTTTGTTTTTAGCTTGTGACACTTCTCAGTTGAGCACTATCGTGATATTACCTTGCAGATGATGTCTAGGTATTGCACCTCCAGCTCCCTTAGTGTAAGGAGAGCTTTGCCCTGGCAAGAGGGAGACACCAAATGCCCAGTAACAGAAGCCACTGTCACCGGAGTGGCTCCCAGAGCTTTGGGCAGTAGCTCTCTCTCCCCTCACACACACAGGGGCAGCATTGAGCCATTTCACTGCCGCTTGTCTCCTTTCAGCTCTGGATGGCTGTGTTCAGGGCACTTCCCACTGACTGGGAAGCACCAGGCTCCTTGATCAGCTCTTGCCATTTTTAATGAGAAGAAACAGGCCACAAGCTACCCAGGCATGTGTTGCCCTGTCTTAAGTGAGGCAATACGAAAATGCAGCTCTCTAACACGTGCATTAGACCACTACCAATTCTTTTTTCCTTGGCAGGATGAGGCCTTTGCACTGTGGATTGAGCAATGGGCCAAGCTTTATGAAGAGGAGTCTCCCTCTCGCATGATCATCCAGTACATCCATGACAATTACTACTTGGTGAACCTGGTGGACAATGACTTCCCACTCGAAAACTGCCTCTGGCAGGTTGTGGATGATACTTTTGAGCTGTTGAACTCTCCAACTCAGCAGTGAAAATTCCTAATCCCTTACTTCCTCCTTCTGTCCACTGACTGCGGGGAGAGAAAAAGCAGTTTCTGTGCTGATGGTGGAGCACACACTCCTAAGCCCCATGGCCAGGCTAGGTCTCTGATCTACTCACACTACATGCTCTTCTATCCCCAACACAAAGGGTCCTTGACTCCTCCCTGAACAACAGCCAGAACTACCTGAATCTCTGAGCTGAGACTCTAGGCTGAGCTTGAAGGTCAACTCTGCAGGATGAAGAGGTGCTCATCATGGCTATGTTGGTTACAGGAACAGGAGAACTCTTGTGCAAAGTGATAAAAATCAGTGATTCTGGTAGCTTTCTCATGCCAGAAATGCAGCCTTAGTGGCTGAAACACTCCTGTCAGCAGTGCCTATGCAAGGATATTCTTCCAGCAGTTACCAACCCTTTTACACTGCACTCCCAAGATCTGTTTCTTCATAACTGATCATATCAGGCTCTTTTGCACTGACTCCAGAAAAAGTTTCAGATTTTCTCCCTACTTTTTTCCTTTTATTATATTTCCTCTTTTTAATAGCAGTATGTAAATTTCACTTCCAGATGAGACCAAGTAGGAATGACACTATTTCTTAGTTTAAGCAAATAAAATACACAAAGACAAATGTCTCTTGTACTAGGCCATACTCTAGTAAACAGCAAAGACTCATGTTGTTTGCAACCTAATAAGCCTGGCACAAGGGGAAGTTATAAGAAAAAAGTTATGGGGCAGTTGTACCTTCACTTTCAACACACACCCTAAGTATGGACAAAGCTCTGCAGTTGATCAAAGGAATCTTAAATCCTACAATTTACCCAAAGCAAGCTGCTACAAACTTTGGCTCCATTCTGCAAGGTCACAGGAGTTGGGGTGGTCCTGCTCCAGTGCCTGCAGGGAAGGTAGCCTCTCTTTCCTGACCTAATGACTCTGAACAGCCTTAGGCCCCACAGCCTTGAAATAAGAGGCTGGGAAAGCTATGGAGGCTGCTTTGTGTACTTAACAACCCTGCAAAGCTAGCACAGGCTAGAAAAACAAGACCCTGGGGCAGTTCCCAGTGGGATTTTGAGATCCCTGCCCTGATGTGAGCATCTCTTTCAAACAAACAAGGGAAAAAAGCCCTTTTCCAGATTCTTCAGACCCTCTCATTACAGCTGTCTGAGACTGGGCTTATATATCCAGGGTAATTACAGGGCATCAATCACAGAAGCAAGTAATGGGAAGGTTGGGGGTCAGACACGCCTGTCTTGCCTCAGCAAAGCTTTTGGTGCTCAGCTGTTCCCAGCAGGTTTCTTCATCTCTAGCCCATTCAGCAGAGAAAGGAACCAGCAGGAAGCAGTCAAGAGGTTGGCCACCCACTGAAAGGCTTAATGAAGAGCTGATGGACCTAGACAGGGGGAGGAGGTGGGGGCCATGTGGGAATCCCTACCAAGGGAATTGCCAAATCTAAAAATAAAGATCTGTATCACACCTACCAGGACAGTCCAGACTTTGGAATCAACAGGATGTAGGCACAGGCAGCCTCCTGCTCATCTCTTTCAGACTGAGGTATTTGCTTACTCCCCTGTGACACTAAGCTCCTGTCCAGGAAGAAACACTGAGTAAAGGGAGAGCCTATAAGGTGTTTTTTTGACCTTTAATCAGAACTCAAGCAAAAGCAGGGCCGTGGGGTAAAGGGAGGGCAACCTCACAACAGAAGAGAATGACTTCTCAAATTTGTGTCTCTAAGGAGATAGGATGCCAGTCCTTTAAAGGAGGAACTTTCACAGGTACCATCTCTTCCTGGTTGTCCTTTGGCTGTGGTGCTATCCGGTGCTTTCCAGATAAAAGCACTGCTTTTATCACATGAGCATAGCATTAGCTTGCTTTCTTGTGCAGGAACAGGTCTTTGTTGTGACAGCCAGCTGCATCTTCCAGTGTCCTGAACTGAGCAGCAGCTGCAGGCAGGCCCCCACCATTCAGCAGCCTCCTTTGTCCTTCAGCTGGAATGCTGTTAGCTGGCGCCACCTTCCAAAGGCCTTAAATAGTAAAGTGGACAAATAAATACTCAGTTTACCCTTGCAGGGTTGCAGCCACCCTCACAGGACTAGTAAGCACAGCTTTTCCTCAAGCCATGGCTATGCCAACTGCCTTACCATCCACTCAGAGCCCTTCCCTTCCCTTTCCCTGTGAGAAAAGGAAGAACAGTGCCCGCTCTGCCCTTTAATTTTCATACGTGTTCTCATCTTGTTAAAGAAGGACCTATAGTGCATGGATCTCTGGGAGGGAGGCAGAGGAGTGAACTGGCTATTTGAACTCAGAGGCTTTGCCTGTTCAATCAAATTTATAGCAATTTGCCTGCCCCTGGATGCAAGTCAATACAGTCCTGCACCAGTGTGGAACCTGGGCTCTTGAGAGGCTGGGGATTAGTAAATTAACATCTCTGCTAACAGTAGGGAATGAGGCACGTGTCAGGGATATTGACTGCTGACACAAAGCTTTGAAAAAGACACAAAGATGAACCCATACAAAGCTGGAAGCTATTTCCCTTTGTTACAGGCAAGTCCTGTTCCCTGATGTACTCAAGCAACTTCTCCCTAAGTGCTTTGTGCAGGGAGAAAGACACAGGGAACACCAGTTGTCCCTTTGGGGTGCGCTTTTTGGTCCAGCAAGGACCACAGAGTTTAGGAAGTCATAAATGCTTACCTGAGATAGGAGGCTTCTGGCTTCTTCCTCCAAAAAATTCTGCACCACACGGGTTTGCAAGTGTCGTCGTCTCCACACCCTCCAGGCCTTTTCTATCAGCTGCTGCTGGGCCTGCCAGGAAAAGAGGCAGATGAACTGGGCTCTGGCAGAGAAACTGCCTCACCTCCCTCTAGTCCCACCTTGCTTCCAGTTGCTTTCCCAAGTCTCTTTTGAATGACTTTGCATTGCTAATGAACAAACCTGGCTGCTAACAAAGCTTTTGCTGAACTACTGCCTCCTGCAAATACTATCCCCTGGGCAGTCAGAGCACATCTCACACAGCTCATGCCCAGGAAGCCAAATAGAACACAGGTCTGTTCCTTTGGTGGCTTTGGCCTTAGCAAAAGGGGAGGCCAAGTGACAGCCCTTGGTAGGCTGTGGACACCAGAAGAATGCATCAGGAACACAGCTGAGGACACAGATTGTAACACTTGCTATGAACTCTCTGCACAGACTGCAGACAATCTATACAAATCACCCTGTCTCAGCTTCCCATCTGTAAGGTGGGGCAAAGCATAACTAAAAGATGTGGATATGCCAGTCTGCTATGCTGGCATTTCCGAGAGAAAGACAGGAAAAGTAACCCCAGCAGCAAACCAGGATTTCTGGTACGCACTGGTACTTGTTAAATCCTCAGCTCCCAGGAGGCTGCACACGGGCTGGCTTGCCCAGTAACACCCACCAGGGTGGCAGCACCACTCACCAACTCCTGAGCCACTGTCACCACCCTGCTGGCTTCTTGCCACCGATGCCACCCCCTTGCCAGGCAGCGCAGCCTCCTGACACGCTGGCACCGGTGAAGGATCACGGTTCGATGCCACCACCTCAGATACTTCCTCCTATAATAAGGAGGAAAATCAGCTTTATCAGCCCAACAAGACAACAATAAGAGTCCCAAGCCTTCCACTCCACTTACCCAAGCCACTTCTCATCCCACTTCATGTCCACCTCTGCTTTGTTCTCCTGGATCCTTGCATCTGCAGGAGAGAGTCCCACCACAGCAGGTCTCTCTACCAGGTGAGGGGGCCTTTCAGCCACGTTTTGGCTTCTGTAGATCACCAGCCAGCGGTGAATGGCACTTGAAGAACACTCAAGAGAGGCAGCTGGTGCTGAACCCTTTTCTCGGCCTCTTCTGCTTTCTGGGAAAGAAAAAAAGGAAACACATAGGATCTAACCCCAGAGCTAGAGCAATCAGAGTTACACAGGCCCTTAGTCCTTTGCCTCTCAAAGACAGTAGCAACCCACAGTCAGAGTTTGACTGCCATGAGCACTCACTCCACAGAGGAAACTCAGCCACCTGACTGGCAAACACTCCTTCCCCACTCACACTCCCCCCATGGCCCCATGAAAGGAAGAGAAGAGGGAGCATCTTACTCAAGGACCAAGCCAGAAACATTTTTCTCCTCTTCTTTACACCTATCAGGGTACTGCACTGCCGTGAGCACTGGGAAAAGGCAGCTGCTTTTGTCCAGTAGTTGCAGGCCTGCAAACAGAAATAACACAGCTGCAGCCAAGGCTAAGCACAATGTGCACATACAGCACACACACAGGCAAGCCTTAGGGATACATTTATGTTCATATCCCTGCAGGTAGTTTAATGTGATAGACCCCAGGCTGGAAACTGCACAGATGAGATCCCAGCAGGACCAACTCAGCCCTTCCAAATCAATCGGCCTCTTTGTGGTTTGCTAGCTGTGAGCCTTTGGAAAAAAAGCTGTGACTCTGACAGCTTGCTCTGCTCTGCAGGGACAGTGATTATCCCATCTCATCTTTGAGCAGAAAGGACGGAGTGCTCTTGCCTCTCTGGTCAATATGTCCCCTATTCCTTATTGCTGTGCTCCAGATGGCTGCTGCAATCAGGGCCAGATTATGGTGATCAAGTTGCATGCACAATCTGAAGAATTTCAAGGCAGGGACTAAGCAGTCACCACAAGTCAAACCAGTTTTTTCATACAAGCCTTGATAGTCTCAGTGCCTAGTGACCCAGCTAAAGTTTTTATGAAAGAACAGGCAGTTAAGAACTGTCTCATAGGGACCTTCCTCTTATCTTACCTGTTTTACAGTAGCCACAGACCCTAGGTGTAGGGCTTGCTGTCTTGAGGCCAACCGCCAGCGGTGACAGGCTCTGCCCCAGGAGGGTCCCTGACACCTGAGGTTTCTCTCTCTTGGCACCTTCTGTTCAGCTCTCAAGAATTTCACCCTCCACTCAGTGAAGCTCACAACCAGGAGACGGTGTTCCTTGAGCTTTTTAAAATGAGAGAGGGCTTCATGCTGCCTCAGTTTACAGGCAGTGACCTGGGCCCAGGCCACTAGGCACCTGAAAAACAACACAAGCACAGAAAAGCAGCGAATGCCTAAAGTCACATTTCCATGTCAGCACTGAACAGGCTATAGATCAGATTGCACCTTTTCACCCCACCCTGCAAAGCAGTCAAAGCAAGCAGAAGAACACTCCAACAAAAAAATGGTTCCTCTTACTCCTTATGCAATCAACATTTATGTACATTTGTCCATGTTAATTTAAGACAGCAGCTTGTTGTAAAGGTTCATATTTTAACTGTCTTCTTGGCTGTCACGAACTAAGGGCCTGTGTACATGGAATGCACGACTATAATTTACATGGAGACAATTTTATTCCAAACAAATCAATGTTTACAGGAGATACTATTAGCAGCAGTGTAAATCTGCACCCACAGTAATGCCTCTGTATCTTGCAGGCTGACGCACAGGAGACCAGTCTTCCTCTGCAATCCCAGAAGCAAATCTGCTTTTAACTCCTGGCTTATCCTTTTGGTTCCTTGTTCCACTTGGACTTCCATTATGCAAATCACCCCACTGCACCATAGGCCAGAGGTGTAAATATCCTCTGCTTGGCAGGCTTCTCTGAAGATCAAGAGAATCTATTGCAGGTTATCCTAGCATGAAAAATGCCCCCCTCAGAAGAGACAGGGCTTAGCCTGTACCATATCCAGGTGAGAAATTGGAAGTGTTCTCTCATCAAAGGACAACTAAGAAGGAAGATTAATAGTAGAGAGACACTCTACAGGAAGGAGCAACATTAAGGACTTCTCTGAAACACACTTCCCACTAGGGTGCCACCACATAGATTGATTTGCAGAAGAAAATGCAATTTGGTGAGGTGAGTGCAGAGTCTCAGCATCACAGCCACTATGGTTTTACTGGGTTTTTAGTTGCTCTTTCCTCTGCAGCTTTGTCTCCTCTCACCCTGAACCTGCAATTCACAAGGAAAGCTGCTAAGGCCAAACCTGCACTTCTCATGCCTTAAATGAATCCCTGGCATAAATACTCTTACTTCTTCCTATCCTCCTGAATTATCTCAAAGAGAAACATCTGAACAATTTCTAGTTGACTGCAGCTGGATACTTCTCTGCCTTTCAGGCAGTCTCATAAAACAAACCACAAAACAGATTTCAATGGGGAAGTTCCTGAACAACAACTGAGAAAATAAGTTGATGACTGGCAGCAGATTCCTTGCTCTTCAGATTGAATCCTTGCGTTTACAGGATCTGCACCATAAGACTCCAAAACATACTACAGCTGCACCTATATTGTAACTAACACTGAGATGAATTTGAGTATCCTTTGTAGGCTTCACTGAAAATTACTTTTCTGCAATAATATATTTAACTCAATTTCTCACATTAAATTAAAATCAACATGCTGTGTCCAGAATCTAAGAGATTTATATTTGCAAATAACAGATTCTGCAAGACCTCTGCCCAGGATACAAATACAGAGTAATTCCAGTGGAAACAAGGCTTTGACTTGTTTAAACTAAATAAATCTGTTTGCCTCTCCTGTGCTTAGTTTACAAATACTACACTGCATAACTAAGACTGAACAGAAATTTTGGAGAAAAAGAAGTTTTGAATGAGAAAAAGGAGATAGGGAGTGTGAAACTATGGGTAACAGACCCCTTAACACAGAAGCAGCTCCAGGCAAGCACCCCTACAGAAGATCTATTTACACACAAGTGAGCTGCACTTTTAAACCCAAACTCTGGTCTGAATACACTGGATTCTCTGCTACATAAGTTGACCTTTCTTCATCTTGCCTTGCAAAAAAACCCCAAACAAACTAAATAATAAATCCAAAACCAACCTGTGCAGGAGAAGACGTTCCCAGAATAAAGCAGCATATTTCTGCTTTCTTGTTTGGCAGTACCATGTCTGCAGGACCAGCCTCTTCTTTTGCTGGCATCTGTGCTCAGCCCATTGCTGCTGCAGCTCTCTCTCAGCACACTTCCCTGGGAGAGAACACAAGACCTTGCTGAGCTGAGCCCAGAGATATTTTTTTTCTGCTACAGATTCCAGACAAAAGCAAAGAATACATCTGCTGCAAATACCAAATGGGACAAGACTTAGATTTCCTGTCCTTTCTCTAGCAGCTGAAGAAGCTTTTCAAATCACCTGTAGGTTTTTTGTCTGCAAGGCAATCAGAACTATTTTTTTTTTTCTTCTGCCCTTCCCTGAAAAAGGGATCACCAATCACTTCCAGTCTCACCTACAAAGTAGTTCTCCATCAAAAATTGGGAGCATTCCTTCCCTGGCACAGTGTAAGTACTTAGCACTTAAAGCACTTGGAATCCCTTGAGGGACAGGATCAGGACTGTTAAGCAGCCCCAGAAGATACACCCTGAATTACAACCAGAAGCAGGACTTTCTCTATCCCAACTATTCCCACAGCATCCCTCTCTCACAGACACAAGTACTGCTGCAGGATATGGTAACTCAC
>NW_009954555.1:989135-999667 GCF_000747805.2 Chaetura pelagica
AATGTGACACCTGAATCTCCTGTCAGCTTCCACCTTCTGGACCAGTCTCTTCTTCCACAGGCTGAAAGCCACCTGGCAGCAATGAACTCCATGTTTTAGAGCTGCTGCTGCTTTTCGATTCTTATTTTCCACAACCCAGTGATGCCAGCTGAGAAAGGCTCTAAGAAAGACAAAGGTCATTGGACCAACTGTAGGAACAACTCACACAGATTCACACCCTCGTAACTGAAACTCTAACAATAAGCAACATACACAAAGTAGTTTAGGAAATATATCTGATCTCTTAGCATCTGTCCCCCACTACATGTCAGGGGAAATGAGGAAAAGGACAAGTTGTTGGGAGTAAGGTGTTCTGTTCTGCCAAACCTGTTGTTCTCTTCCACCTTTGGATTTAAGGAAGAACAAAGCCAGTTCAGTAGATAGAAAGTTACCAGGGCTTATTATCAGCAGTGCTGGACTTGCTTTAATTTGTGAGGCACCCCACAAATCAGACATGTGTTCAGGTATAACAACTCAGAAGCAGGGAAAAAAGCAGAATAACAGACTGCAAAACTGCCAAAGACCAAAAACTAGAGGAAGATTTTTTATTTTTTTTCTTTTTTTCAAGTGTAGAGCTTCTAGGCAGACAGCTTTAGGAAACTTCTGGAAAGCACAATACCCACCGAGACAGCTGAGTGAGCCTGCAGTGCTGCTGGGCCTTGACAAGTTGCTGAGTCCGAGCAGACCAAATAATGAAGTACCTCTGCAGACAGCATTTCTCTGCTTGGTGCCAGCAACTCTTCACTTCCTTGTCAGAACTGCAGTCCTGTAATTCAGAAAGGCAAAAAAAAAGGCCTTGAACTGCTGCTATAACACAGTCACCCCAAGCAGCTCAGCCCTTTCTCCTTGCTGCTGTGACTTCTATGATTGCCTAACTCCCTGTTGCTAACACACACACACACCACATAAACATCCAGACAGGAGGGTCTAACACATCCCTTTTAAATCCTTGACACATGGCCAATTTCCAGCTCAGCTGGCAAATAGTAGGGATTAATTGCCCAGAGAAATGTCTCAATCTCCCAAACCTTCTGTCTTAGGCAGAAGAACAAAGAGAAGAACAGCAGTGAGACCTTCAATATACTGATATTGAAAAACAAGGACTCTGCTAAATTTGACTATGCAGAAAACACTTGGACATTTCCATGCATAGTGTCACTTTCCAGCCTTACCTCTTCCCACAGAGAGTAACTGGTGAGAGACTGCACACTATTGTCTGGACTCTGCAGTGCCAAAGACTGGAACTGACGTGCCTCAAACCAATTTCCTCTGCAAGTGTCAGGTGAAAATGGAAAGAAAGAAGATGATAAAGTTATCTGGAAGGATGCTGTGAGATGACATGAGGGACTAGCCAGGAGGAAGGAATTCAGCTGGACCCAACAAGGGGCCACTGTTACCAGCATCCCCAGGAACCAGCCTCCAACTCACCCAGATCCAGCACTCTGTGGAGGAAAGGCCTGCTCAGATGGCAGCTCTGCACACTGGTGTAGCTGCAGGCAAGAACTGTAGTATGGCATGTGACTGACATCCTCAGTAGGCAGAACAGAGGAGAAACTCTGCTGGCTGCTGTCACTAAAACTGTATTCCTGCAGGTATCAAGGGAAGAACATGCTGTGAGGTAAGTGTCCTTGCAGTGGAACCAGGAAGGGCCCAGAGAGCAGTGACTTCACAATTTCTAATCACATTCAGGACCCTACAGGCTCAGTGCTCTTCAAGCATAAACACTAAGCACAGTTTGCTAATGAAAATATGTTGAAGCAGAGATTTTTTTCCCCTGAAATATCCCCGCAATTTAATACCTCAGAATAGTCTGGATGTACCAAGATCTCCTCACCTTTTCCAATGAGCTTTGAGAGGCCTGAGTAGCTGGAGCACTGCTGTCAAAGCCTGAAGATGTTGAGAAGTCCTCAGAAAACAGCAAGGCAAGAGGTTCTTCAAAGACAGTCCCATGCAAGCGCTTAGGACTCTGTTCAATTGTCTTCAGCATGAGACACTTTTGGTGCCATATTTTCAGAGCTTTTCTGAGTTTACACCGCTCTAAAGCCTGAGAGAAAGAACTGAAACAGAAGATAGTGAGATGGCAAAGTGACTGAAAAGGGCTATCAGTGAGGGTCACTAGATGGTAAAAGGGGTTCCTCCAGAAGGACTAGCAAGTCAAGTGCACATTAGTGAGAGCAAGACTCCAGGAATTGGCTCTTCTTCACTCACCCAGCTCTGTGATGCTCACTTAGCCTTGTCATCCACAGCAGATAGACTCTCTGGAGCTTCATCTTTTGGCAGAGGTCATCAAGAGAGTAGCCTGCTTTCTGAGGAAACAGTCTCTCTACAGTCCACAATGGCTGATCTTCATGCCTCTTTGTTGCAGTCTTGCCAGCTACTGAGCTTACAGCTGCTCCTTGCCAGTTACAGAGTGACAAGAGAGAATGTCAGAAAGGATTTCTAAGAAACTCAGTCCTGCCCTCTAACTGCTTCTTTTCAGCTAGATTTAAGACTTTCTGCTAGGTTTATGAAGCAGAGCAACAAATGTCCCTATAGCTTCTCCAACACATCCGGAACAACTTAATCCTCTGCCCACTCTGGTTTGTTAATACCATGTATCATCTGAGCCTCTCTTATCAGGCAGTTTTCAGCTGGTTTTCACCATACAAGAGGAGGAAAAAGCCTAAGCACCTCCAATTCTCAGATTCTCCAGACCCCAAGCTACTCACCACAATGCTGTCTCCATCGTAGGAAGAAGTTCACCATTGCCTGCTTATCACCTTCTCTGACCTGCAGCATCTGAACCCACTGCTGGAAATATTTCCTCAGTGATGCTGCTCTGAGATGGTCCAGGTTTAACCTGCAAAGCATCTTCTGCTCAACTATCTCCTTCCATGCACTGAAGTACCTGAGAAAACCAAAAGGAAAATAACACCACAAGAAAAACCCCATGAAGAGTATGCAAGGTTGTGTCTCCTCCTGAGACAGGGTTTAGTGCAGGAAAGACAGACAGAAGCTGTCATCTTCTGAGCTCCTGTTTGTTAATTTCATTATAGAGTCACTGTCCTGCTTACAGCACAGTGGGTGCTCTCATGTTTGGTCTTTCAGGACATGAAAGGTGAGGACCAAAAAGCTTTGGCAGAGCAAAGAAGGCAAATCATAACATTTCTGGCCACAGAGTTTCTATTCCTACCTCAATCTTTATTAATACCTAAACAAATAGATGGTTTCAAGATGGAATGACACATCACTGTCTGGGTTGGTTCTGTAATTCCTTGGACTTTCTCAGTGAACAAACTTTTCACATAAAAAATGGACATCATCAACTTACTGGGAGAGCAAGTTTCTTTGGATCTGAGTTTTCAGTGCCAAAATCTGTTTCATTTCCAAGCATCGGGAATGCCACAGCCAGAAAACATTTCTTAGCTGCTTCTCTTCCAGCAGAGAACGAGCTTCCAATAGCCACTCTTCCTCTTTGCTCACCAACTCCTTCTGCAGGCACCACAGTCTGAAAGCTGCTGTGATGCAGGGCATGAAGAGATTGACAGGAGGAAAAATAACTTAGAAGAACTTAAAAAAACGTAGTGACACAAATATTGTACGACATGGTGAAATGGGCCACCCCCCTCCCTCACAGACACTGGCCCATTTATTCGTAGGATTGGGTTCTCAGAGTCAGGTCAAAGCAACAACTAGAGACAAGTCAAGAAACATGGTGAACCAGGGATTACCTCCAAGCTGTTCCAAGGCTATGGAACATGTGCTTACCAGCCAGCCGTCTCACATCTCTGATTGCTTCAGCTCTCCGGCAGAACGCATCTCCTCTCTGCTTACGGTGAAACTGTGTCCACAGTTCTGCCTCCACCCTGAAAGAGTGACAAGCATGCTTGGACATCCATCTGTCCAAAGAGGCACTCACAGAACAGAATCCAGAACTTTCCTCCTCCCTAGGTAACTCTCTTTGTCTGGACTTGTTCTTCTGCATTCAGAATCAGAAAGTGCTACAAAAGGTTCTTCTTTTGACACCTCTACTGCCCTGCTAGAGGCTGCAGTATTGCCTCACTCCAGTCTCATTTACACCTGTATCACATATGCAGGTGGTAGCTGCCCTTAAGGAATAGTACAGGAGTATTTCTGCCAGACACTCAAAGCAGACTGAACACACTAGTGCAAAGAAACTCTGAAATAGGACTGCTTAATTCTTAAAAATAAGTCACTAATTCTTGCAGTGCTTACTTGGAGCAATACACCCATGGATCAGGAAACAAGTTTTCCCCTATTTGAGAAAAATTTCTCCCTTTGCTAACCTTCCCTTGTTCAAGATAACAGAAAGAGAACACTCTCAGCTTACCTACAAGCCTGCTCAGCTTCCTTTGAATATCCTCCTCTAAGCTGGTGCTGAGCTGAGGTTGTCATAGGTGCTAGTTTTCCTACTCCAAAAATCCCCACTGATGGACTTCGGGTGTAAGAACGTGGCTCAGGCTGCAGAACTTGCTTCTTGCTTCGTTTTGCCACAGCTTCCTTCCACTGCAGGGGAAACCATGTGATTAGAACAAATTGCAGGCAGACTATCAGGGTCCACATCACTGAATTTCACGATGGTACCCCTTCCTCCTCCCTAAACAAATCAGATTTTTGCCTTCTCTAACTGCACAACAGAAAACTCACAGCACCACTTCTATGGTCTTTAGCCCATCCTCACCCTGCGGAAGCTGACAGCTAGCAGAGCCAGGGCATATCTCTGCTGGGCTGCCTCCAGCTGCATCCTCCTCTGGTGCACAGCCCCCTGCAAAGCACCAAGGATCTTCCGAAGCAGTTGCTGTCTGTAAAGCGGCCTGACTGCAGCTGCTTTCCAGAGGACGTGTCCTCTCCACACTTGGAAACACTTACTAAGCATTCGTCTGTCACACACATGCTGGAAACTTAAAGAGAAAAAAAACCAAAAGTGAACTCCAGTTAACAGAAAGAAAAGTTAAACACAGCCAGGAGGTGGCAATCAGAGTTCAGCCATCAAGATGGAAAGAGGTATTTCAAATCATTTTCTCTGCAGAGTGAAAAACCTGCAGCCTCACACACAAGTTAAGGTATCACTGTTGCTAAACGGGTAGCAATCTCACACACATCTTATCCACAGGTCACAGATTTGAATCCCATCTCACAAATAAACCCAGTTTTTGATCTTTGCTGTCTGTGCAGTGAACATGCTGGAATTTGCTGCATAGAAAAGTAGCAAATATGGTGCCAATGGGTCTTTATTACTAGCAACAACCAAGGCTGAATTTAGAAGCTAGAATTTAAAAGACAAATTATTTTTTAGAGCATACTCCATTCTAGATGGTCACCCTTTGAAAAGAAATGGATGCAGCCCCTAAAACAACCAGGGCAGAATAATGTAGGTTAAGTTCTAAAACCAAACTTCCCCAGGAATGTGGCTTCTTGGCCACCTTTCCAGTTTTCCTCCTCTATTAACCACCAGCACACTCACACATAAACAGAGACTTTTTACCTTTGCTCATTCACCTTCAATGACAAGAAACTGTTCTCTGAGACCTGCAGACAAAAGACAGTAACTCACATGATTATTTACACTACTCTGCTGAGGAGTCTGTCTGTGCCCAGCATGGCAAGTCATTTTGGAGACCAGAAGAGTGCTGCCTCAGCACAGTGGATTATGTAGATGCCTGTGATACTGCCCCCACCACTGCTCTGTGAGTACTCTTAGAAACTTCAGACATGGAAAAGCTCAGCAAAACTGAAATTTCAGGGCCCTGCAACTATACAGAGTAAAAGCCACTTTAATGCTTTCACTCTACATGTAGGCCCAGAGAATATAAACTGATGTTGGCATTCCCAAGAACAACCAAGTTAACAAGCTGGTCTTCAGGGAAGAATCATGTGAGATAATGATGTGTATGTTGGGATGGAGCAAGACCATAACAGATAAGATTCTGGACATTCAATGACAGAAAAAAAATATAGAAGCATCCTCATCACTGCTGTGCCTCAACTCTGCACCTTGAGCAAGAAGTGGAAACAAACACAGGGATGCTCCACAGTGAGCACAACCTCACCTCTCTGGACACAGTTTCCTGTGTCTGGCTTCCTTCTTCACAGCACTGTGGTTCTTTGACACTCTTCTCCACTCTCTGGAGTTCTTCAGACGGGTCAAGATTGGCATCATCTTCCCAATTCCTCCAGTTGCTTTGGTGGCAGTATTTCTTTCTCCTTTCTTCTCTGCTCACATTCATGGAATCTATGTCAGAATATTCACCATCTTCAACCGGAATCCTGAAAGGCCTGGCCTGGCTGCTGCCCACTACAGCCAGTCTTTTGGCTGCTTGTGATCTGGAGTTGTACACCTCTTCTGACCCTTTGCTGGACTTAACAGGAGGTTCAAAGTTGTTGACTGCTACAGAATTAACATTAAGCTGTTGGATGGGTCTAAACTCTTTATCTTTAGGAGAAGCAACCGTTACACACACTTCCCTTGGAGTCCCATACATGGCTACACCAACATTCATCTGAGCACCCCCCAAATCTGTCTCCAGCGACACCTTCAGACCCTCTGATAGACTGGATGGAAGGTCTTCAGCACACATGGATGCCCCATCACATGTCTCTTCTCCTTTAAGAACCTTTTTAGAGGAATGACTTTTTGTGTGAACATAAAGACTACCAGATTTCAGAGCTGGCTTTGCCTGGGACTGGCATCTGAAATAATGGAAGCAATCATAGGAGGAATCTGCTTTTGTATCCCCCAGCCTGCCAGAGCCCACCCCAGAATAAAGGGTTTCTGGCTGAATGTCACCTGAAATTTTGGTTCTCCATGTGTTTGAGTCAATGTATCTATATCTGCGAGCAACAGAGAGTGCTTCTGCACCACTGAAGTCCCTCGTCACTGCATCAAGGCTCCAGTCTTTAGTAAATGGGACACCCCATTTCAGTCTTGCCTGAGCAGCACTGGTCTTTACTCCAGCAAACTGTTCTCCTGTGCTCAGGATACTAGAAGCTGAATCATCAGGAGCAAAGCCAAAATTGCCAGTGAGTGAAGAAGATTTGGGCTGCAGAGGGAGGGAGCCCCTTAACCCCATCAATGCAGTCTCTTGCTTAAGCCTTTGGACTGAACAATACAAGCTAGCAGAAATCTGTGAGGACTGCAAAACAGACTGAAGGGACTCCAAACTACATGGATCAAGATCCCCCAAAGTCAGGGCTGAGCTATAACAAGCATTCACACCTTCACTTGAGCTCCTTGAAGAGGGACACACCACTAGATCATGTCTGAGTGGGGAATCTACAGTATGAGATGACAACCTGGCACTGACCAGTGAAGGGCTCACAGGATCCATACAAGAAGTAGCAGAAGGCTGATGCTGTTGTTCTTCCACTGGAGAGTCACTATTTGTGTTCCTACTTTCTGGACAGTGACAGTGAGCAGTGTGTATGGAGAAGCTACCAGCTGCCTTTGCTTTCTTATGGTGTTGCTGAGGCAAGTCAATACACTCACTCCTCCTCCCTTCTAAACTGTAAGCCTCAAGGAGTGAGTGTCTCTGCGGGAGATTCCCAGCAGGAAGCACTGACAAAGGCAGATGGGGAATGCTATCAGCCAGACAGTTAGAGCTGGGCTGCTGCAGCCTAGAGCAGAGATTACTCTGCTGCAGGAAGCAGGAGCTGGGGAACTGACTGGTGGTGTCCCGGAATGGCTGAGATGGGCAGGAGAGATTAGTCTGTCTCAAGCCAGGATCTCTCTTCCCAGCTGAAAGAAGAGCAGCACACTCTGCTGCCTGGCTGGGACTGACACAGCCTCAAGCCCAGCATGAGAACTGTCTGCTCCACTTCTGGTGCCCAAATACAGATCAACATTCACATTCTTCTGAAGGTTTCTTTGCTCTGAAGAAAAATAAAAAGAAATATAAACAAAAGAGCACCTATATTTCTCATTGTATCTTCCCTAGTTTGCCAAGGCTTTGGGTACTTTCCTTACAAGTTTCTTGTCTCCAGTTCACCAGCTTTGGTCCTGAAAGTATTAACAGGCACTACTCTCTCCATGTTTCTCAGCAAGCAATCATGCCTGGCAGAGCAGGGATGATTGAAGGGGACAGACTCAGTTCTTAATAGCAAACTTGGAAAACAAAGACTTCCAGCCTTACACAAGTACTTGCAGCTGCAAAAAGAACTTGCTGCTAGCAAGGCTGAATTATCCTCCTGCTGAGACAACGTAGTCTGTAGCTGCTTTTCCAGAATTCCTTACATCTAACTGGGTCTACAGGACACCAAACAAGAACAGGCCTCAAAGAAAATGTTTTTTACAGAAGTCAGAGAAACATAGTTCCATCTGGAGTACAATGCTTACTCTTCTTTATTGACTGGAAATGCAGCTCAGTTCTCCTCCACACTTGTATCTACTCCAAACTGATAGGAAAGGTGCTGTATTGACATAAAATTTGTTATGTATCATGCTACAGCCTGCAAAGGTTCCAGGCTCTGAAGGCAAATTTCTTCTTGTCCACACTGAAGAATAAAACTATGTTTACACAACCCCTAACCTGGAAGGGCTACAACACAAATGAGATATCTAATATGCAGTCTAGTCACTAAGTCAGATGGTTATCCATTTAACATTCATACAGAGCACAGAATTGTAAATTACTGCTAACAGGTAAGTGCAGCTTGAGGGAACTGTGCTTTCATTCCCTCAAATTCTTAAAGCAAGTTGTCAATCACTGTCATTCTAACCACCATTCTTTTCCACCTGCCTTTTAATAGTATTGTGAAAAGACACACACACATCAATATAATCTCAGAAAAACCTAGTCAATCTGAAAAGAAAGAGGCAGCATGGCCTATGAAATCAATGCCCATTGTCCTTTTCAAACATACTCAAATATTAGAAAGCCTCCTGTCAAATTGCACCCTCTTTCCGAACCATTTCTCTTTCCCTGCTAAGAAAGCACCTAAACCTGAAACGTCCCTGTTTGCAAACAGCTGCTTGTCCTTCTTACAGGCAAACTCCTTCAGTAATCACCACAAACTGGAGAGCAAACTCCATTACTAGAGCAACAGGAGAGAGTCATGCAGCATTGCAGTTATCCTTGGGAATTGCTGCTACTGCCTTCTATACATCAAGTGTACCATTAACAGATCACATTATTTCTTCCACACAAGCAGCAGTTGGCAACTACAAAGTCAGCAGACAAAGCATGGCTGCCTTCCTTAGTGTGCCTACTACTGCATGAATTATAACCACAAAATGCAGCAGACTGGTGTTCCTTAGAAGTACTCCTTGCACCCCAGAACTATCCAGCCAACTAGTCACGTATCACAAAAAGGTGTTATAAAGGATTTGAATTGTGAAAAGACATTAAACCATCATGTTTGCCAATGCTGATTTGCTCTGTCAACACCTGAAACCTGGCACTGGACTACTGTTACACTCAACAACCTAGACATAATCTATTTTCTTGATAACACAATTATTTTTTAGTTCTCCATTTCGGCTCTGACAGGTACCAGGTTCTCAACAGGTTGCCATTATTATTTTAGGTGATGTTCTTCATCACATTCATTCCCAAATCCAGTCCCAATGAGACCAGGAAGAGATAGCATAGTTTAAAAATCACATTTACTTGCCTTCCCAAAACTGCCATTCAGGAAGACTTTAATGTAACCACTTTGAAGCAGTAGTCAATGGGACTCAAAAGGCAACATTTTATTAACTGCTTTTTAAAAACTTCTAAGGCCAAGAGAGATACTCAAGGCAAACTGCAGATTTTGTGAATTGCAAAATCCATGACCAATAGATTTCCTATTAACTTTGATGCTGCTAACACAAACATTTAACACATGCTTATTATATACACGTTGCAGTAACACACTAATGCATTAAAACCTGAAACAAATCCAATTAAGTGAACAAAAATTAAGCTGATCAATGTACTTATGTTGCAAAACAGACAGCCCAGTTTATGAAAAGTAAATCAAGCTTTCTCAAGTGAATGCAGTTTTAGCATTACAGTAACAATGACAGACCCATAATGTACACATAAGAACAAGGTTAATTTTCACTCCCCTCGAGGCCAAGGCTGATCCATCTTGTGTTGCAAGTTTGGACCAGTGACTGGTTCAAGCCCACACTTCACGTGCCTCAGAAACAAGGCTTTTCCCCCACCAGTCAGTCTTACAAACCAAACCATCACTGCCACGGCATGAACCTCCCGTTGCCACATGGACATCAACAGGCACCCAAGTGCTCTTCCATGAGCCACAGAGAGGGAAATTACTGCTCCAGCAGCTGAGGAACAGCCTCATAGCAGCTCCCAGGGAAGAACCAGCAGGGCCAGGTGGCTGTGGAGGGGCTGTGACCCCCAGCCCGGGCTGGAGGAGCCGCTTCAGGCCTTCCCTCAGCCAGGCTGCAGACCCCAGGCCCTGCATCCCTGATGGCTCCCACCCAGCTGGGACACAGCCCTCCTTGCAGGCACTTACTCACTCTGACAGCAGCCAGCGGACACGCTGCC
>NW_009954555.1:1000173-1011154 GCF_000747805.2 Chaetura pelagica
GCCTCCTGCTGCTGCTGGCTGCAGCTGGGCAATAAGCAGCTTATGCCTCGAGATTAGCACTGCTGGCCGTCACAGGGGCTGCAGATGGCCGCAGGAAAGCTGCTCTTGCCCGTGTCTAATTAAAGCTGCGTCCCGAAGGCAGCTCGGCTGGGATGTGAGCAGGGCACGTTGTGCTCCGAGCCCGCCAAAGCGCGTCGCCTCCTCAGCAGCGCCGGGCGCCATCTTGGGCTGCCACAGCCACCCCAGGAGAGCCTGGCCGGGACCGTGAGGTGGGCAGGGGACCCTGCCTGAGCCCGGCCCTTCGCCCACCAACACCCGAGCCCTCGGGCCACCCGAGAGACCCGGCACCGCCAGCAGCAGGAGGGGTTGTGGTTAATTCCATTAGAGCTGCCAGCTCATCACCCAAACGGCTCCGGCACGTCAGGACCCGAGGATTTACAAGTAATAAAAAACCCCAAACGAACAAACCAAACAAAAACTGCAACACCCAAGCAGAGAATCACAGCTGCTGCAGGTCTGGCTGAGGAGGAGCCCTGTGGCAAGGCCCAGCTGCCCGGATCAGCACGACAGGCTTGGTGAATCCCCACAGGCCCAGCTCAACCAGGTATTGATCCCAGAGCGCGTTGGTGCTTCTAAGCACTGCCAGAACAAATAGCCTCCTCATAAGCCAGGAGAGTGGCCTAATTTTTACCCCCTCACTCCTGATTTATTGCCCAAAAAGAGGCATCCTTGAGGCACAGTGAGCTTAGCATAACTCTGGCCTTGGTCAGCTCCTGTGAGCTTCCAGATGTGCCAAATTCTCTACAGAACAGCACACAGCAGGTCAGTTAGAGGGGTATGAACAGATGGTGTAGTACAGCTTCCAGAAAGAATGGCTGAGAAGGCCTCACTAGATGAAACTCTGTGCAAATACCCAAAAAACCACTGCATTTAAAACAGCTGCTTTCAGTCTGTGCTTCACAGGTTTAGTGAAGAAAAAACCTGAGCCTTTAAACGTGTTATTCAGGGATCTGTACTGTCACCAAACTGTTCTGAAGGGCATTAACTGAAAATAAAGGCCTGCCCTGCAACACCACAAGCCCTATAAATTTCTGCCTACCTATTATTCTCTCTTCCCCATCTGATCAATAGAGGAGACTGATTCCTATGCTTTACTATATGGCAGCCCACAAAATTTATGCTTGGCACTCATCTTGGGTGAGTAAACCAGACTATCACCTGTGCAAGTTCCAGGTACAAGCACTGCAGGAGCACCTGCTTAAGTTTAAAATGATCAAACTTGGAGGAAAGTGGTTTCAAAATTACAAATGGCATGGTTCTAGAGGTAGAGCAAAATTAGCAGGGCTTTTGGTTACTGAAGAATCAATGCAGCAGCAGGTCTTGCCAAGAGCAGTGCAGTTGTAGAATAACAGATGCATACTTTGAAAATGAAGCTGACTTAGAAAAACAGGTCATCCTAGCACTAGTATTTTCATTTTGCCAAAGCTGACATACTCTTTCTTCTGAAAAATAATCTGGTTGAATGTTTGGGGTTTAAGATCTTACCTTGAAAGCCAGAGCAGAGCATATTATTGTGTGATTATAGTTCATCACATCCCACAGAGTTCACCACTGCAGTGTAAATAATCCCTTTTTTTTCCCCCCAGTCCTCATTTTACTGGCCCACCTTCCCCGCTCACACATTTACAAGCAGTACACTCCGCTTAGGTCTAAGTAAAGTATGGACTAAAATCCATCTAAACCCTGCAGATTTTCCCCAAAAACAATTCTCCCAGACTTCCTGGCTACAGCCCCAAGCCCTCAGGATTACTTACATTTTCAAATGAGACATAAGTGACAAGAGTAACTTTTTCCAACACAGGAAAACTGTGTTAATTTTATAGTTTTCTTAGAAAAATGTAACATTTCAAGTTCTGTTAAGATAGGCAGCTAAGGCAAAAGGACATTTAAAGGCACAGAACATTCAACAGCCATTTTAAATATCCTGAAGGACATTCAACTTGCATAAAAGCATCAGTGAATAAAACACAAGACTAGATACTGGGAGCAAAAGCAGCTCCCTGGCCCAGTAAGAGCATTTTATACCAACCCCAGCTTTGTGCAAACCACCACAGATAGCACAGGGACTTATGCTCATAAATCTTACTTAAAAAATACCATCAAAATCAGCTCTCAGGAACTCCCAGATGTTTCCTGGAAATGTATATGCATGGAAGGAGGTTAAAAGGTTTTGTTTAAATGCAGTCCATAAGGCTTTTTAAGGTAGTTTGTCAAGGAATATTTTGAGTGGTTCCCTTAAAAATAGAGAGAATGCACAATACAAGAATTGTTATGACTGCAGAAGGGGCATCCACTCACTCAGAGGCAGGATTTAGAAGGAGAAAGGAAAAGACAATACTGGAATTACAAAGAGTCACAGTGCTTAACATGACATTTCTGACATCTTCTGGACTTAACTGCAGGAACCCATCTGCCTAAGTTTCAGGGACGCAAAACAAATGAAAAATCAGCTCCTCTCCTGTTTTCTCAGTAGGAGGTCTTGCTCCATCATAAGGGATGTGGGAAGAGTGGAATACAGGACCAGGCAAGGGAAGCATCCATTCCCAGCTGCAGACAGGGCCTCAGTAGGGCTGTGGTGCTGTCTTGCTTGAGTCAGGCCACTGTGGAGGGGCATCCTGCTGATCAATTGGCTCATAGGCGTTGCGATCCCGGCCTGCATGTGTGACACCTGAATGCAGAGGGAAAAGAACAAGTTTTTTGGGGAAAAAAACCCCAACACACCACTAAACACACACAAAAGCACAAAAACTGAATCCCACAGAAGAAACTAACAGCTCAGGAGCATGCCACATTACCTGCTCCACCAGCTCCCCAGCACCTGTATCCTCACTACATAGGCAGGAGGTGAGAAAACTCGTCCTTCCAAAGGCAAAAATAACTGAGATACATTTGAATGTGCCTCTTTGATCCCCAAGAACTGCCCTCTCATTAGCCACAACATGGCTGTTTGGAAAACAAGACCCACATGCTACATACCAGCATAACAAGCTCCTGTAATAGCATATTTCAACAAGATCAAGTTTATGAGATCTAGTAGAAAAATGAGCATATGAAAGCAGAAGCAGCAGGAAGCAGGGCTAGCTGACAGCATAGATTTAAGGGCATGATTCATCCATGAACCACTCTTCCCAACAACACAGCTATGCCTCAAGTGTGCCACAACACAGCACTACATTTGAATCCAGCAGCTCTCCCAATTGCACTATTAACAATTTGCCTGTGGTACAAGACTAGTACAAAATCATGTTACTGTGTAGGGACTAAGAAAGGAAAAGAGAGAGACAATGTGCATGTACAGCACTTCATCTAAAGGCCAGGCATCTGCCATGGCTAGAAAGCAATCTGAATCCAAGGTGGGCACCACACCATATCAGAGAATTGTTTTTAGCAGCAAGAATGCTGCCAAGCAACAAAGAATTGTGTATGGAAGCAAAACAGAAAACCAGAAAAAATTTAACACTGTTAGGTTCAAAAAGAAAATGCCAGATAGCAGGAAAATGAGAGGAAATCTGTCAGCCATGTTCTACAAAACAACAGCACAGTTAGTACTGAAAAGTATTGCGAGGAAGACAGTTCAGGAGAGGGTATGAATATACAAAGTGTCTGAATCCCAGCCCATGCCTGAGAGGAGACTCTCAGTATTATGCCTGTGTGAGGACACTATAGTTGAAAAGAAGGAATACTCCCAAATTCCGAGAAAAAGGATGAACTCCTCAGTGATTCCTACACTTTCCATAGGATACAAATGTCAAATCCCAGTTATAAGCACAGTGAGCAGCCAATCACACTGCAGCGGACTCACAGGCTTCCTGTCCTAGTTAAAACAGATCTGACATTTGCACAAGCAGCTGATGGAGAAGACATCCAGATTACACTAGCAGAGAGGCACAAAAATAGCACATAGCACCCCAAGCCATGGCTTCCTTTCATGGCCTCTCCTCCTCTACAGGTATCCACCCATCTTCACAGGAAACAGTATCTTCTTTGCTAGTGCCAAAGCAGCACAAGTGACAGCTTTCAAACACTGTAATGCAGTATAATCCTTTGTCCTGCACAGCCTTCTTAGGAAAGCAAAAAAACAAGTGCACCAGGCTGCTGTTCTTGCCAAGGTGAACATCCACAAATCAAACAACCCTTGGCAGCTGCCCCGGCATGAACTAGCACCAGGAATGATTGGCAAAGCTGACAGACCCAGAACATCCAGCCACAGCCCCTTCTCTCTGGCAGGGCTGCCACATTATCAACAGTAATTACAACCAGGAGAAAAATTAAGGCCTCCAAGCAAGGACTCCACAAGGCAAACATCAGTCCCATTTTCTGAGTGACGAAGTAGAGGTCTAAAGCAATCAAAGTAGCTAGGATATGTGAAGCCCAGAAAAAACATGGGAGTTAGAAATTCAGCTTCTTTCCCTCTCATGCATAATCAGGCTAGATAGGATGCTGCCTCTACTTTCACCCAAAGAAAAATAAAGGGTTGGTAAAGAGAGAAGGACACCCAAAGGCTTCCAACAAGCACACAAATTAAGAAGGAGGAAGAGAGGAAAAGCCTATAAGTTTTATTAGGAGACACAGCAGTGGTATCAATACCATTGTGGGCAAAATGGCTGTCAGCTGAGGACTCCAGGTCTGCAAGGCAAGAGAGGAAGAAGGTAAATTTAAATTTAAGGCCTAAGACAGAACAACAAAATAGGAGAACAGACATGAGCAAGAGAGAGCAAGCACCCCATCCCTGGAACAGGAGGCAGAATCCAGCTGCACAGAGCTCAGCTGAAGTGTCCCAAGTGCAAGGTGGTCTCCTTAGCACCCACACTGACTTGGGGGCAGAGGAAGGGCCCTACCGATGTTGAAGGTGTATTCCCCTCCACGCTCCCGATACATCCGATACACCAGGTAGCAGGATGCAGGTTTGAGGAGGAGGCTGAAGATGGCCATGCCTATACTGAAACGTCTGTCATCAGTGAGACTGTTGTTTGGAGGGTAGAACAACGAGATGTGAATGATGTCTGTAAGGACTGTGAGCAGCAGACCAGTCAGGAACTGGAACAAAGAGAATGGAACATGAACTGAACAGGGAATTAACCACTAGGAGTAACAGTTTCCTGCAAGATCTGTGTTCACACAATCATGCCCTCACCCCAGTGTCCCTAATTGCTAAACCTTGACTCTGCCAGGTAAACAGACACTCCTAAATGAACAATCTTCTATTTCTTCATTTTCTTCACATCTGTCAGACACCTTCTTATGGTACCTGTTCAATGTTCACAGAAGGGTTTTATAAAGACCCTCCAGCTCAAGCATATTAAACACTTTGAGTCCTCCCTTGGCATTACAAGTCACAACAACAGGTAAAAAATTAAAAATCAAGTATGCCTCATCTCTGAGAAGCAAAAGAAGTGACAGTGAATGCTTCTCACCATGGTTTCCAGTGCTTATGATTGTATACACTCTCTTAAAAAAACCCACAAAAACCCAAAAAACCAATCCAAACAGGGAATTTGACTTGTCCACTGCTGTGTTTGGAACAGTTGAAAATCATCACTGAATCAAAGCAGCTGTTTCTGCCCTCCACCCGCTGCCTGAGCAGCCCCATGGAGGCAAATAACCCTCACACTCACCATGATGATGGCATCAAGGGAATCTCGCTGCACAATGGCCCAAATCCCCACTGCAAGGACACTGAAATTTCCCCAGGCATAGGAGGCTGGAAACATGTAATTCATGCATCCCCTGCCAAACAAGAAAAAAAACAACCCAGCCCACATTCTCAATAAGCCTGCAACTATTTGTTTGCATTCATCCCTGTTCCCATGCAAACACCCTACTATGATTTAGGATCTTTATGAACAAAGAAAGGGACAAGCAGTGAGTGCTGCTCCCTGAGAATGTCCCATTCCTAGCTTGAAGGAATACCCTCTTCTCACCCAGGCCAGGCCCCAATCACTCACCACACTGTGAGCAGCCAGTGTACCAGAATGATGGCCTGTGGAAATAAAACAGAGGAATACAGGTCAGCAAGTTGGGAGTACTGTGGGAGGATCAACATGAAATGACTCCATCTTGTTGCTGAGGAGGAAGAGTGCCCTGGACCCAGGAACCAGCGCAGAAAGCTGGTGTAGCAACTGGGACACCGAAGACACACAACCATTTTTCTCTGCTGTTGCTGAGTATTTCCTGTGGTGCTACACTGTAGTCATTCATTACTGTTGTCATCTCTGTCAACAGTTGATTCAGGGCCCACTTAGTCTTTTCTAAATGGGTTATTGATTTTGGAACTCCAGAGGAGTTTGTACAGACAGCTGGGCAATGTGCTTCACACTATGCTAGCACAGTTTATACATGACCATATCTGGGATCCCATCACCAACAAGTCAGGGATAGTCATGCCTGCACCTCCCAGCAATTTCACTGCAGTCCTCACTAAATACTCCTTTTACCTTCTTGCAGTCTGCTCAGAACAGTGGTTCAACCTCGCTGTAATATTAACAGACCTGAAGGCATCTTCTAGAAACCTGAGGCCCGATCCTGCCAGAGGACACAGCTCTTTTCATTCCCAGTGAAACCACCAGGGCCCAAATGCCAGCAGTGTCCTGTAAGATAATGCTGGCACAGATTCAGTACTTTGCAAATGTCCTTAATGATCCCAATCCTTGCACTGAAGGGGACAAAACCACGAAGAAAGCATCTTATTGTAAAAAGTGACACAAGGATTCTCTTCATCAGCACTTGACATTTCTGTAACCAAGGAGACATACTCTACATGTTTGTTAAGATAGCAAATGGAAACAAGAATATACCACTTCAGTCTTTTTCCAGATAATATCCCTGTGGCTTTGGGCCTGATGGCCAACCTCAACAAAGGGAGATCACTCATATTCATTCTCTAAACATTTGTGAAAACAAGAATATGGAAGACAGCCCTATTAGCAGCCTTGTAAAGGAAAGGCTAAAGCCTGAACATATCAGAGGATCTGTGAGAAACAGATACTCTTCCATTTCTTCTAGGTGTGAGAAAGACTCCAATTGGCATTTTTACTGACCTTGATATATAAAAACACACCACCAGAACTCCTCAGAAGCACACTCCCCTCACATACTCCCACAAAAAAAAATAAATATTGGGAAATAAGTAGCAAAAGCTAAATTACTTGGTGGACACAGAAAGAAAAGACGCAGCTATGAGCATTAAGACACTAATAAAAAAATTAAGATCTACTGACATCCTGCTATGTCCACCAACTTCATAGGTGTATCCATGCTGTAAATTAAAACAAAACTAGTTGCTTGAGAAGAGAGTTAATGACCCATGAAGCTGTGACACAAGTGAAGCACAGCCAAGAAAGCAACAGGAGCGACACATCTGCTGTGGCTCACGCTACTCTGCCAAGATGCCACAATGTAGATGCTTGATGATAAGACAGAGCTCTTGCTTCACTGCAGCACCCCAGCACATCTGCTGAGAAATCACCCTGAGCAGCCTTGACTTTGCCAGAATTTTAAGCATTGCTTAAACAGATTGTTATTAATGATTTTTTTTTTTAATTGTTCATGAATGCCTACAAAATGCTCCACCACCAACCCTCAACTTTGCTTCTTCCAAATTGTACCATAGAGACCAGACAGAAACTGATAATCAGTAAAATACAAAATGATCTTGAATATGACTGTAGATAAGCAAATAGCATTTACTCAAGAGATTATCACAACATCAGGAAAATTCTTAATTAGGTAGTGTTTAATTGCACATTACATACCCGCAAGAGCCCTCCAGGCTTACCAGTTAACATAATTATGCAGGGTAGCTTTTTTTTTTAAAGCTGTCTAGATCAATATTGCCATTATTTAAATTATGAAGCAAGCTCAGTCATCAGCATAAAGTAAACTAGGGCTGCTATTATGAAGGACTGCTGAAATAGAAACAAGGCATTCCCTTCCTGCTTATTAGTCCAATTTACCTGACAGTTCTTCAGTGCACTATGGAATTACCTGGTGGTCTTGGTATGCTTTAACATAGAAAATGTAGTATAATTAACAACATTCTTTAAAGCTACAGACACTATGAGAGATTAGATAATTTGCAGACAGTCTCCTGATGAGACAGCAGAATAATTCATTTTTTTTCCATCTGTTCAAAGACTTAATAAGAAAGATACGCATGTCTTCTTTTAAGAAAATAACTCCTAAGACTTGAACTAGTGCTGAGAGCAGAATAAAGGTGGGACCTTTGTCCCCATCCCTTCTGGGTAGAAGGATGACCATGTGAATAAAAGCATCTTATTGGAAACTGGGGAGAGTAAAGGGGAAATCCTAGCTCCTCTGCAAATGCCAGCATGTGATGGAACTAATTGCCAAGCATAAAAAAAGCCTAGATCTGCCTGGGTCTCATTAGATGGGAAACTCTTTGGAAGAGAAACTCACTCCTTTAAACATGCTTCAGCACAGAAACTAGCACAGGGCTGAATTTTGACTAAATTAAAACCCACATTGTTCCAAATTACAATTATTTTCTTATGGTATTCTTAAATTCCTACTTTTTTTTTTTTTTGAGTGCTCATTTACTCTGTGACATAATTACCTGAGGATACACTAGCCAAAATCTAGATCTGAGTAGCCACCTGAGAGAATGCTCCTCATTATTTTAAACAGAGTGATAATGAGAGTGGTAAGGCAGCAGGACAGGCTACCTAACAGGGGTTGCTGTGACTCTGTCCTTAGAGATTTATTTTAAAAGTCAGCTGAATTTTCAGTTGAACTATTTGATCTAACTTTGAAGTTAGCTTTGCTTTGAGCAGGAGGTTGGACTAGACAACATACAGAGGTCTAGTTTAATTTATTCTAGTTCTGTGACCTAGCATTTAAAAATGCCCAGGCAAAAAAATACGTTTCCAGGCACACGGATTGTAGGGCATCATCCAGGTTTGATCACCTCCAGCTTTGTACTTCACTGCTCTGCATAGTTACTTCAATAATCCCAGGTGTCAAACATTCCCTGAAAAAAGTCAGCTGTGCTGTTTCCCACATGCTTTGCTGAGCATTACTATTAGAGCTGAGCCAGTAGATGCTGCTTCATGAGCATGTTCTCCATCCAGTCTAGCACAAAGCCTGCTACACTAATTTTATAGCCTGCAAGAAGCTTAAAGAGACTGCAAGGCTGAGACACTGTGTTCTGTCACAAACAGCTCAGTCATGCAGTTTTGTTGGGGCTACTTTTATCACGAGGCTCATCTTTTCTAATCTTACCATCATGCCAATGAATAGCACTAGCATGTGCTACTTCCAGTCCCTTTCTGAGTAAGAAACTTTCCCACCTTTGCAGTATCTTTCAGGGAAGCAGGCCCTAACTCAGAAACAGTACAAAGGTGCTGGGGAACAGGGAGTTAATAATTCTACCAGCTCTTCAGCCCCAGAGCAGCACCAGCAGACTTGACAACAAGGAATTTCTTAACGATGAAAACAAGCTCATCCTTATCTAGGAAGAGATTTGGGAATGGTTGTCTAAAACCAGAGAAGAAAGGCAACATTTTAGTTGCGTTGTCATGGTGACTCAGTCAAGAAGTCTGTGTTTTTCAGCTCCCCTATCTCCACCTCCCATGGCAGAACATGCGTTTCACGTTAGCAAACTTAAATTAAGATATCCTTGTTTTGCACTGTTCTTTCAGCATGGGAAAAAAAAATAATAATTAAACCAAGTTAAAAAAAAAAAAAAAAAAGCAGAAGGCAAGATCTTTTCATCTTCCTGGTGCCCTGGGAATCACACAATAGTCCAAACTTGTCAGAGCAAAGGATCAGCTAGTTTCCCAAATGTAATATAATCCACATGCCAGGCTTTGAAAAAAATTCCATTTGATTACTTGCCTCTAACAAGGGAAGTTGATTTTCTTGGGAAACTAGTAAGAGAAGAATATATCCTTATATGAACTTTTATTTAGCACAACCACATGAAAGCCTTCCTGAACAAAGCAGAATTCATGATGGTAGCTGAGATAATGCTATCCTCCTACCCAGTCCATAGCTGCTCCAAGACCACTGCTCACAGCTTCATGTACCAACAGCATAAAGAAACTGATGTGATCAGTGATGCTTTCATTCTCTGGGCAAAGAAAAATCATTCTCTTTTAATCAAAGAAAGCACCCGAAACTTGCCATATCATACAAGATACACAAAGCAGTGAAGCTGGGAAACTGCACACACACCTAGGAATCTCAGGGCTCTGAAAATATGAAAAAAACCCACCCAAAACTAATAAAAAACAGGAGAATTCCATCTGCCTGGTAGCAGGGAAGGCTTCAATATCAAACACCAATATGAAAAGTAAAAAAGTTATTTTGTCATACTCCAGCTTCTTGGGAAGGATCCACTACTTCCCAAAGCAAAAAGCAGTGCAAAGTATCAAAGCTGTGATAAGACCCTTATTTCCCATTTCTCTGGCTAACAGTTATTGACCAAAATTTGAAAGTTTCCCCTAACTGAAGCCCCACACACAATAGGCAATTTCAGTTATCTACTAGATGATAAGCCCCGTAGTAAGTGGGATCATCTTTCTAAGCTGTTTTGCCTGACAAGCAAAAACTCTGCCAACTCAGGATCTTGTGTTTACCCTGGATTCACTTTAGTCAGCTGAGCCTCCACTGCCACAAGTTAACAACCAGCTGCTGTCCCAACCCAGTCCTTGGCCACTTTACCAACTGACCGAAGTAAGAGAAACCTGGAGTCACTGCCTGCCGGTCTTAATAACCAAGAACTTTCGCAACGTTTGCCCGCGTGATGAAAAAGGGTTAGAAACTCCAGTCGCTCCTCCTCGGAGGCCTCCCCATCTCCTGACCAGGCCCTGAGCCAGCTCCTGGCTCAGGCACAAAGCCGGCCAGCACGGCTGGGAGCGGGGCAGGCAGACCAGGCCAAGCTCCCGCCCCGGGGCCGCCCTGA
>NW_009954555.1:1011341-1028823 GCF_000747805.2 Chaetura pelagica
GGAGCCTCGGGCGCCCCCGGCCCGTAGGCAGGTCAGGAAGGTTGTGGAAGCCCGACCCCCACCCTGATATCTGCCCTCAGCCACCTGGGGTGATTCAGGGTGGCTCTGGGGTGGGCTTTTGTAGACGGGGTGGCAGGTGGTGATTTCTTGTCGGGCAGATGTTTTCTTGGGGACGAAATGGTCTGGATGTTCCAGCTGCCTGAGGTGGGATGTGCAGCACCTGCTTCTAAGACAGAAAGCCACCTGGTTGAGTTGGTCGACTCCAAAAGGTTCTTCCTGCTATTTACAGACACAATACAGCTGAGGGAGGGTTTGACAGTACACTTGGGCTCTACTCAGAGCCCAGGAAGATGAATGCTTTCTGGAGGAAGAGGAAGCTTTTGTGTACTCATCATTACTGTGACAAAAAGATGAGTGACAAAGAGACTAATAAACACCAAGAAAAAAGCCATTGCCAGATGAGAGCTCTGCTCAGCTGTATCACACAGTACTGAAGGCAAGTTCAGGTCAGTTTTTGAGGTTGAGCCATATAGCTGGAATGGCTGGCAGATACTTCCTCGCTTCCTTTGGCCATAGATTTTTCCTTTGAACCAGATGGCTGACTTCTTTGCCTAAAAGATGGTACAAATAATGAGTTCTTCATCTCTCATTCTGAAAGAAAGCTTGTCCCATTTTAGAGAAGTTAAGAAGTGGCCAAACCAACCTCCCCCCCCATGCACACACGCCCCAACAGCTATAACTTACCATTTCCTTCCCAGTTCATGACAGGAGTCTTCTCCCCAAGTATGGCAAATGAACTAACATTCATAAGAACCAAGAAGTCAGGATGGTCTCTCTCAAAACCTCCCCTCCTTGCCCAATGTATGTTTTAGCTGTCTACAGTGAAAGACTACAATGTTTTACTGGGTCAGTTGCTTTGTTGCCCTAATTTATTCTTACAGAAAAGATGGGGCCTCTTAGGGATGAGCAAGGAGTCAGAAGTTCATTGCAGAAGCTGAATGTGGAAATGCATGAGTCATTCTTAAATCTCATATCCAGTTCAAGCAGTGCAGTGCAAGGTTATGCATGAGAATCATGCAATTCTGAACCTACACTCAGATATTCCCAAACGAGCCACAAATATAGCCCTACCCCTACTCTGTCCTTCACTGTACCCTGGATGTTAGGGACTGCTAATATGCAGCATGCTTGAAGCTCTGCCAAGGCAAAGTATTAAATGCCAAAATGAAATAACCTAGAAAATGCTAACCAGAGGAAGCAGCATAACAAAACTGATATAGCTCAGAACAGAGGTAAAAAACAAGGCCATGGAAGTCTCCCCAGGAATCTGTGAATGTGTCACTTTACCAGATGAAAGATTGAAATATAACTCATCTATTGCCATGTGCTCCATCGGCCATGACTTCGTTTACGTTTTTGTGTCTTGCAGGGAAGCTCTGCCTCTATTTACAGAAGTAGTGGCACCAAATGGGATCAATGCTAGTGGCCCCATTAATGTAAAGGACTAGATTTTACCCTAAGTGTCAAAACCAAGATATAACACCTGGGATGGGGGGAAAAATAGAGACTTTCAATAGCTATGTTGTTGGCACAGTGTTTGGGTGCAGAGGGAAATAAGGAAGCCCTTCTGCCAGGAGAGGTATCAATCAAAGGAGAACTGTTTGTATAAAGACAAATTCCACGGTCCCAGTTCAAGCACTGTTTAGATGCAGCAGTATGTGGGTGTCTGTTCTCCTTTCAGCATTCTCACCCAGTCTGAGACAGAGTCTCAGCATAATTTATGCAGCATGAGGCATAATTTGGATTGATGTGACTGCTGTTTAATGCAAAACGTTAGTTTCTCCTTGTACAATAAAAGCTCTTTACTTCATTTTGTTTATCAATGTATCATACAATTAATCAGCCCTGCTTATTATATCCTGGGCTTGCATATCATGGACTCAAAGCATTTGGAAATGTCTTAATGATCTCATGGATATTAAAACAATGAGAGCTATGATTGACATTGTGCATTTGCACATCTCTCGCACCTATCTGATTGGGGGGGGGGAGTTGATTGTTTTTTATCTCTGCTTTGCTTTGCTTGTACCTTGTAAATTGCTGCTCTGTGTAACCTGCTATTTCTGTTCCCTTCCCTAGACTTGATAACTCAAAGCAAGATAAACACGGTGAGAAAGATAAGCAGCAAGTTAAAGAAGATCTGCAGGGAGAAGCAGGCAACCCAAGAGACCAGCGACAGGATACAGAGAGTTTCCTAACTAGAAGACTGGTCTGGGTGAGTTCAGCTTACTGCAATTAATATCCAGCAATTAGCTGCTTTATGTTAAATATATTGGTGGTATGTCTTCTGCAGACTTGAGTAGAAACCTAATACACAGCCTCACTTTAGCCTCACTTTATCCTGACAGCATAAAGTGAGGCTAATAAGGCAGAAATGCTTCCTTTGCGTTTTCAGGACACTGTACCCTTGGTGGGTAAGGTGATAACAATTCCGTGGGGAAGTAAAAGGAGCTAATACAATTGCTCCTGCTATCTTTGTCTAGCCTGTGGGGATGGAGACAAGCTCAACCCTCATAGTTCTGCCCTTTGTGTCACTCTATTGGGGTCTAGTCTGAAGGTAACTAAAGGCTGCAGTTGGCACTGGTGTCTTTGAGTTGTTCCCCAGGCTGTAGAGCTGAGAGCAATGAAGCCATCAGCTTGGCACAGCTGTATATATTATAAAAGGCCACTTTCTGAGTAAGTGGTGAGGAAGGGCATATAGGAGTTGTCCTGGCTCTACAAACTCCCTTTTAAATCCCAATGGGAAGTCATCCAGCAGAGACATAATTTGGATTGGAGGGAGAACTGAGGGCAGTTTGTTGTGCTGATGGGGAGCTTTCTGCAACATCAGTGCAGAGCAGTCTATGGCAAGATGATTTGGGGAGTAAAGAGTTAGGTTAATGTAGCATCTTGACAAGGACACATGAAAGTCCTTTCCCATCTCAGCAAGGAAGAGCTGCTCCTCTGTTTTTTCTAAAAGCCAACCAGAGCTTTAATATATAACTGAGGGACTACTCTTAAAGATTCACTTGCACTGTAAAAAATGAAGTGACATAACAGAATTGTGTTTGTGGGGTACATAGGATCACTCAAAACATTGCAAGAAAACAACAACCCTCATTTTTTTCTGATAAAAGATGTGAAAGCAATGCTTTTTCCAGGCTTTATGGAGCAGAAAGTGGCTGGCATGGACTGGAATGATTTAGTATAGCATGGGCTCGAAATTGAAGCACTTTCACACACTGGGGATTGACAACAGGGTAATTACTGGGGGATGGGGAGGGAAGGGAAGAGGATTAAAAGAAACCACCCCCAAGCTAAAATGAATGCAGACTATTACAGACCTGAGACTGAATGATTCCCAAGTGTTTTAATTTGTGCTTCCATTCCTTGTCTCCCTTGCAGTCATAATTTTGGCAACTGCCAGCAACATCCCCAATATTCAACAGCATTTGCAGAGCAGGCAGCTGCTGAGATGATTATGTCAAATCAGCACGTTGTCCTCTCTTTTCCATGTCTAATGATCCCCCCCCTTGGATAAGTGGTTTAAAATGATGCATACCCCTTGGACTCATTGTGAGGCTGCTTACAGCAGTAGCTGTAGAGCAGGAGTTTGGGTGGAATTCGCAAATGTCACTCACCTTTCTTGCATGTGTGCCCTGCAATTAACTTTAAACATTATTCCACAGAACCCTGCTATGGCTGGTTTGGGCTGGATCCAAAGTCCTTTCAGGACAATAGAAAATCTTGCAAGAGCTCTGGCTTAAGCTCTCTGGGGGCAGTAAAGAAGCTGAGTTTGTGTGAATTCTTAATTTGAGTTGCTCAAACAATCAGTTAAGAACAACATATAAATCAAGATTTGCTTGACATTTATCTCCCTGTCTCTTGTTCAGACCTAATGTCCCTAAAGGCAGAACTGTTGCTGACTGGGCTGAAACTGGGAGATACTGGGAAAGATGGGGAAAGTTGCTAAATGTAACCCAGTGATACTATTGATCTGCAGCTGCTGTCATGCTCTTGAGGTAGCATAGAGCAGCACTGAAAAACTTTGCTACACTCAGACATGGGCTGGCTTTGTACAAATATTGCCCTGGTGTTTTATATCACAGGCTGATCTTGTATTCCACACCTTGGCATATTATTTACCCAACAGCTTTGCTTTGCACTGCAATTGCCAAGTCAGTAGTCTATCTGGCCAATACATAAATCAGGTTGTCTGATTCATTTTGCAGTGCTGTAGCTGTGTAGCATGTGCCTGTGCTCTGTTCCCCCTTTCTGCTTCACCTCTGTCACATCAGTTTGATTCAGAAGGGGTGAGTCTCAGGGGCAATCAATCCAATAATTTTGCTGTTTGATTTATAATAATTAAGTCAATTTTCAATGACCTTAGACATTTAACTAATCCCTCTGATTAAGAATCATCTGTTCTTTATATTCAGACTTAACAGCAGACCAAAAACTGAAAAAGCAAGACCTGAAGAAGGTCTCCTTTTGGAGTCTATAAGTGCTGGTTTAAAATTCTGGTTTAAAAAAATGCTGTTTAAGCCTGCTTGTATTTTATATGGTTTACAACACTGTCTTGCCCAAAACACTGCCCAGAATCCTGCAAGGATTCCGTATGTAGAGTATAAGGCAATGACTACCTGCATCACCCCTGCAAAATTCCCTGCTTACTTTCAGTTGTACTATTCTGACCATCTCTGGACTCCTCCAGGGAAAGCAGTGTGGTACCAAACCCTGGCTTTGTAATGGCTGTGAATGTGGATCTCATGGGTGTCACACAGACCAGGGTTTGAGCCTCTGCAAGTCACTGTGATAAGTTAAGCCCTTTTTCCCTTCATGATTCCACTGACAATACCACTGCCAGCACCACCCACTATTCTGCATCTGGGCTGCATTTCTCTTTCTGAGTTAACAAATTGCATCCTTGCTGCTGTGGCACAGAGCTGGAGCCAAACCACCTTTCTTTGCTCCTGCCTGTTGGGCTAACATGTAGTGCTGTAAGAAGACATCTAACTAGCTACATCCAACTGAGTGGTAGGTTTTGCCTAAATGCCCCTCTACAAATTACTCCTTTAGTGAACCTCCTGGCAGTGCAGGTATATGTGGGTCAGAACTAATATTGTATTCATAGCATATCTCTGTAGTCATGACTGGGCACTCATCATATTAGAGGCATAAACTATTATGCTAGCAGCATTTGAGTGAATACGTAATGCAGATTGACACTATAACAGAAAAAGGAATGCAAAATGGAGATTTGCCTACTCATATGGAACACAGGGGGTTTAGGGGAGCTGTGTTAAGAGGATTCTGACCACAGCACCAGGATTAATATTTCTATTCCTACAAAAATTATCAGGAGCCAGAAAAGGTGTATAAGGGAGCTGGCTAGCAGGTTGCACTGATGACTTCAGGTAATCACACAAAGCTATGTCCTTAGGTCCAGTCAAAGCAGCAGAAGAGTTGCACAAAGGATACCTATGGTATCTTTATTTACATATCATGGGAACACACATGCAACATGTTACAGAATTTACTACAATGGAACAGCCTGTCCCTATCTCCTGTTACCAAAAACTTTATTTTTGGCTCACTAGGAAAACTACCACTTTCCTAGAAAGCTCCTAAAAATAATCATTAAAAATAACAGACTTGGCAGTATAACTAAATGAGTGAGAGCTGCAGGCTAGGATGTCCTGCCACATCCTTGCAGAAACCAGGTGGTTCTCTGGAAGCAAGAAAGGAAGGAAGCAGTGGTACTGGATGGTCCCAAAGAAGACAAGAAGTGGTAGTGTGTTACAGCTAGGGAATATATGTCTGCAGCAGTGAACAAGGGAGAGAGCAAGAGCCCTGTCAGAAGGTTGGGCGGCCAGCTCCCTGGTGGGGGAGCCATTTCCCATCTTTGATTCCACCCGGAGGCTACGTGCTTCCTATTCTCTTGGAACCTCTGATCCTTAAGGAGGATCTACATTTTTTCTCAAGCAAGGGGTAAAGTTTAAGCTCATATCCCCTTTGACTTGAAGGATCTTTCATATCTTGCCTCTGTTAAGAGGAGGAGATGAAACTGCAGAGGCTCTTCTTGCTGGGACCATCAGACCATTAGTCACGATCATCTCTCACTAACCTGGAGAGAAGACCCAACTCAGTGGCAGGAATGTGCTGAGGTAAGGGAGGGGGAATGCAGTCCTGGTAAGGAAAAGGCTGAGGCCACTCTAAATTGCCATGAGCTTCAGTCTTGTTGAAACCTGGCACGTTCAGAGCCTGCAGCTTCAGTCATTTCCTTGACTTTTTCCTCTAATTCCCATTACTAGGTATAAACAGTTTGACCCCAGCTCCTGACCATCCAGGCAGGAGTTCCACCCTCCTAAACATTAATGAATGATCCCTGCTCTCCATTGGCTGACTCGGGCTCCACGCAGCGCCCTTTCCTCCGGGTCACCCTCCGGTTCCGGTGGTATTTGGCGTAACAGCGTAGCCCTGTGGAAAAGACATGCGTAAGTGAGCAGGAGTGACCAGAGCTCACTGCAGCAGTAACATCCAGCAATTAGCTCTCCGCCTCAGACTGAGCCTGCTGCAGTAGGGACAGTCCCAGGACTGGGAAGCCTGAGCTGTGTCAAACGAGGTGGCAGAGGGATTCTTCACAGGGACATTTTGCTCTCTGGGCCCTGCTCTTCCCTTTGGCTCACTGTTCTGGTTTGGGATTCACTGGCTCAGGCAGAAGGTTTCACTGGCTTCTTGAAATACCAATGAATTATCCTGATTGTTTCCAGTGATTTTTATGGAAGCCTTGCTTGGTTTCCCCCTATTACTTCCCATTACTGTCTAAGTGATCTCTCCATTGGGAAATTACTATAGACCTAATGTGCAGCAGCAATGGCTAGGGAGCTATTCTTACTATTTATTTCCCTGAAGCTTCAGGAAAAGAGGGAAGAGACTTTAAAGTGCTGTTACTATGAGGTCTGTTCCAAAACTCACTGCTGATCTCCTTCAGTTTCTCTGTTTTGGATGCTTGAAGTGCAGGGTCAGAGGGAAGCTATCTGATATAACACTGATGAATACTAAGGAGTTGGAAAAAAGGCATTTTATACGTAGAAAACAACAGTACATATTCTCCCATGACAGTAGAAGGCAATGGGAAGCTCTGGTCAGGGTAACTCATTGCTTTCTGGCACTGATAGGTTTATCTTTTGGTGTCTATTGTCTGACTTTGTTACACCAGAATGTGTAGCTGGTTAGGCTAGACAGGGTACAGCCTGTGTGAAAATAATTGTCACAAAAGCCCTGATTTTCAGTAGCCTAGGATCTGGTCATTGGGGTTGGCAGGAGCTGATTTGATCATCCTAGAAACTCCCAACTCTTTTGACTTCCAGAGCAGGCAGCAGATAGCAACAGTGCCAGCACCCCCAGAGTGGGAGAGGCTGAGGATTTATAGCTTTTATAATGAGACAGTCCATAAACTGTCCTTGAGTACGTGTACACAGGAGACCCAGCAATGTCTCAGGTCACTGAGCAGCCCTTTGGAGTGCGTGTCCCTGGGCTATGTGAGACCAGCTACCTTGAAGCTGAGATTTCTGCCCCTCATTACCAATCCCCTCAGGGCAGTCTGGCCCTCCCAGAAGGAGAGCACACAAGCTCAGGGCTCTACTCATATCTAAGCATCTTGTCTGCCTTATTTGGACCTTATATCTCTGGGGATCTTTTTAATGCAACAGAGGATGCACATTTGGCATCAACTTAAAACTAGCTTAAGTATAAAGCAGGGCCTGGGGGGGAGGAGCCCTCATTAGGCTTGTAGGAGCACTTTTCTAGGCTAATCTATCAGAACATCATCTCTGCTGAGGACCTTCAAGTGTTACATTACACACCCAAGGTGAAGACTATCATTTAACATTGGAACTCCAGGAAAGCAGTCTGTTTACCTGGGGAAAAAGTAGGTCAATCACCTGCTCAGAGTTTTGTTCTTGCAGACAAAACTCAGAGCCTGGAGCAAATCCTGAACATGTTCAGACTAGAAAAGTGTCTTTCAACATCTTCATAACACAACTGTCTATTAAAGGCTGCAGTGGATTCTTCAGAAATAGTTTTAAGAAACAAAAGTCTGTGTCCTACCCACAGCTACAAAACTGCTACAAATTCTGTTGAAATTTTGTTATGGAAAGCCATATTAGACATAAGGTTCTGTAAAGCAAGGATAATACTCAGTTTTTATAACCTATCATACCTGAAAGCACTATAGAAGTGGTAATATAGTATGGCTTCTCCTGTTAGGTTTGTAGACACCAGGATTTTTGTTTTCAGGGGGAAAACAAGATAACCTAGATGACCCAACAGTCACATTGTGAGTCAATGGCAGGGAGAGGCTAAGAGGAGCAGAGTTTGGCTCCTGTTTTCACATATAAACCACTATTCTGAGTCAACAGGGCCAACTGCAAAGCCAGCTGGAAGGAAGAGAGCAAAGAGGGGACCTCACCTTCAGTGCACATGCAGTCATCATAACATTTATTGTTAAGGCCTCGATTGTGTGGTTTGCAGAGGTGCTCACGCAAGTCACAGCAAGAACCTGCAACACAGGAACAAGGGTCAGCACAGCTCATTTATCCCCTTCCTTCCTAGGGCTGCTAACACCCATGACAGCTCCATGGTACATCCTTTGTCCTCACAGTAGCCTAGACAGCCTCTGCCCTTCGCTCTGGGTACTACTTTCTATCAGTATTATAAATCATTATACCTGTATTAGAACATGGGCTGGATTTCTAACAAGCTCATCTTTGGAGAAATGACTCTACCAAGCTGATCCTGACCTGGGAGGCAGTCAAGGTGATGGTCACATGGCTCTCCTTCAGCTGCCACCGTTTCATTTCCACTGCTGGGGCTCTTACTGCGGCGTTTCTCTATGGAGAAAAACAGACGCTGAGAGAAAACTTCATGCTCATGTTTTCATTTTGGAGACTATTGTTCCGGGGTAAAAACAGCCTCAAGCTTCAAAAGTTTTAACTCTAAACCTTCATAGTCTAATCCCCTCCCTATTTCTCAACCTTCCATCTATAATTTTTCCTCTTCCTTCAAACTATGCATCCAAAATGAGAAACATTCTGAAACTGAGCACAAAAAACAATCAGCATAATGCTTTTTCTTTCTTTCTTTCCCCCCTGCTGTGATCTCTCATCCATCAGCACATCTGTGAACACTAACCACAAGACAAGGCTTACAGAATCACTTTTTGGAAAGAGGACAAGGAGGCTTAGCACCTTTCTTTTTAGCAGATGGCCACATTTCAGGTTTGAGATCCTCATAATCTGTCCAGTCAAAGAGTGCCATATCTAGGGTGGGCATCACATCCCCATCATGCCTGAGTCGGGCCTGCAAACCACAAGAAGTCAAAGAGACAAGAGATTACACTTCTGTAGTGACACTGAAGTCTTTGCAAATTCTCCTGGTGCTTTTAGACCTTAAAAAGACTTTATGATATCCTCCCATCTCTACCCCTGTCTTGTCCACTGGGGATTCTTGGCATGCCATTTTCAAAAGGAAAGAGCTTTCCCATGTTGCTCCTGAAGCCACTGCTTCTGTGTGAGGACAAAAGTTGAGCAAGGAACATTAGGACAAGCTGCCTCTCCATCCAGTGCTCCTACTGCCTCTCTGGTCTTTGAAGCTGAATGAAGATGGCTAGTTAAAGGGAAGGAAGGGCAGGGAAAAGCAGCAACTAAAGGAACTGTTTATAGAGAAGAGGTGTTTAGATGTCTCCAAGACAGCTGCTTTTGAGAGAGGGCTTTGGTGTTAAGCAAGCACTTACCTCTTACTGGAAAAAAGAAACTGGATCTTATCTGCAGGAGATTTCTGTCTGCATCAGAGGCACAGTGCTGTTACCATCTGTCTCTTTACCTGTGGCCGTGGTGATGTGGCTGGAAGAACAGGAGGCTCTTCTGTGGAAACAGCTAGTTCCATTGCAGTGTTGAGAACCATAGTGGGAGTCGGACTTGTAGCTTCCTCTGCCTGGAGGTTTTGAAACTGTTCTTCAAAGCTTTCAGGTTTCTTGTACAGGGAGCTGGGCCCAGCATCAGGAGCCTTCCCTGGAGAGGGAAACAGGTACAGTAACATTAGATTTCTCATCCCTTTTCTCTCATAGATTTGAGTCAAGAGAATTCAAATTTCATCCAGCCACTGGCAAGTGTTTTATCACCCTGAGCTGCTGTTTAGACCAGTGTAAAACTGAGTTATGTGTTATTAAAGTGATAGATGAGGTCCAGAGTATATGCATCTTGGTTTTTACACAATAATACACATACATAATCACACCTTCTTGAAGATGTGTCTGTCTCTTGCTTAAGAAGCAAATAATTTCTTCTTCTGGTCTCAAGAGTACAAAATGTACCTTTTAAACCATTTTAAAACCAATAGATTAAGCTGCTGCAAATACTTTCAAACACATTCTTGTTTGATTTTAGTAGTGGGTTATTTCAATTTAACTCAAAGTCAGGACCTACCTATATGGAAATAAGATCTTGAGAGCCTGATCCTTGCTTTTCCTAAATATTAATTTAAATACAGACCATAAGTTAAACCAAAGGAACAAGATCTGTTTTGTAGTCTGCAAATACTGCTTCTAACCAGCTTTGTTGCATACTCTATTTTGCTTAACATGAGTTTTTCAGTCAGTTCCTTGAGAAAATAATAGAGCTCTTCTTACTGATGCAGGGAGGAGCGATAGCTGAAACTCAGGGATACTGACACCCAGCTTGTCAAACTGTGTAGATTGACACAAATTGCCTAGTTTTAATAGAGCTAAATCTTTACCACACTGAGCACACCACACCACAGTGACACACCCACAACTTGACCTGCAAAGGAAAGCAGTACCAGTCAAAAATAAGCAACATTTTAAAATAATTACTGCAATTTTTCACATATGCAAAATGTATATTTTTTGTAGTTCAGGATAAATACAGAAGAATATAGGTTCTGCTGAGAAGAAACTGATCTTAAAGAAGTGGGCTTTTTTGGTACTACTTCTAGTTCTGGTCATGGTTTGAAGTCAGTGCAGAGACTGAATGTGGCTTGGACATTTTTGTTCCTAAATTGAACCATCAGCTACAAAACAAAGCAGGCCACCCCAAAACAACCCCTCAAGTCCTAGGAACTTGCAGAGCTCCCCCTGTAAGGCAAACCAGGTCATTTTCACAAAATTGCAGCCAGCAGTAAAAAACTCTGGTTCTGGAGTTCCCCTTTTTTCTTGTGCCTCTTTTGTTTGGCAGATTTCTCTCCAGAGCAGGCACACAACCCACACCCTCCACACACCCCTGTGGCTCAACCACAGCTGTGTTTCCTTGCCCTCACAAAAGTAACACTCATTTCAAGTGACCCAACAGCTTAATCTTCCCTTGGAGCTCAAATACCTCTGTGGTGTTTCAGCCTGTCCCTGCGGCTGTGTCGCCGGTGCTCTCGGTTCTGCTTCTTTCCTCTCTCAGACCCAGGGGACTGGTTGTCCCTCTCAGGATATGGGAATTCAAAACCCAGGAACATATCCTTATTCTGTTTCAGGGCTGCTGGCTGTCCCTCTGCCACCACTTCTTCCACAGCTGGAGATCCACTACCCATTCTGAGGGCCTCTTCCCCAGCTGGCCGTCCTCTTGAAGGCATGGCATGGACCCTCTCTTTCTTGGCCAAGCTGTGCTTGTGGTGGTGCCCACTTCTGGGCTGCTGCAGCCACATCTCTTGGTTTTGAAGATGGTTGCTGTTCTCTGGGACATTTTTGAGCTTTGTGCTAGGCTCCAGGGAAACTGCAAGACTGATGTCAGAAAGAACCAGCACACAGAGGAAAAGGAAAGGAAAGAAGAAGGTGGAAGAAGTTGCCATAATCCTGGATGCTGTGCCTCACCTGCAGTTCATTAAAAAAAAACAAACAACAAAACAAACATGTAACAAAACAAAAAAAAACACAACAGCAACAACAGAAAAAATAAGCAGGAAACTTCTAAGAACTGTAAAGGCAAGCAAGATTCAGGCACAGGACACTTAGATTAAAACAATTCGGGTGTCCAGAGCTGGAATTGATGTTTTTCCCTCCTTGGTTACCTCCTCCAATCCTAGTCTAGTTACAGCAGCTGAGACCCAAGTGCAGGGCCTGCAGGGCTGAGAGGTCCCAGTTTCATGTGCAAATGAGGGCCATCAATCAGTAGGACACTTCCCTTTGATTCCTGCCTAGCCCCCCTACCCTCCCATTCACAGCCTACCATCTGAGGGGATGCAGCCACTGCCACCCCTGAGCTCCTGCACAGCACCAGCTGGCTGGCTTGGGCTCTTTGCTGCCAGGTTGGCAACTTGGGCCTGGCTGGCACTGGCCTCTCCTCACAGCTGGTTTCCTTGCAATGAAGATGTCAAGATGAACAGAACTGGAGGCAGATGGTGGCCTCAGAGGATGAGCAACAGCCCTGAGCAGCTCAAGACAGACATGCACCTGTACACCATACTGCTTCAGGGTGGCTGAAGCTAGTCAAGGAAAGAAGAAACACTGGAAATGTTGTGCCGATACCTCAGTGTAGCAGAGGAATACATCTGCTGTGAGCAGTTTGCCCCACTTTCCCTCCTTGACCCTGCAGAGGTCACTTCACCCCACCCCACACGGTGATGTTGTCTCTGGGAGGGTAATTTAAGTCCAAAGCACACTGAGTCCCTCAGCACAATGGCTGCAAACTATTCTCATTCACTCTGCTTCACTGTAATGTTTTTGCTGGTCTTCCTTCATCCCCATGTTTGTGTTATGAGATGTGGCTTTAGGTCATGACATAAGTCAGCTTCTGCTCACTCATTCACTAACAGATTCTGCCTTTGCAAGACTCAGCTGTTACTGCTTCAGAGCCTGGGAGCAAATTTTCAGTTCAGACCTTCTCTGGAAAGAGGTAGGCAGCACAAGGGCTTTCTCTTTAATGCTGTGCCTGAAAAGCAGGTCTTTCTACTGGCCACAAAAGACAACAAACCACTGCTTGAGGACTGATTTAGGAGGTATTGGTTATGTTCATTTGCTGAAGGCATAACACTAGGAAACAGTATTTTATTGGCAGCTACCTGGGACAAAGGAAAACCCCACCAACTGCTAAATCTGTTAACAAAGCACTTGAAGTCCTGCTTCAAAGCCAATGGAAGGAACAGCTTTCAAGCAAAACACAAGCTCTGCATCCACAATCTTTGTTTTTTTCCTAGGATTTTCTCTTTAAGAACCAGAGCAAACCAGCTGGATTAAGGCATCACTCAGGACAACTCAAAGAGCTGGAAATAGCATCTTACCTTTTCATCTGCAGGCAAAATGCCAAAGGAGAGACCAAGTGCAAAGAGAAAGCAAGGCAGGTGTCTCCAATCTCACTCAAACAGACATGGGCCCTTTGATGGTGAACCTGACAGACACATTAGCTGCAGATCCTGGTTTTCACCATGAGCTGAAAAGCAGCTAAATGCTGCAGGGCAGTTAAACAGAAGGTCTGCTTCAAAGGGTAGAGGGCATTTATTTAAGGTGCCCAGCTGTTTTCTTGGCATGATACAGGATGAAAGTGCAGCTAGAGCACCTGGGCTGCCTCATTTCTCCCCTGGCTGAGAAGGCAGGGTAACATCCTGTGTTCCTGTGTTTCTGGGAGTCTTGCATTAATAATACAGATAAACACCTGTACTGCACCGTTGTCAGGGGAGGTGTGAGCTGTCTGCCAAACCAAAACAGTGCATGGGCAAGTTCTGCTACCTTGGGTTAATGCAACACTGCTGTGTTAGAGGCACAGAAGTCCTAGCCTTCTCTTAACCTCTTGCTTCCATGCCCTGATCTATCTTTAACTTCAGAAATGTCTTCCTACCTTCCCTATTTCTCTTACCCTATGCAAGCTCTAAAATTATTGTTTCCAAAAGGCAGCTAGAAAACCACGGCATCCCTAGTTCTCCCCAGTGCTCACATCCCTCAAAGTCTGAGCACCAAAGTAAACCCCACCCTTGCCTCTCTCAAGACCACAGTCCACAAAAGAAGTCAGTGCCAGCCCTGGGCTTGTTGGTCAGTGACAGCAGTGTTCTAACTCTGCCCAGGCACCTTTTCTGCAAGGGAGATTCTGCCCTGAGACATATGCCAGGCAGAAAGAAGTCTGGTCTTGTAAGGAGATGCTTTTCCTAAATAACTCTAAACTCTAAGTCCAGAATTCATCCTCTTAGCATCATTCATATATTGATAAAGGAAACAGCTAAAGTACTTGCCAAGTTAAGCTGCCCCTGTAGTTCTTCACACCACCAGAACTAAACCTTCTCCTTACTCCACCCAGTGCCTTGCACTTCCTTTATATACCCTCAGGATCACAAGCCACTTGCTTCTTGAGGTGGCAAATGTGCCTGCTAACATGAAAATGTGTAAAGCCAAGATAAGGCCTTAGAGCTACCCAGGGTGCAGGCTCAGGGCTGATGGATGAGTTGCAGTGCTCTCTCCCTCCACCACTATTTCTGATGCATTTTGGGTTAGTAGTGGATGGTCACAAACCTCTAAGGAAAATTAGGGGGGTTTTTGCATGTTGGGTAACCTTTCCTGGGGGCACTCTGCACTCCCCAATACAATTGCTATTACATTGCTCTCTGCCTTTAATCCTACAAGGCAGCCACGACTGAGTAGGTGCACAGAAACTCAGGCATGTTTTCCCCCTATAAATACAGCTATGTCACCTCAGTGAGGAAACAGGCTCTGACACTGCCCCTGTTGTATTTGTTTTGAATTTGACAAAGCAGGAGCATGAGATCATCTGCATTCATTTGCATATCTGACTTAAAACATGTTATGTGACAGCCCTAGCTTTTACTTTTCACATATGTTCTTCATGTCACAGCCAAGAGGAACAAAACTCTCAACCCAAGAAACAGGAAATATATCAAGATTCTTTCTCACCCCAGACCACAAATGTTGCAGTTTGTAAACTCAAGGGCAAAACCAAGCCAGACCCAAACACATACTCTGGGCCAGGTTTCTCTTTGGCTTTGATAAGCTCAGACTTTGGTGGGAGTGTGTAAAGATTTCCTGGGCTCCACACCATCTCAAGCTGCAGCAATAGACAAAGTGTATGTGCATCTATATGGGTGTTGTGTGAATCTGCATGTGTGGCAGGGATGACAGACAATAAACCCAGCTTCATGTGCCAGGCTCCCTGTAAATAAGAAGCCACAGGGTGATGGATGGGCTTGGGAAGGCCTGGAGCAGAGTGGACGGGTAGGCTCTATGGTAGCTGACATGCAGAGAGCTGGCTGGAGCCAGGAGGATGGCATTGTGCAGATAAATGAGATTTCACTTCCCTGCTGGGTCTCTTTCCATCTGTTTTTGTGTTTCTGGAGGCAAATACTGGGAAGCTTCATATACAATCTGCCAAGAGACCTTCCCATTTCAAATGGATCTTTCTCAGCTTTCTAGGGTCCTCAAAAGCTGACAGCTAATCTTGCATTCAGCCCTCTCTTTTCCTTGTTGGGGCAAAAGTAATAAAAATTTTTCTTCTCCCCAGCATTTCTTGCACACTCACTTTGTAAAGAATATTATTTTGTGGCTGGCCCGGACATCCTTGGGATGACAGAGCAGCAAAGTCCCCTGCTCACATCTCTCTACTCCTTTTAGGTTGCTTTTTGGAGCTGCCTTCCTCCTTTCTTAGGTTTTCTGTATCCACCATCACCTTTCCTCCCTACCTTGCCTTTCATATTTACCTGCCTCCGCAGTTCTCTTGTCCCCCATGGCTGTGTTTGCTGTGAAAGGTTTCTGCTCTGCAGGTATTTAGGCTAAGCTACTTGAATCCTGCCACCCTCCCTTTGAAACCTCTGCTTGCCTTTTGTTTGAGTTGCTTTCTCACACTTTCTGCCATCACCAAACAACATTCGACTGTAGAAAGTGCCAAGTTTCCTAATACACTAATTGTGCCAGTGACACGAGAACCAGGACATAGAGATTCAGGTTTGCAGGGGGTTGATCAGTAGCTGTAGGTACTCCTGTGCCTCCACAAAGTATCTTCCTGGGGCAGCTCCTACCCAGTGACCACTTGAAATGTGACTCACTCAACACCAGTTGAAGGGCTGGAACTGGGACTCTGTTTTTGTTGACCCACTGGCCCAGGTAATCCCTGACAGACTCTGCTCTGCACTTGTAACCTCCCAGGACAGAAGTGGATTCTTGATACAGCATGACCCAGGAAACACCCTCTCCTGCAGCCCAGACTTGTGAGTCTGCTGGCAGCTTTGTGCTTGTCACCGCTAAGCTCCAGTGCTCCTTGCTCTGATGAACACTGGACACATTGCAAAGCCTTCAAGCAACTACCTACCTCTCACCCTCACCCATGCTACCCTTTCTCCTGTGCCTCCCCTGACCCGTACAGAGCTTCACTGCTCCCAGTGCATGATCAGGGAGGGTGCAGCACCAACACCCTCCAGGGACAGAGCAGTCCAGCAAGTCACGGTAGTGAAGGGGAAGAGGGCACATGGATGAATATGCAGTACCCTTCGCTCTGCTCCCCTCGGGGACTTCATGGAGTGGCTGACACAGCCATCATAGGCTCCCTGCTATCAAACAGGAGAACCTACCCAATAATGAGATTAAAATAGCAATGAGTCTGAGATTAGCATCCAAGATCGAGTCGCTTGCTGTCAGCACAGCAGCAAAAACTCTCGAGTTCCATGCACAATGCCTAGTGACAAATGAGACACAATCAATAGCAAAGGTCATTGCTCACCCAGCTGGAAAGCACCTGCCAGTGTGACAGGGAAGAAGGGGGGCAGATTTGGCCCCATCTTCACTGGGGGGAGAAGTGGCTGCATCCCGACTGGCAGGACAGTTGGGCTGAGCTTTCAACATTTTTCCTTGCATGTCATTCTCACTTTGAACTAAAATGTGTAGAATTAATGCCACCTTCTACAAGGGAGAAGGGTTGGGAATACAAAACCATTTCCATTAAACGCTCTGGTTGATGGAAGACTTCAGGTGTGGATTGGATAAATGTCACTTAAATCCTACATGATTAATTACTAGCTGTAAGAAGCCATTAACTGATGCCAAACTGATTTAATTCAGAAATGAGATCTCACTTTTATCAACAGAAGAAGAGCAGAGAATAACCCGTGGGTACCCGGGGCTCGGCAGCACTCAGCTCTGCAAACACAATGACTCGGTGGGAAGAGCTTCTGTCACCCCTCAGACACTTCCCACAGCGGCTCTGGCTCGAAGCCGGGACGAACCCCTGGGGCGACCCGCGGGGGCTGATGCCCCAGTCCGGGGCGACTTCCCTTCCAGGGCAGGGGAGAGCATCTCCACAGGGAGCCTGGAGCTGCCCCTGAAGTCGCACGGACTCGCAGTAGGGTGATGGGGTGCAAAGCCCCAAAGCCCACCCTGCAGCCCCCGCGAGGTGCAGGGCGCTGGGTCCAGCCGGTGGCGGGAGCGGGGGAGCCTGGAGCCGGGTCC
>NW_009954555.1:1028949-1029187 GCF_000747805.2 Chaetura pelagica
GGTGGGAAGAGCTTCTGTCCCCCCTCAGACACTCCCCCCAGCGGCTCCGGCTGGAAGCCGGGACGAACCCCTGGGGCGACCCGCGGGGGCTGATGCCCCAGTCCGGGGCGACTTCCCTTCCAGGGCAGGGGAGAGCATCTCCACAGGGAGCCTGGAGCTGCCCCTGAAGTCGCACGGACTCGCAGTAGGGTGATGGGGTGCAAAGCCCCAAAGCCCCCCCTGCAGCCCCCGGGAGGTG
>NW_009954555.1:1029333-1029588 GCF_000747805.2 Chaetura pelagica
CTGGCGGCAGCCCCGGGGGTCCCCGGCACCCCCCGCCTTTGTCTCCCACGCACAGTGGGAAGGTGCCCCCCGCTCCTCCTCACTCCCCAACCCAAGCAAAGGGAGCTCAGCTCAGGGGAACGCGCAACCCCCCCGGGCTGCAAGGTGAGCGCGGCGCGGGCAGCGCTGCCTACCTGTCCGCAGCTCCTGGGTCTGGCTGAGCCCGGCAGGCAGGGCAGGGGCTGCGGGGGCAGCGGGAGGGGAGGCAGGTCTGCC
>NW_009954555.1:1030302-1035172 GCF_000747805.2 Chaetura pelagica
TCCCCCGGGGTCGGGGCACGGGCCCCGGGATCGGGGCAGGAGCACCGGGATCGGGGCAGGAGCACCGGGATCAAGGCAGGGACACCGGGATCAGGGCAGGGACACCGGGATCGGGGCAGGAGCGCCGGGATCAGGGCGGAAACACCGGGATCAGGGCAGGAACACCTTGATCAGGGCAGGGCTTGTGCGCTGAGGAGCGGGACCAGGGCACCCCGGTACCCAGCTGTGCCCCGGGAGCCGCGCTCTGTCCGTAGGTGGGTCCGGTCCTTACGGCAGCCGCGGGGCGGGAGCGTCCCGGGATCCTTCCGGGATCCTCATCGCTCTCCTCCCAAGCACAGGCTGGGGCAGGAGGCCTGGGCTGTTCGGGCTGTCTGGGAAGCCTGGGTAGGAGACATGGGCAGCTGGAAGATGATTGATTGTAAATTACATGATATCCCTGCTTCCTTTGCTTCCCTATTCCCTGACATTTTTTCCCAAGCCCCACGCAGGAAGCACAGGCTTTCATCTTCCTGCTGCCTGCTCCTTTCCCACGGCTCCCCCAGCTCTCTCAGTGCTCTCTGGGATGCTGGGCAGGTGGGATGAGTTTTCCTGGGAGCTGACCTCGTACATGGAGCACAGCAAATTCCAGTGAGTGTATGGAAAGGCCATTAAGTGCAGCATTGCTCCCATCAGTTATCCCAAAACCTTAAGCTGATGTGATTATTAGGCCTAACCTCGTGGCTGCAGTGAAGGGGGGATCTCTTGGGGTGCTGTTGCCTCACTGGGGCCCATGTTTAAGAAGGGGTGATGTTTAGGAGAGGATGTGAACCTAAACCTCTAAAAACACTGATCCTTTTATACTGCTCTGATACAGATCTTTTGTACAGATTTGAGATTCTCTCTAGAGAGATGCTTAAGCATCTTAATTTTATATATTGCAACAGATCACTAAATATTCCAGGAAGTCTTTGTATCCAATGGTGAGATTCTGATTTAAGAAGGGAGAGGAGAGTAGCTCCCTTTTTTGTGAAGGCTGAAGTAATGATTTGTAGGGCTGAAAAACGTGGTTTGTTGCAGCTGAAGCAGCTTGAAAATCAGTGGCTAAACAAGTGATTGTCTGTGGTTTATCAGGTCTGTGTGAGACACCTGAGTTACTGCTGGAGGCATTTAAAGACACACACAGTTCATAAACAGCAGTGCTGCAATTAGTGGTTAGTTTGCATGTGTGCAGAGTGGGGATGAGATAATGTAAGAGAAAATGATGTACCTTGTGGCTTAAAACATGGAAGGCAGGGACTCCACTACATGAGGAGAGCTGTTGGGAAGTGGAGCCCTGGTGTCTGCTGGTTGGTGGTTGGCACATGGTATTCAGTTTGGGGACAATAATGTGCTGCCCTTGATAGTTGTCACAGATTTCAGACTCCTCAGGGAGGTGGTCACAGCACCAACCCTGCCAGGGTTCCAGGAGCATCTGGATGATGCTCTGAGGTCACATGGTTTAGTTATAGATATTCCTGTGAGGAGCAGGGAGTTGGACTCCCTGTGGGTCCTTCCCAACTGGAGATACCCTGTGATTGTGTGACAAATTCCATCATAATTATGTAGCTGCGCAGGGTTTGGTTTCCTTGGGACTAGAAAGATACTAAAGCTGAGTACCTGTCTTGTGTGGTGTCCATGGGAGATGCAGATCCATGGACAAGCAAGAATTCATGTTGTGAGAATAAACCCATAAAACTCAGCAGTTCTTCTCCAGTCCTAGCAAAATGGTTCAGAAAGGGAGAGAGGGGGACAAACTGTGAACTGGACAGATTTTCACTTGTAAAAAATAAAATAAAATAAAACTGTTAGAAAAGCAGGAATTAAATTATAAAGAATGTATCAGTCTGTGAGGCACAGCTCTGTGCTGATGCTGCCTGCAGGTTCTGCAGTCCTGGTGGTTCCTGAGGCCCTGTTGGTTATGGAAGGACCTGAAGCCCCTCATGGGGGTCAGGCCAGTGTCCAGTGCTGGTAGCTGAGCACAGGGTGGTGGGTCTGAGCCCAGAGGCACCAGGGAAGTGGAGGGCTCTGTGAGCTGAATGTGTTAATGATCTAGGAGCCAGAGGATAAACATTCTTTGTGTGATTGCTTCCAGGCTCTGGGAAGGATGACCACTCTCACACGGCAGGACCTTAACTTCGGGCAAGGTGAGTGTTTTGCTGAGCTGCCACGTGCTGTGCTTGCAGGGCTGGCTGGGGAAGGCAAAATACCTGAAACAAGAAGTGCCTACGAGTAGCTGGTCTTGCTCTGCATGCTTCTCCCCTCCCTCCTTCAGCATCCTTTACTTTTGCTTTTCAGTTGTTGCAGATGTTCTTTCAGAATTTCTGGAAGTGGCTGTTCACCTTATCTTGTATGTCAGAGAAGTTTACCCTATTGGGATCTTTCAGAAGAGGAAAAAATACAATGTACCTGTCCAGGTAGGAGATTTTCCTGGAAGCTGACAGCCACATGGACAAGCAAAATAGCAGGGATCAGTCAACACTCAGCAGAACAAACTAAGTAATTTCCAGAGTTTGTTTTAATGTGCAAACTCATTTTTGAAGAGAACTTAGTTCCTGCCAAAAGGGAAAACAGGCCTGTAGCTGAGGACACAGCAGTGCCCATGGAACAAGCAGATCATGGACAACAGTAGTAGAAGGCTTCCCCGGCCATGTGCAGTAAGGTAACATGAAAGCATGCTTCCTGGGAAGTAGAAATGGTTGGAATATACTATTCCCAATATGCTATTGTGGGTCTATATTCCCAATATACTACAGCTGTGTTGGGTAGTGATCAGCCTCAGCTAATTAACCCTTCTATGAAAGAATTACTCGTTTGAATTGACAATTTAGGGGTGAAAAATGCTCTTTGAAGCACGACTCAAGTGCCTTGTCACACAGGGTGCTTCTGTTGACATCTGTCCCTGCAGTGTTGCTGGTTGACACCAGAACACCCTCTGACTGTTCCCTCTGTTGCTGCAGATGTCCTGCCACCCAGAGCTGAACCAGTACATCCAGGACACCCTGCACTGTGTGAAGCCACTGCTGGAGAAGGTGAGATCAGATCAGGGACTGGAGGTGGTTGATAGAAAGAGAACAAACACTGTCTTTGTTACAAAATCTCCTTACAAATTCACCAGATACAATTCCCCAGCTGATAAAGTTATTAACAAAAATTAAAACTGCATCCATAACCTTTCCTTGCAGTTAAGGCCTTGCCAGCTGATCACTGGCATTTAGTTGCCAATTGATACATGAACAGGGGCGATACATCTATATATTTTCACTTACTTACATGTTAACATTCTGGTCTGGAATACATTTAAGCACCTAATCTGGCAGAATAGTCTTGAGTGCTTTACTGTGATCCAGCAAGCAGAGGTAGGTTTGAATTCTAGGCTTTGTAAGAAGAAGGTGTGACCACATGAAATGTTTCAGGCTGCTGGCAGGTTTTGAATTCTCTGCTCTTTACAAACAAACCTAAAGCACATTTAGGGAATGGAAGCAGGTCAGTTTTACATTGCAGTAGCACAAAGCTGCTCTTTTGCCAACAGGCTGAGCATATCCGAACCCCCTCATCATTGTGCATTCCTGAGTGAAGCAACGAGATGGCTGTGCCTTCCCCCCTTGGCTCCAAAACAGTATCCAGAGAAAGGTGCTGCTCAGTGCACTTCTTCTCCCTCAGCCTGAGCCATGAACTGTCAGTTTAACACCCAGCAACAAATGTCTCTGCAAAAGCATTTTTCTGATCAGTAAGAATGATCTGGCAGTGCTCAAGCTTTGCATCGCTGCCAGTGCTGTGAGCCACAACACAGAAGCACACTCCCACTTCATCAGACGTGTGTGAAGCACACTGGGGGCAGAAGACAGCTTGTTTTAAGGGAGGGATTTTTCTGTCTCTGTTGCAGAACGATGTGGAGAAAGTCGTAGTTGTAATCCTAGATAAAGAGCACCACCCTGTGGAGAGATTCGTCTTTGAGATCACCCAGCCGCCTCTTCTTTCCATAAGGTAAGGTTTCTATTACTGCTGGCCCCTGGCATCCAACACCTGCCCCTGTAGAGGTTCTGGAAGCAGTTCCAGGCCCCCAGTATGCCCCAGCATGCCAAAACCAACCCCTGTCTCCTCAACAGTTCTGAGTCCCTGCTGTCCCATGTGGAGCAGCTGCTCCGTGCCTTCATCCTGAAGATCAGCGTGTGTGATGCTGTGCTTGACAACAACCCCCCAGGTAAGGTGTCCCCACAGCCTCAAGCCGTGGCACAACTTGGGACAACAGGCAGTGTCCCATCCTCAGGTGGCTGTCCCCTGGTCTGCAGCCACCATTTCTCCTGCAGGCTGTACCTTCACAGTTCTGGTTCACACACGGGAGGCTGCCACACGGAACATGGAAAAGATCCAGGTGATAAAGGTGAGTGACACCTTATTCTGCCTGATTGTGTATGAGCTGCAGAGCAACGACTGGAAACTAGAGAGTTTGGGCATCTCAGGTCAAGGCTACTAGATCGTTTAAACCTGTGTGTGGGCATCACAGGATGCACTTCACAACCCTGCTTTGAATGTGTTAAAATGGTTTACACTGGTGAAGTGACAGCACAGTCACCACACACAGTCACAACTGCAGACAGTAGCTGCCTCAGTGCCTCAGTTAGACTGTAACAACACTGCATGATAACTGTCTAGTCACTTAGTGTTCTGACACAAAGCACAGGTACTTGAATTTAAACAACAAAAAATGCCCTCATGCCACAGCCACTCTGTGTGGGTGGCTGATTCTTTATAAACAGCAAAGAAGACCAAGATTCAATAAACTGGTGGGATTTGGGTGCACAAATACATTTTATCTTGCAGGAAAGTGTGTGCAGATCACTTCTTAGGGAAA
>NW_009954555.1:1035288-1042746 GCF_000747805.2 Chaetura pelagica
GGAAAGATTTTTTTAAGAATCTTTTCTTTCCCTGAGTCAAGTTCTATTGGGTGTCCTAAGGCATAATAAATAAAGCATTAAATTTAATAAATGCTAGTGTAATTAATAGAACACAATGGCTCAGGACAGCTAGGAGTGCATCTTTTAAAGAAATGAGATGTCACCTTTGGGATCAGTAGGCTAATATTATATTTGATGCTGTAACTGAAGATAATTCTGCCAAGTCTCAGGCCAAGTCTGCAAGTGTTAAGTTTTGCCACTAGGTTTGACTTGCCTGTTTCTTCTGCAGCCACTAGGTCTCATTCAGTTAACACTGACCTAGTGCTGACAGCTCACCATGCAGCCCCCTGCCAATCATCCACCCTGTGTTCCTGCCCCCAGGACTTCCCGTGGATCCTCGCTGATGAACAAGACGTGCACATGCACGACCCACGGCTCATTCCCCTGAAAACCATGACATCTGACCTGCTGAAGGTGAGCAGAGCATCCTGGCCCACGAGGTGGCTGGAACTGCACACAGTTCCAAACCTTGTCTACTCTGATGCCAGCTCTGCAGTTTTCTGGAGGGTAACAATTTCAATACTGCTGAGCAGCAGCTTAATCTTCAGCTGCCTGTGCCAGGAATCAAAAAAGGGCCAGACTCCTTATAATAAAACAGGAAACCTGGCTATGGGGGAAGGTACAAACTGCCTATTTAGTCTGTTGCAGACTTTTTTCCATTCACCTACCTGCATATCAGAGGGAACTGAGGCTTGTTTTTCTCCTCCAGATGCAGCTGTATGTAGAAGAGCGAGCCCACAAAGGCACCTGATTTCCAATCTTCCTTGCCTTCAAGCCTCATCTGATCTTCCAGTGGAACAGGATCTCTCACAAACCACACCTTGATAACCATCTCTTCAGCGGGGTGAATGTAGAGCAGCTGCTGCCTCTTGATTTCAAGTGCTCTTACCACTGTACATAGAACTGACTTGGAATGTGGAGCCAGAGCCTGTTCCCACGTACACTCGTGTGTGAGAGTGAGTATAGGTTTTGTCGCAGTGAATCCCTGGGAGCAGGATACAGGCAACTGCAGAATGCAGTCAGTGCTTTGTACCAATCCAGTTCTCACCTCAATAGGACATCTCCATTGCACACTGGCTGTGATATTGAGCCATCTGTCATATGCTCCACTAGAGCAATGGACTCATAGTAAGGGTGAGTGAGGCCTTACGTAGCGTCTGTCCACTGTGACTGTCCCAAGTAGTCTTCAATAAATACTGAGTTTTACCCCAGTTGAACTAAGCTGAGTTTTGTCCAAACCCTCAGAGCTTGTACCACTTTTCCATACCTTTTATGTCACATACACTTCTATGACAGCCTATACACCCTTGGTCTCCCCTTCCCATGGGAAAGCTTTCACTCACACGTGGCATTAACAAGATGGAATTTGTCTGCCCAGCAAGGACATTTGCCAGCTGTTCTACTCTTTTAACAGACAAGGGAAATACTGTTAATCCTACAGGTGTCAGAGGGGGTGGAAGGCCTCAGTGTTGGCTCTGTGCACACGGGGGGAGCAGACACAGCTCACAGTACTTGAGCTGTGCTTGTTGGCCAGTTTGGTAAGACAGCCAAGATAGAACCTGTTGCTTCCTTCAGGTGAACAGCTCAAGAACACGGCAGAGTGAGGCTGTGCACTGCTTTAACATTTTATGTAGGTTAGACTGTTCAGTACAAACCAGTATAATACTTTTACTACCAGTACAATGCTTGTCCTACCATACTTGGGTAGAACAAAGGAGTATGGAAACAGCCCATCACAATCAAAAGGCACTTAGGTTGTAAAGCAGCCACCTTATGGGGTTTCTCATCTCTTTCTCTAGCTGTTTGTTCAGCAGTGATAGGCTGGCTATGGACAGGAAGGCAGACACCATTTTGATCATACAAACAATAAGGAAATAAGTACCAGTGACACAGCTTTTATGAAGGAGGGCTGACAGCTTCCTTATGCTATGAAAGGTCTGGTGTGAAAGCTACATGTGTTTATACACAACTATGTGAAACAGGAACTACCATATAAAAAGAGTCTCTGTAGCACAGTCCTTGAGAACAGCACTGATAATCTGAAATTAAACAGTTTAGCCTTATCTTTCTTAAGTTCCATAAACAAACAAGAATTTCTATTTAAGACTTGGTATTTGGCTCTAGCACAAGGACATATTAACTAAAAAAGACAGGTGTCATATTTAATTGTCCTAGTCTTCTTCCCATGGAAGGGCACTAGTAACTGCAGTAACATCCATAGTACAAGAGGGTGAAAACTGAAGGCAAAAGTCCTTCCAAAGGGCTGGGCCTGCAGAAGTTCTGCTGTGACTGCTTGTATTTGAGATCAGCTGTGCAAGAAAAAGCCAGGACACTCATCCAAGGAGTATAGACAAGTAAGTGCACCTGAGGCCACCTCGTTACAATCCTGAGGTAAAAGCAAACACAGATATTGTGCCTTCATAATGTCTGGGGGCCAATGGTGATGCTGCTGTTTGTTACTCTGACCCCATACCATCCTGCCCAGAACTGGGTGTCTTGGCCTCCGTGCTGAAACCAGATGTAACGAACTCCAGGTGGGTAATTCTGGAAGGTGTGAGACATCTGAAGGGAAAGAAGAAAATTCCTCTTCATTTGCCTACATAAGCCAGCACTGACCTAGAAGCTCAGACAACTACAGTATGTGAGTCTCCATCTCGGGAATAGTTCATTTTCTGATGTCTTTCATGGAAAGTGCATCATGCCCCTTTTTCCTCATGGGAAAAAGCCTCCCTTATTCAGCCTGAAATCCTCTCCAAGTCAAACATAACATTAAGCTTGACTCTTAGGCACGTTAGCAGCAACATCATGGGGAATCTATAGCAAATCAAACCAGTTACACCTGTTCAACAGTTTCAGAACAGTAATGTCTGCAATAAATTTCTATCCATGCAGGAGTTTTAAAAACAAACTTTTCGATCCCATAGAAACATAAACTGTGCTCTTGTAACTTAGTTCTTAGACAAAAGGTCACATAACAGCCAGAAGCAATTAAAGAGATTGAATTAAAATAACAGACACCTGGGGAAACCTCTTTAGAAAACCTACAAACCAAACCTAGCCCTTTCCTGGCACTACTGCTTCTTCAGCATGGTCAACAGCAAGGACTTGCTTACCTTTTTTATTGAGGAGAGGAGGCCAAAGAGCAGAGAAAAAAGGTCCACTTGGGACTCTTGACCCAAGTGCAAGATTCAAGTGTCACCACAATGGTGTAAAACTGCCCACAGGGCTGCTGCTCACCTCTCTCCACAATGCATCACTCCACTGCTCTATAACCACTGGCTCGGGGTGGAATTCCTCCAGGACCAGGTAGTCCTCAGAGAGCAGCCTCACCGTGAGCTCGTAGCGACAGCCGCAGTCGTAGCGGGCAGCGTACCTGGGGAGGAACAGGAGCAGGGCTGCATGAACAGCACTCTCTGCTCTTCATAGTGTTCAAAACCAGTCTCCAGGGGAATTCCTGTCTGCAGAGGAAAAGGAATGTCCTTCCCATAGCTATAAAGAAGTTCTAAACCTTCCAGCTATCCTGCTCTTCACAGGATTGCCATCTTCTTACAGCCCACTGAATAAACTTAGTTTATGCTTTACTCAAAAGCTACAACTCCCAAAGGATAAATAACTAATTTTATAGTATGAAAAGCTCCAGAGGCCTAGCTTAGCTCTGGGCCAATGCCAGAAATTCTAGTTTTCAGTGCATACACCTACCAGTCCTTTACAACAATTTCAGGCCGTTTCTCATCCATCAGCTGATTCCAGTATCCTTCTTTCTGCAGACTAATGAGTTGAGACTTGTAACATGGCCTGCAACAGCAACAGAAATGTTCACAGCTTCACAAAACACATCTCTTTCCTCAACATCTACCCTTTCCCTGACAACTTTCCACTCTCCAAAAGCCTACCCAGCCCCTGAGGGCCCTCAAGGCTGCCATGGCTGAAACATGCCTTTTCCACAGCCAGAGCTAGATAAGAAAGTGAGCTGATTAGCTTCAACCCCCAGATAAGAGGAACAGTTATCTAGAAGCTGGATTAAGAGGGGTCCCTATACTTGTGTGGCATATATTGGTAGCAGGAAACTACAGCTCAATGGATGTAAAAGCTGCTAATCTTCCTCTGCTGACAGATTTTATTGCAGCATGACAAACACACTCTTCACTCTTTGACCTTGTCAGGTAAATGCATCTGACTGTCTTGCCAAACCTCAGCCTTTGCCCACCACCTTTGGTAGAAGAGAAGCAGGGATCCCATGTGGATTGTCATAACTATCAAAGAATTGCAGGAAATTCATGATAGGGACAGAGAAGTTTAGCACATGCTGTGGTTAGTTCTCTCAGCAGCACACCTGTCTCTTTAGACAAACTAGTGTAAAAGGTTAATTAAATGACTTCCTTTTCCCACACAAAGTTCAGGGACCTGCCTCAAGCCTTCTGGGCCCTAGTGCCTTTGCAGACAGACAGGAGGACACAGCTCTCCCAGCTCCAGATCACTGGCATGCAGCTCTTACCCAAATGAAGTGACAAAGTATTTCTGTACTTTGGGGTCTGGCATCCCTGTTCCATGATCTCCAGGCAGATCCTCAATCTTCCATTCATCTCCATCATTTTTATCAAGTTTCCAGTGCTGAAAGTTCTCTGAAATCAAAGAATCAAAGGAATCAAAGATGAGTGTTAGGACCTCACTTCAGGTTCCAGCAGCATCTCTGCTTTTGTTAAAGAATCAGCTACAGAAGAATATTGGGAACCTACTTAGATGAGTGTTCAGATACACTGCATTTTTCCTACAGCTGAAAGTGACTCCTGGGGGTGCTGCCACTGCTTCTAATGTGGCTGTCAGCAGCTAGGACAATAGGTAGCAACTTCCTGGCCACATCAAAAACTCATGTAGTTACATTACTCAAGTCTTTGAAAACAAAAACTCCCGGGCTGCCTGAATATTTCATCCTGAAACCTGATGCTTTCATCACCATATTGTACTGGCTGTGCAAATTAACTATCACTGTCTGCAGTGCTGGGGCCTTTGGGACTCCACAGATTTTTCTGGTTGCAACCACAAATGTGTATTTATCAATACTTTATCCACGGTAGTTTTACTGCACAGGTTTGCCTGGGGATGTGAGCCAGCAGATCCATCCATGGCGGATCTGACTCAGCTGGGCAGTCCCACCCCACCAGCAGTACTTGGCTAACACAGGACATTGTCTCATTCTGCCTGTCAGGAAACTGTGGTAGCCCTCTACTACGAATAATTAAACTAACCTTCAGCGCAGGGGTTTTTGATTAAGTTTCTCTTCAAGTGGCAGAGCATGTAGAAGATCTTCCAGTCAGAGACGCTTCTGTCCAAATTCTGGATATAGAAGCCCTCGCGCTGGCACTTGCGCTTCCAGAGGGTGGTGAGATCCACCACGTACCGCCACTGCCGGCAGACCAGCCTGCAGGCGTGGATCAGGTCCCGGGCCGGCAGCAGCGAGAGCAGCTCCACCAGGACATCTTCAGGGAGGTCGCAAATGGTTGTCATCGCTGAGCGGCAGCTTCGGTGACGGGCTGGAGAGACACGCGATGGAAACCCCCCTGGCATCGACAGCACTGAGCTTCGGGAAAGAAACAAGAGTTGTCACTAGTTATTAACAGAACCCCGCGACAACTCCCCGGCCCCAGGCTGCCCCCGGGGAACCCCCAGGGCACCCCCGCCCGCCCCACCTGGCTCCACCCGCCGCGCCCTCCGGACACGGATGTGCGACCGCGGCTCTTCCGCAGCGGGCGGAGCGCGGGGCGGGCGGTGGGAGGAGCGGGGCCAGGGCCTCCCCGCAGCCCTTTATGAGGGTGCCCGGGCGGTCCTTCCCGTCCCCGACCAGCTATAGTGCCGTGGGTGCCCGCACAGCAGGTAGGAGCGCTCGGCCCCTCCACATGGGGCCAGCCGAGGCGGGAGGGGGCGGGGACGGGCTGTGGGCAGCGCTGCGGGGGCACCGAGCTGGAACCCTGGGGGTTTCTGGCCGGCTCTGTGCTGGGCAGCGCGGGGGGAAGGCGGGGAGGAAGGGGGGTGAGGGTCGGGGCAGATGGGGAAGCAGAGCAAGGAGAGCGGTGATGCTCCAGCACCAGGCAGAGAGCGAGTGAGGCATGAGGAATTCTTGCAGGAGATGAAACCTGTGGTTGAGGGTTGGAAAAGGGGGAGCGGGGAAATGGGAAATCTCCCGATGCTATCGCCATAAAAGCCAGGGACTTGTAGATGACAGTTTCCTCCTGCAGTGTGCGGTGCAGATCGAGGACACGACAGCTCTGCAGCTGGAGCATCTAGATGTAGGATACTGTCCCTGTGACTCCCCGGTTCTTTCCTCCCGGCCTGATGAGGCACTGCCGTATGACATCAAGCAGCATGTCAGGATATTTCCCCTGCTTTGTTCCTAGTGCTCTCCTGGCCCTAACGACTCACTCCAGAGGAATTTGGCTGCAATTACGCAGTTTGCTGCAGTCTCGGCAGCGTCCCAGCATCAGGGCTGTGCTGAGATAAAAGCAGAGTCACGGTGCATCCGACACTGGTGACCTGGGCACTGAATCTGCATGTTCATCATTCCTTATTCCTGCAGCTCCTGGCCCTGGACCTCAGGGCACCAGAGAGATGTTGGGAGGCTGAGTGCAGAATTAACACATGGAGTTAAAGCACACATTTCTGACTTGGGTTGTAAGCCCAAGAGACTCTCAACAGAGTTATTTTCAGTCTTGCTCAGACCTGTACTTTACACAGACTCATGACGAAGGAGATTAAGTGCCAGGCCCTTGAGGAAGGCCTCTCAGATATAGAACAAACCACTGCAAATGTGGTTGGCAGGATGCTCACCATGGATATGTAGGTACTGCTCTGCAGTGTTTGTTATTAGGGATGTTCTTGAAGGCAGAACTAACAGCCAGATGCCTCCTGCAGAGGAGGTCTTTATGAAGAAGCTGTTTTTTGCAGCAGCAGGGATTTCCAGAAGGACTGATTCCAGTCTGGGCAACTGAAAACCTGTCATAGTTGCAGATGTCAATGACTTGCATTTTGTGGATTAATTTACCTTCACTTCAAACAAAATATTAATCTGCTCACATGCTTCAGGGTATTAATATGTCAGGAGGTCTTGAGGTTAGGAGGCAACCTACACCCCCAAAATGATACTTTCAGATAAGATGCTTATTTTCCCTCCTTCCTAATGCATCACTGTTTGACACGACTGAGGGTGGGAGACCCCATGTCTAAAGGACCACCATGTCACCACTCCTTTCCCCATTCTTCCTCAGCAAGCTCCATCCAGCCTGGCCCAAGGATGGAGTCACTCCCTGAAGCAGTCCTGATCAGAATCCTGGCTTCCATCCCTGCGGTGGAGCTGGTGCTGGCGTGTCGCCTGGTCTGCTGCCACTGGAGGAACCTGGTCGATGG
>NW_009954555.1:1042913-1054074 GCF_000747805.2 Chaetura pelagica
AGGAAGGCCTTGCTGGAGCAGAGGCACAGAAGGACACAGAGAACTGGCAAAACTTCTACTTCCTGAGTAAGAAAAGGAAGAATCTCATCAAGAACCCATGTGGTGAAGGTGAGATACAAGTATAACAAGCCTCAAGATTTCATAGAGAGGGTCAGTCACTGCAAATTGGGCATCTCAGTCTTTGCAAAAGATCTCACTTGCTATCAGGTTGCAGCATTTTCTTGCCCAAGAGTCAAATCACAAAATGCACACAGTCAAGTCATTCTTGGGCATGAAGGCGTTTGATAATAAGCCTTTGCAAAGGGCTCTACTTGGCATCAGCTTTATATAAACCCCTGAAGGGATCCAGATCATGCTTAAGAGGCAAAAATGTCCTTTGCAGAACCACAGTGCAGGGATGACAATGGCATCTGCAAGTCTAGATTGCTTCTTGCCAAACTATGATGGGAAAGATCAAGCCTTTCTCCACTCAGGATCTACTCCTTTCTGAGCTCACTGGGCACTTCAGGCTTCATTCCATGAAGCAGCTCAGGCAAGTTTCATTTGTACCCTCCTTACAGCCCATGTTAGAGCTGTGCACATACCCCAGTTGCCATTGTTTTGATTATCCATGAACTTCACCTGCCAGATCCACAGGACAAGCAGCAGTAACCAAGCCTCAACAACCCAAGCAGCAACAAATACATTTCACACACCATAGACCAAAGCATTGCCAATACTCTTTCTCCATTTTGTTTACAGGTTATTTTTCTGCAACTTTTCCCAACGGCCAGTTTCCCTCTGACTAAGATCAGGAACGCTAAGGCCATTCTAGAAATGCCACTTAGGAATTTAGGAAAATGTAGAAATAAAGCAGCCAGCATCTCTCCCCAGGCTGTTCCTACATTATGTTCCTTAAAGTACTGACACACAGTTCAGAACACCTACATAATTTCACTTGAGTACTTTCTTAAATAAACCCACATGTACATAGTCTTTTTGGTGGAGAATGTTAAAGTTTGTTAATATTAAGTTCATCCAGACTAAAGGCTTTTTGCTTGATCCCTACTTGCAGACACCTCCACAGCCTACATGCAAAATCAGTACTGCCTATAACAGCACACCTCTCACAAGCCAGAGAAAGCTTCCAGTGGGAGATGGTCAGGTTACACAGGCTCACAGAAACTAAGACTCATCCAAGTCTCTTCTCTGCTATTTGCAGAAGACTTGCAGCACTGGGGAGAGGTAGAGAATGGAGGTGATGGCTGGAAAATTGAAGAGCTTCCTGGGGACTTTGGAAAAGAATTCCCTAGTGAAGAAGTCCATAAATACTTTGTTACATCTTATGAGTAAGGCTGCTTTCTTCTCTTATTGAGGGAAGGGGACATTTTTGGCTACCCCAGTTCCAGGAGGGACTGTGATACCAATTTACATCTTCTGTTTCAGGTGGTGCCGAAAGGCTCAGGTCATTGACCTAAGGGCTGAGGGCTACTGGGAGGAGCTGATGGATACAACCCAGCCTAAAGTTGTGGTAAAAGACTGGTAAGTAGCAGGGATGCCTCAGAAGGCAGGCAGAGAGGCAAGAAAGAGAAGAGAGGGCAAGCATTTCATATACCACACTGGGCCTTAAAACCCAAGCTGCCAGGACCCCCCAGGTGTGGGACATGGTTGGGTCTTGGATCACAGCACCACAAGCAGCTCCCACAAGGTTTGAATTGTTGGTACTTGTGACCTCTAAAGACCAGGTGCCTGTTGGGAATGAGGGGAGGTGGTGGGTTGTGGTAGGAATCATTACAGATTTCCACCTCAGTCCACACATCTGTCAGCAGGAGGCAGCTTGTGCTCTGGCTGTTTGCAGGGTTCCCACAGGTAAGGCTGCAGCTGGGCTCTCCTGCAGGTACGCAGGGCGAAGTGACGCTGGCTGCCTCTATGAACTCTGTGTGAAGCTGCTGTCAGAGAATGAGGATGTTCTGGCTGAGTACAAAAGTGAGACTATTTCCATCCCACAGGACAATGATGCCAGCTGGACTGAGGTGAGTTACAGCTGTGGGCTCTGCAGGTGACACCCAACCTGCATGAATCAGGAATATTTTCAAGCAGAGAGAAGCAGGAGAGTTCTCCTGGAGAAGGCTCTGTTATGTGTTCTGTGGAGCCATGACCCTCTCATGGACCAAAGGGATTGTACTGGGAGGCCACCTTACATAAGAACCTTGCTAAGCCACCAGTGCAGGTGTATGATGAAAGAGATGTTCAGCTGGGCTAGGTTCAGTGGCCTCTGAACAATGATAGGATCAAAGCTCCTCCCAGTAACTCCCACTGGTAGGTGTGACTTGGGCAGGTGTACTGAAGGCTCTGTGCACTAAAGAAGGGTGGGTTCATGGTGGTTTGATACTTACCAACTACCACTGTGTCTCTTGTCCCAAAGATCTCCCACACCTTTGCCAACTACGGGCCTGGGGTCCGCTTTGTCCGCTTTGAGCACGGTGGCCAAGACACTCTGTTCTGGAAGGGCTGGTATGGTGTCCGTGTTACCAACAGCAGCGTGACAGTGGAGCCATAGCTCTGCTGGCCTGGGGCCTGCATGCTGGAGTTGACTTCCCTCAGGGCACCCCATGGCCTTTGGATGTTTTTTGCATGGTGCTGCTTCTGGGCTGTAGAGCATACAACCTTTCTGCCAGTGAATGTGCCTGCGAGATGCCTGGGGCCACCACCCATCTTGCCTCAAGAGGACTATGCAAAGGATGGGACTAGATCTGTGAATGCACCACATGAGACTCAGCCTCGCCGCTTGCACTGTGATCTGACAGACATGAGATCACCTGGAAATCCTGCAGACCTTACTTCTGAGCCACTAACCCCTAGCACTCTTCCTGCCTGCTTCCCAGGCTCAGGCACCCCTTAACTTTTACGGGTATTTTGGGCATATTTTCTGGAAGTTAAGAGTGGAAAAAAAGGAGGAAAGAGAAGCACAGACCTTGTGTCTGAGGACAGGGGGAAACCCAGAGCCCTGTCATATCTCTGTCACCAACTGCTTCCATGACCTGCAGTGACAATCTTAGCTTCTCCCATTTATAAACAACAGATGTTATTGCTCGCCTCACAGAAGCTCTAGCGTGGCCACCAAGTGCTATCCTTACTCCCCAGTTAATTTTTAGTGATGATAATGCACAGCAATAGGAACCAGATGCTTTTCTCTTACGCTGTTCCCAGCACCCATTTATCAAGGAGAGTACTGGGAACTGAAACCTCTCTGGTGTCCAACCCTGGTGCTTCATTTGCCTTCCTCTGACAGACAGCAACTGAGAATAATTGCTGGGAGAGTAGACTTAAGGAAATAGGTTAGAAGCAAATTGAGGATGGGGTCCAGGAACAAATGAAAACAAGCTCTTGCCTGGCCTCTGCATGCTTCAATAGAGCAGGCACCCTGGTTATCCAGTATGATTCTTAGCAAGCAGATGTTCTTCACACAGAAAGCTACCATTAGCCCCACTTGGTTGCAGTTCTTCCTGCCTACTAACAATGTCTGCAAAAAGTATCTGTCTGCCTCCACTCCACATGCTCACTGACAAAGCAGCACTTTGTACATGCTCCCACTAGTGCCTCTTAGTGTCACTCAGGGCTGTGAGCCACCATTCTGGACACAGACACTTGAGCTTCCCTGAGCCAAGCCTGTCCCAACTAGTCGGTCCTCTCCAAAGAGCATCCCCTTTGTAGAGCTGGTGTTGCATAGAGACAGGTACTCACAGTTGTGTTACCATCTGTCTGTCTTCCCTTCCTGGGCTGCCAGGGCATACATACTTGACTGGCACTTTGCATCAAAGTGCACTGTTAAGGTGCAGTGTAGCCAAAGAGCAGAGCTCTGAGCTGGGCACTGGTGCACGCTCTGCTTCACTGGGCTTGCTGCACCTGGGTGTCTGGGGCACCCTGGCCTTCCAAACCACAGCTGTGCCAAGCCAGACTGCAGGCGAACACAATAAAATGACACAATTATGTGTGGATCCTCCCTTGTGTGCTGGGTATTTGTGTCCTGTGCTGAAGCATCCTTTTTCTGTTCAGTTACCTGGAGCCATGTCAACCACTCCTGCCCAAACCCAGGAGTCATTGTATCTTGTATAAAACCACCAGTCTCCCAGGAGGTACCTGCTCTGCTCCCCGACCCAGCAGCCTGAACCTGTTGGAAGCACTTGATGGGCAAAGGCTTTGCAGAGCAGCAGCAGGCAGAGGTGCAGGTAAAATGGTGCAAATTCAGTTCCGAATTTAACTTTCCCCTCCATTACCTCTGCACACACAGTCACACAATGCAGCTTTATTCACCACAGCCTTCAATACAGCTGACAGCTGCTATTTAACATCCAACTCCCTGCCCCACAGAAGAACTGAGGCTTCTATCTGTCCCTTAGGAATCAGTGCAGCAAAAGGATCAACATTCCACATCATGTTGCAGTTGTTAAACTGAACCCTCCTAAACCACCATCTCACAGGATAAACCCCAGGACTGAGCCCTCAGATACTGTGTCCCTTCTAAATATGGGTAGAGCCATGGTCCCCACTTTAGGCTCATCCAGGGTGAACTCAAAGTTTACTCTTGACCTCCCCAGCAGCTTTGACAACCAATGCAGCTGCCCAAGGGCTTTTCCAGTCCAGACTTCCCCCCAAGCCAGCAGGCCTGGTGTTCACGTTGGCTGTCAGGGGCTGTCCTGACCTCCCCACTCACTGCTTCACTGCAGGGAATAATCTCTTCACTCAGAGGAGTGATGACTCCTTGTGTTAAGCCACCTCAGTGCTCCTATCTCAATGCAAGTGAGTGTCTGGGTACTTGGCAAAAAGAAATCTTGCTCATGTTCTAAATGTTTAGTTCCAAATGCCTTATGAATTTTGATCAAATACCAGAAGTCTGAACACACTGAAATCTGCACCATATACATAAATCCAATTCCAAGACAATGTCAACTCATCCTGCCTGAGTGCAGGAGGTTAATAGGTTCTCACGTGTTACAGACTTCATGGAAATTGAGATGATGGAATTTCACAGGATTACAGAAAGTCAGTGCAACTGTGACAAAAGGGTTTACATGCATTAAAGCTCCCAGCCACCAAAGGGCTCTGTCACACACAGCTCCCATGGGAGTTCCTTCAGCTTTCTGTAGAGCCAGCCCCAGCAAGCAGCTGTGGGACACTACACAGTAGCTTTTGGGGACACTGATGACCAATGCATACGTGCTGTACAGAGAGGCCTGTCCCCAGGTAATTTATAACCCATATTCACATTGTCCAGACTCAGTATTTAGAAATCAGAGCATTACAACACAAACACTGAGCACTGATGGAGAGAAAAACAGAGCCTTACAAAAGGGTCTCCTGCCATTCCTAAACATGGCAACAAGAGCTGTAGAAAGGGCTCCTACTTCCTTTGCACCTCCAACCCACGGTGCACCACTGCCATCTCTGGGGCAGACCATCACTGGGCTTAGCAATGAGCTACACCGAGCAAAGAATGGAAATGTCCTCCAAAACACTCCATGTTGGAGCAAAACCAGCTGGATTATGAGAACTGGAGAGTGAGTTTAAGACTCAAGCTACTCACTTTTGGCTAAGCATGAACACACCTTTTACCCTGGCAGCTTTACTACTCAGAGGCATTAAGAGAAGCCCTAGATCCAGCACTCCACACAGCCCTTTCCTGCTCTCAGCAGCTGGCATCTGATGTCCTGGGCACCCAACTGCATCTTGGTGGCTGCAGCTGTGTGAGATCCATTTGTAATTTTTTTTTTAGAAAAGCTCACCACAGCCAGTCCTGGCTAAAAATGTCATTATACTTAAAAGGGTTTTTCTTTTCATAATAGCTTCTACAGCCAGTCTCTTGCAGAAGAACAAAACAGAGCAAGATGGGGCCCTTGCAAGGAAGCACTAGCATACATCTCTAGTCGAGACTAATTGACTTCTTCTATGTGAAGAACCTATTATAATCCACCTGGGGGGTTTGTGGACAGATGGAAGAGTTTGCTCCCCCACTGGGTTCTCAAGACTGGGGATAGGAGGGATGGGGAGAAAAAAACCCACACAAAACTATTCCCTGTTGCTTGCAGCCCAGCTGTTTTAGCCAGCTGTGAAAGGGAGAATAGTTTAGGACATTGATTCCTCTGTAACAGCTTGTGGAGGCTGGGAAGAGCACCTCCTGAAAGCCAGAACAGCAGGGCATCAGCAGACCTGCAGCAGAAGCTTCTAGCATAAAACTGCAACCAAGCTGAATATGGTCACCAGTGGGATGGAAAGGCAGTGACTTACCCTTGCAGTTGGGCCCACAAGCCTGCCAGGGGTAGAAAGCCTTCAGAGAACTGGAAACCACTGGGCTAGTGAAGAAACATCCCCTGGGCACACACACCTCCCTTTGTGGCTCAGAAACAGCCATTCCCACACCTCCCTCATTGCTGTCCCACACCATACAGATACCTCAGAGAAAAACAAAGTCCATGTTGGCACTGAGCTCACCTGACTCCTGCTTCTCCTTTCACCCAGCTAGTTCCTCCTGCTGTCCTTGGGGCAGCAAATACTCTGTCATTCTCTGTCTCCTTAGCTAGTAGGGAAAAAAGGGCCTAAAAATGCTTTTTTACTGGGCAGGTGTTTTGGAAGTACAGAGAGAACAGCTACAGTGAGTTCAACTGGGAGGCCTCATGGCAGCTGGAAAGCAGAACTACTGCCTGAGTGAGCTGCACAAGAGCATTGAGCTCCTCACACAGCAGCCTGCAGGTAAAGGAAAGGTACCCAGACTGACCAGAACAGGACAGACATGGTCAGGATGGGCATGTGAAGAAGAGATGTCACAGGAGAAGAAAAGCTAGATACAGCCCAGCAAGCACACAAGCACCCTTCTGGCCTGAGTCAGCCTCCCTCTGCTTTAGGGGAAGAGAGTTTTGTATCACCAAAGAGAAGATTGCAGCAGAGGCTCCCGACTGGCTGCACCTTCTCCCAGCAGCTCTGGGCTCCAGCGACCGGCAGCCCAGCGTTCTGACTGCAGCCCTGCGTGTCAAACACCCTCCGTGACCGTGGACCCGATGGGGACCCCGCAGCACAGGGACAGCAGAGGGCACTCGGGCTGCAGCAGCCTGCCCGGGGTTGCTGCTGCCGCCTGCCTCGGGAGCACAAGCCTCCTCTCTCCTCGTCCTGTTCAAACGTCTGCTGCCAGGGTTTGCAGAGCAGCTGTTGCTATACAGACTTTGATGCTTATCCCTGTCATCGGGAACACCCCACACATTTTGGAAGTACATTTGTTTCTTGGGCAAAAGACACTCAGGGCACACTTGAGCCAGCTGCCTCCTGGGGACTGGGCAGAAGGGGAGCCTGGTTAGTGGGATGGGTTGTACGAGCACTCACAGGTAACTGCACTGAAATGCAGAGGGGTACATACACAGGCAGGTGTTTGTGCCCACACAGAGCACTTCAGAAACCACCAATTTGTTCCCACCTGCAATGCCAGGACCAGCATGTCCTCAGCCACTGAGCACCACAGGCAAATAGCACAGCTTCTCATCTGGTGTCAAACAAGCCCACCTCTGGCTGCCACTGCCCTGGACTCTAAAACATTTCCTTTTGGATTCCCATAGCTCTTTTCCACACGTATGTCCAGAGCTGCTATTGCATAAAGAGCTAGGAGAGGAGAGCTAAGAGCATCCACGACCCACCACCCTGTAGGAAGAGGCCAGTTGTCCCATGTACAAAGGTGCTTCTCTGAGGAAGGGCAGGAGACAGGGGTAGAGTAAGGATGATATCAGAGCTCTGCTACTTGCAATCCTTCCAAAAGGTCCTGAAGTCAAGCAGTGCTATTTCCACCTCACCACACACCTCCTCTCGTTAACATTGAAACATGAAGCATTGCAAAACAAAGCAGATAAAATCCTGATCCAGATATGAATAATGACTTTGCATTTTTTTGTAAATTAAACCTAATCTTGTGTTGACTGTGCTGTACAAGGAAAAATAATGAAACAGATTAAGATGAGATCTTGTTCACTCTTGCTGAACAAAAGCCAATTAATTGTTAGCAGGATTATTGTGAAGTCTCTCATCTTAGACAACTAGAATCAGATGGAGTGGAGGTGTGGGTGGAGGAACCTGCTCATTGAAGTGATAACTGTGCCTGGACAGATAAATACAGTGCAAAAACTCCCTTAACCACATGGAGACTCCTACCTTGCTATTTTCCCCAGTCTCTCTTGCCAATTTGCACACAGGAGAGAGATGTTTTAAAATCAACACACTGCTACAACCACACAAGCCAGGCCTGCCTACTCTAAGTCCCATTCTCCTGTCCATGGCAGCTCCCTCCCCATCTGCAAATCACTCCTGACAGACTCATATATTATTTTTCCAAAGCCTTCTGGCATGAAGGCTTTACCCCTTAAAAATCCATTCTTAGCCTTTCACAATGCTAAGAGGTTTCTTCTGTTATCCAAGATAAAATCTCTGCTGCAGTCTCTCTGCTACTTGCCTGGTCCACAGCAGAGCCACCTTCTACCTATCTACCATGATGACAATCATTCCCGCCTCTTCCATCTGTCCTGTTTCCAATCTAAAATAGAAATCTGGGAAAACGCAGGGATTGTAGGAAAAGGATCCAATATCATTGCACTCGCAGAAAAATGAGGAAAGGCTTGGCACAAGGAATGACTATGGGATTTGATAAGACTTCAGCACTGCAAGGCACATCACTTGGGATAAATACATGCACTGCTGAGTACCTTCACCACCACGTGGGAACCCTCAGCCACCACCAGCCTGTGGGACACAGGGAAAGATCTAACAGATGTTGAGGCACTGAAGGGTGGTGGTACATGACAAGAACTGCTGGCATGGAGATACAAATCCTGGCTCTAGCTGGGAAGTGTTAGGGTAGGAACAGAAACCAACAGCAGCATGCCTGGAAAAAGTGGAACAGCTGGGTAGAACTTGCTGTCCCATTCCAACAGCAGAGTGAAGCTAAAAGTCACCCTATCCTGCCAATCTGTGACAATCCCACTTTTCTGACAGTACCCAGAGCTTCCCACCTCCCACCAGGGAGGGAATCTGTGACAGCTAGAAATGAAAGGCATTGAGTGAATTTATGAACAATTTACGTGGAGAAAATACTTCTTACTTCCACACCAGGTTAAAAAAATAAAAAGTAAAATTAAACTCTGTCAAAGCCTGCAGCACTGGCATTGACAGACAAAAATGACTTAACAGAAGAAAAATGGGCAGGGAAAGTGATTTTCTTTGCCTGCATTGCCAGGGGAATTAAACCTTGTTTTTTTCCCCCGTCACCACCAAGTGGAATAATCCAATATATTAAAGCTAATGTGCTTCTTGTATTTATTGCTGTGTATTTGACCTAACAGAGTTTTATTCCTACATTAAGAATAAAACCATTCCGGAAGGCAAGCTGCAAAGCTCTAGATCAATTACTACCTTCTCCAACAGCTGAAAAGTGAGTTATTTCTTGTAAAAGGAAAAAAGTAGAAAAATAATAATAATAAAAAAATAAAAACCCCTCCTTTCCCCTTGCGCAATGAGTTCTGCACTGCAGATCTGGTGGAGTTAGGTAACACTGGGTTTGGTTTCTAAGCAACATTTAAAAAAAAGAATCAGCAGCCCCAATCCCCCTTTTCAGATGTTTGTGCCCCCCACCCTGCACAACACACACCGCACCACCAGGGCTGGGGAAAGCAGAGAGCAGAGCTCCAGCCCTCACTTCCCACTGCACCCCTGGGGACCCTGGCAGGTTCAAGTGCACCCAGCAGTGACAGGAAGCATCATTAACTGTTCAAAGCAGCTCTTGTTGGTAAGCAAACAAAACCATGGGCACAAAACCAAGAAACACAGCACTCAAGTAGATAGAGGCAGGGGTATAACTCACTGAGCCGAAAAACATTGCAACCAATATGAAAACACTTCTTGTGTCCTGTGGTGATAGTGGGCAAAGGATGCCATCCTGTCTGGGAAGGGTTGAGTCCAGCACACACAAGCTCAAAGAGATGAGGAACTGCTGTGCTTATGGTGTGACACACCCCTTAGAGATGAGAAGATGCTGCTGATGGACAATTGTGAAGGTCAGTGCTTCAGTTCTTAGCAAAGAGTTTGAGATCCAGTACAGATGGGGAAGGGGACTTTGATACAGACAGGCAAGCCTAAAAAGCAGGATATCTTTAAACAAAAAAAGCATGGGATACATTCATTCCTGATCTCTCTCTAGACAGTACTTGCTCCAAGAACAAGGGCCATGAAACACCTACAAGCTTCTGAACTATCAACAGACTTTATTACCTTCCATGAGCTACTATCCTTATTTTAACACAGGGATGGCAGGGACATAAGCCTGCAGTAGTTAGTCACCCAGGGAGCTAAGAATTCCAAGCCCACAACCTGTTTTCTGCACCATGTTTCATTGCCAGACAAGCTTCTTGACAGCCTCCAACATAGCACATGGCCAGGCAGCATGAAAGTTTGAACACAATCAGCTTAAGTTAAGAAAAAGTATTTGAATTGTTGTGATTTCAGTAAGACAAAAGCCATTCCTCTAAGTGGAGAGGGCTACCTTAGGTTTTTATTTTCCTTTATGCTATCATGATACAGGCAGAGTTTAAGGCAATCTAAACAGAGCTAACTATGAATTCCTATGCATAAATTCCAGTTACATTTAACTGCAACCTTCAGCTCAAATGCAATCAGTAAATCTGAACATGCTGGTCTTTTTAATAGCTTCTTGGAAGTTTTTTGTTTGTTTCTCTTTTTTTAAAGCCTCAAATAACTGTTTTGTACCATGCAGCACTAACTCTCACGTGCCTAGGAATTTTTAAATTATTGATCAGGACAGGAGCTCTCCCTTCATGCATACTCCATCTAATCCTTTCACTTAACTGTGCTTTTTGCCTACATACAAAATGAACAGATAGGACATGCTGGCACAGAGCAGACTCTCTGATCATCAGAGACCCCCTGATGCAGGTATTATAGGAACATGACCCAGGTTTTGTCCATTGTCACTCCGTGACACTGAGTGACACTCAGAGTGACAATGCTACACAGGGCAGGGACCCCACATACCACAAACTTGACCAAAAAAATCCAAGGGTATTATTATCCCAACATTCTTGGTACTTTGGAGATAGGTAAGCTCAAAAGGCCTCCTAGTCCCAGGCCAAACTGCTGA
>NW_009954555.1:1054135-1073797 GCF_000747805.2 Chaetura pelagica
CTGAACCCCTTCCCAGCATGGTCAACAGGGCTTTTGTGCATCTCACTCCAGTCTTTTTATCCCATGCTCACAGCCAGGGAAGGACCCAGGTGAGAGACATCAAGGACAGCTTCAATATGAGACTAGACACCATCAGTCAATCACATCATCAGTCAATTGACACAGAGTCCACTGAGGCATTCATTTGCCACCTGGAAATCTTTTAACCACAGCTCTGAAGACTGTTTAATGACAGGGATGTTTCTTTACACTGTCTTTCTTAGGAATTAATTCCAGCAGCTTCATTATAAAGAATAAACAACAAAGGCATGGCAAAGGACTCCTTGAAAGTCCAGGGGGACAAATTTCTCCTGCTTTTAAGGAAATCCCAGGGAAAAAAAGAAAAAAGTATAGTGCTACTGAAGAGATCAGTAAATAATGAACAGGAAATTCTTTCCCCAGCACTAAGTCAGTGGAGTTCCATTAATAATTTACAGCTGCTTAAGGGGAAGAATTAATATAAATGCTTTCCCTCCCTCCAGGACTAACAAGGCTGAGCTTGGAGGTTTCTCTCCTAGAAGTAATGAAAGACTCCAGAGCATTCCTGAACACCTCTGTGCTGCTGGGCTCAGTACATTGCTCTGCACAGTCTCCCTGCACAGCTACTGAACACAACACTTCATTTTCAAGCTCTCAGCTGCCCACTTACAGACCCTGAGAAGCTCACTGCCTGATCCTGTCCCGACCAAGTGCTGGAGAAATAAATCCATCTGAAGGGATAGTCGTGGAGTGCAGTGAGGGGAGTTGGGCAGATGGCTGGCTAATAACATCTTCCTCCCACCATGTGCCAGGCATCTCCAGCTCAGCCAGTCAGGTCCTATTAGGATGAGCTCCCACCCTGTCAGATAGGTCCAAAAGCTCCATTTAGCTGAGCTGCATCACTGTGGTTTATTCCTAACAAATAACAACGTACTATCCTCTATAGTCCTTTTCATTCCTGCAGCTCAGAACGTTTTAAGCTTTCCAACAAGCATAAATGAGGTAATTAAATGACAATGCTCCTTTGAGGCAAGAGAAGGGTATTAAGAGATCCCCTCAGACCCCACTGAAATACATCCACCTCAAGACGGTATTAGGAGCTGGGAGGATAATGCAAAAGAGTTATGCAGACACATTTGTCTTTGTAGGCCCCCTCTAACATTTGACCCAGTCAGGATTTTCTCATATTTTATCTGAAATTAAATTTCCACCATAAATACTGTTTTTGTAATGTGATTTATTTATTTATTTTTAAGAATGTTTGTCGCGTGACTGCAGGCATTAGACCTCCTAGCTCTTCTGACAACAGGTAAGAAAAGTCTTTCTAAGCCCTGGGAATTAGAGTCACCAAAGCCCATAGATGTTAGCTGACAATGGAGCTGCTGTTCTCTCTCTGCAACTTGTAGGACAGCCTGGCTTTGTGTTCTTCATTTCATTGCATGTCCCTACAGGTTAGCTGTCCTTCCAAAGTTAAAAATCAAAGCAGTGTTATAGGCATAGAACAATTTACTACTATCACAAATTGTTCCCATACTTTTTCTACAGCAAGCTAGTTGCACAGAAACATGACACATAGGGGCTTCACAGTTTCATCTGCTCCTCCTGGCCCCCTTGTCCACTGACACTGCCTCCCAGCACCCATTGGCACATGCCAGGAGGCTTAAAGGGACTGGAAGCCTTGGTCAGGCAGCATCTCACCTCCTCTTAGAATGTATCTCCACTTTGTCCTGGAATGACTGCTGGCAAATACAGCTCATCCTTCCCCAAAGAGCAGAGCATGGAGACCCAGGACAGACAGGAGGTAAGAAGGATCCTCTGAAGTCCTGCTGTTAGGGTCAGCCCAGCCACTGTGCTGGGGAAAGTATGAGCCTTTTAACACATACAATCAACTGTGCAAAGCATCTTCCATAGGGAAGGGGGAAATGAATTCCTCCCTGATCCCCCTCCTGAGCTCACCTTTTCCCTGAAGCATGAGATTCAATTACCCTTATCATTATTGTAGCTTGCCTTGCTAGAAATGTTATTAGTGGTGATGAAATTATCCAGCCTCGTTTTACACTGGAGAGAAACATAGAAGGCTCCTCATGACAGCTGCCAGGAGGCAGACACTCCTCAGCAGAAGGGGAAGGGCTCTTCTCCGAGTGCCACAGCAGTGTCCCCCAAGGAAGGCCCAGGATCGTGGCCTTCATTTATGCCACACATCTGTTGCAGAAACCATCAACTGAGGACCATAAGAACACACAGTGGCTGAGTTGTCCTGAACTACTGGGGAACTACTGATTGTCAGGCAGGCACATTTTCTGAGATAACACATAAGGTATTGCCATCAGAAAGGCAGTATGGAGCAGAGGAGTGAAAGCAGGAAGGCAACCAGTCCACCATGGAAGAGATGGGGTCCAGGAGTCACTGCATTTGGAAGGATGGTGGTGTGACTGTGTGACTGTGTACCCAGTCCACCATGGAAGAGATGGGGTGCTCAGGTCCAGGAGTCACTGCATTTAGAAGGATGGTGGTGTGACTGTGTGACTGTGTATGCACACATGCAGGCACACAAAATTACCCTTAAGAGCAGCTGCATGTTGGGCATCCTGTGCACAAATCTGTGCTGGAGAAGCTGAACAATTCATCTCCTCAGTCCCTGGCTTCCCTTTGCACACTTGGCATTCCCTGAAGGGGCTTCCCCTTCTCCAGCCAGCTCCAATCCCTCTTCAGCACCTCCTCCCTTTGGAGCAGGTTTTAAATTCATCACTGTTTTCAAGAAAGCACTTAAAGAACAGAGCAGAACTGATAGCTAAATTAAACCTGCTGAGAGTGCCTGTTTAATTGAAAATGCCATCTGTAATTTAAATGTCAGAGCTGGGATGGTTATTAAAACCCTTCTTGATTACTGTGCCTCATTTCACAGTTTCAAAACAGACAAGAAAAAGCTGCAAATGGGCCATATAACACAGCACCACCAAGCAATTAATAAACCTCCCCACCACACACCAGTGGGGCCAGGCTAGCTCAGTCCTGCCCCACAGCAATTGGCTGGTTCTCTCCTCATACCCTGTGGCAGGGCTGGCTCTTGTCTCTGCCCAGCACCAAAGTGCCAGGAGGGCAGCAGATCCTCTGTTCTCTTGGAGCCTGCACAGCAGAGCCTGGCAGAGCAGCCAGGGAGTGCATTCATTTCTCTCAGCCCCAACAAGCTGGAAGCCCTCAAAATGCTGGCAGAGCAGGGTCCCCTCCTGAGGTGCAGCTCAAGAGGCAGCTCCCTGTGTCCTGCACTGTTTCCAGCTGGCATTTGTGTGCTGCCTGCCCCCCACTCCTGCCCTCAACAAACCCACCAGCATCCAGGGGGTGCTGCCCCACTGCCACCCCCCCATGGCTTTCTTCCTGTGTGCTGTCAGCTGTGCCCTGTACCCAGCTCTTACCAAGGCAGGGGGGAGAGGAGGTGGCAAGTGGCATGGGAGGAAGAGGGACAAGCTCATGTCCATATCAAGGTCAGAGAAAACAGAGCCTTACTCTGAGCCCAGCTAGGTTACTACCAGCTCTGATACAGAGGAGGGAAGAAAACAAATCAGCAGCTGCTGAAGTAGCAGCGCCAAAGGCAGGTTTGCATTAAACAAGCACCATCCGTCATTCCAAGACTACAGTTAATAAACCACAGGGCCTCAGTAAATTACAGCAGGAGCCAGAGGAGCATGCAGGCCACCATAACCATGGGCTGCAAGTCATCTGCCTGCTTCACCTCTTCTGGGGCAGGAGAGCAGCCAGCTGCACTCAACTCCCCCCAGTGCTCACTGCCAAGGAGGAGACTTGCAGCAGCAGAGTTGGCTTCAAAGATACCCAGAGAAACTCATCACCAACTTTGGGTACCACAGCACACCTGCCTCCTTGGCCACTAGTCAGGCTGAGGGTGCCCCAGTGCCAGCAGAGCATCTGCAGGCCACGTAGACCTCCTTTTCTGTGTGGGTACTGCATGCAGTGGAGAGGCTTGTTAGATTAATAAGTACTGCAGTGGGGGCATTGGGAGCACAACTAATTAGTCATTAATGGTAATTGTGAGAGCTGGAAGAGACTTTAATGAGTACCTGGCCACAGCAGTATTGCCAGCTGCCTCTTTCTAGCTCCCCTACTTGCTCACCTTACCATAAGGTTTAGTCTTGGGTGGTGGGGTAGAATCCATCCCTCCTCTAACCTCAGGAGCAGGAAGGGAACACGGAGCAGGCAATCCAGTGCTGAGAGCAATGGCCCAGCTCTGATTCCCTGGCACAGCCTGCTCACTCCAGCTGCAGTAGCAAAAGAACAATTGATGCGGTTTTGCATACAGCTTCCCAAACCCTGACCTTCCTAGTTGTTTTTCATTTTATTCCTTAGCTTCACCACGCAAACAACATAACGAGTAGTAATTGGGAAATTATAAAATGCATCAAGAGATGAGCTAGGACAAAGAGTTCACACTGCTCCTCAGCTACCTCTATGAATAGAGGTTACCACATACACAGGATTCACTTGCAATTGCTTGGGCTGAGGATACAACTTTCATCCTACTAGTTTGACAAGGAGCAACTGCTGTCTTCTGAAGCACACAGCAATTAATGGATATGCAGGAAAATGGGTATGGGAGAAAAATATTTTGTCTTTTTTCTATATATTTATTGACTTGTTGCTTTACAAAATATACTCCCTTTGTTCTGGGTTAAAAAAATCCTTTCCCTTTGGGTAGGCAGACTCGAAAGAATTGCAGCAATAAAATCCCAGATATCTTTTTGCATTGGCTATTCCATGCAACATTAAATCAGGATAGTTGTTCACACTCCAGAATAATTGTCTTCTCCTTTCCAAGAAGTTAAGTAGCAGCATGCAGTGAAAGTAGAATAGATTCTATTAATTAGGCTCAGGATAGGAGTCTGCAAGTTTTCCTAACTTGGCTCAAAGACGAGAAAGTTTCATTTCCAGCTGTGACACCCAGTATTCTTCTCCCCTGGCACCCAGTAACCTGGAGGAAATGCATTTTTCCATCCTGAAGCAACCTTGGAGAGGCAAGTTCAACTGAGTGCCCTGGCATCAGTCCAATGAAGCACTTACATCCCTGATTAACTGTAATCACAGGTATGCCCCAGACACACATCCTAGTGTCTTTTTAATATTCACTGCTAACATTTTTTTAGTAGAAAAATGCTAAACTAAATACTCAGACCAGTAATAAATATTAGGTTCTGCAGTCAGAGAAACTGCAGTAGAAGGAAGGAAACCAGAACTGCTTGTTCAAGGCTACCCATGAGTCATCACCAGAGCCAAGGACACAAGCCACATAACCAGCTTCCTCCTGAGAGCCCACCAGACCCAATGCCTCCCCTGCAAGAGAGGCAGCTGATTCATTGCCATCATGTCTCATGGCAGAGCTCAGAGGTGCTCACATGGAGGAAGAAACAAGGGGCTGACAGACTGAGAAACAGGTACACACACCCCAACCCTCACTGCAAACCCCTTATAGCAACTGCATCCAGACTCTCCTCCAGGATCTAAGCCCTCTCAAGCACCAGATTCCCCAAGTGCAGAAATAAAAGCAGAACCACAGGGCCATGGGCACACACCAGGCATCTGGGGACAAGTACAAACAAGAGCACCCTTATCAAGCAAGACTGAGCCCAGCAAGACTTAGCAATTCCACAGCCAATATTCCCTGTCTAGCTGATGGACCTGAGGCTCCTTTAGCCCACCAGATCACAGCTGCCAACCTGCACAGGATGACATTCCTCATCCTATCCTGCCTCCATCAGACAGCCCCTGCACACACAATGGGCTTTACCTGCAACATATTGAGCACTCCCTCAGACACTGAGGACTCTGCCTTCCTCCCCCCACAGCTTGGCTTCAGGTATTCCTACCCCCTAACCAGAGCATTGGGACAACTTCACCCAGCCCAGCATCTTCAGGAAGTCTTTACTCTATGTTCCACAGCAAAACTACAAACACAAAACTGGTTAAGTCTTACCACAGCAGAAAAGAGACTAGATAGCAAGAAATGTCAGATTCAGGCATCTCAAGCACCACGTCCTTTATCAGTAACCAAGTTTTTTGATTTATATTTGGAAGATGCAGTTTTCAGAGTCTCATCTCTGCAGAACAGGTGAGTTACTCTAAGTTCTTTTAACTTACTACTCTTAAAAGTGAACCAAGTGGCAGAGAGACAAGAAAGACCCTGTTTACCTGAAGAGCACCAGTATGCTTTTGAGAAAGAAGAAACATCCATTAAGTGATCTGTTCGTTGTTATCCTGGTTTAAGCACTGTATATACTTAAATCACTTTTATTATCACTTTGAGAGAAGCCAAGCTACTCAAGGAACAATTCCTCTAATAATCATAAAAAATACCCTAAGGATTTTTCCATTCTGCACCTGAGCATGTATTTACATGATAGATTCATTATACCCCATTGAGTGAAACATGGCACATTTTTAACAACACTTATAAATATGTATTCACCTGATAGACTTGAGGAATTAATCTAGGTTTGAAAAGGTCCATAATTATGAGTTTACAAGCTCTTCCATGATTGTCCCTAGGGGATAGGGAAGGGATGGAAGAAAAGAGGAGCATCTGGAACTGTTTCCAAGACTATTTCCCTTCCCCCTCCCCAGCATCTCTGAACAATGCCACCTTCCCTTAGAAAATACACTAACAAAACCACAGCCCAGCTCTCCTGCTAAGAAACCACATAATTAGCAGAGCATTTCTATACTTCTAGGTCCTCTCCCCCTAATTTGTTTTAATTAGAGATTCTGTTGCTGGCTGAGGATAGCAGACTGACAGCCCCTAGAGCAAGAAAAAAGCCATAGTTATACACAAAAACATTGCAAGCTTATCTCATCTGCCCCTTTTCAAAGGGGAAAGCAGATTTTGGCCCACTAGTCTCAGCTTTGTGAATACAAGGGGAGTTGCCCAGTTCTGCTCCTGCTTCCTTCCAAGCACTTCACCAAAATACAGAACAAGCAGGTCAGTGCCACAAAAGAGCTCCAGAGTTGTATGGCATGACCAGCAAAACGGACTTCTCCTTCCTATCAGAGGCTGTTTGGGCTGCTTCTCACCCTCTTTGCTTGGAGCACATCTCTCTGTCTTCCTCTCCTGATAGACAGCACAGCCAGGAGGTGTGGAAACCCCTGGATATGCAGCAACCTGGCATGCTCCAGACACCCTGCAGTGGGGTTGTTGGCCTGTACAGGAAAGCTGGACCCTTAGGATCAAGTACTTTGAATTTTTTTTGCAGAAATTACATTATCCTTCCTTTTGATTTGTGCTTTATGTTTGTGCACCTCAGTCAAATGCACATTTTCTTCCCTTCCAAATTTCCCTGAGGTACTGAAGTTTCTAATTAACCAAAAAGGCTTTTTATTCCTTACAACTCTCCAGTTATGAATAATGACACTAGCTCATAAGTGAAAATTGTCTTTCTATTTAAATTCTGTAATTTTGGGTGGGTAAATGGGGAAAAAAAGCAACCATGAAGCAGTGGCCCTTGGGTCATTTGCAACTTATTAATTTCAAGCAGAGCTCTTAGCTGGCTTATTAACACTGAGTATACTACAGTGAAATTTAATGGCTAGGATATTAATTACTTTGCAGGCTTTCATATATAGAAAATGGTTTATTTTCATGTTACAAAGCAGTACTAGCAAGGGGATCATTTACCAGTCTCAGCTCTGGGCTGGTCCTAGCAACAATCAGATGAGGGATGCTCTGAGCCCTCAGCCTGGCACTGTGCCTAAACAGGACACCCTATGACAGTGAATTGCCTCTGAAGGGCTGGCTCCTGGTGCCTTTTCCCAAAATGAGGCATTCTGGAAGAAACCCACAGTTCTGCACTTTACAACTGAAGCTGGCATGAACATAAACCACACAAACCACAGCAGTGCCTTCTGCCCCCGCTGAGAGTCCCTCTGGAATCACTCTGCAGCAGAAAACTGCAGGTGCACAAGCTTTTTCAGTACAGAAACAGGACAAAACTAAGCAGCTGCCTCCTACCTGTCCCAGGACACCAGCTCTCTGTGGGACTGAGCCCTCAGGAGACACAGCCATTGCTGAATCCTTCATCCACACCAGCTCCAGCCCCCAGAGGGTCCTGGAGCTACAAGTTGCTTGTATGGGTGAGCATCAACAGCCACAAAGGCAGCCACAGAGCATTTCTAAATGCCAAGATACTTTGGATATTACCTACTCCCATCAATTTTAACATAATTCACATGACAAAGGCTCGTTTAGCCTTCCACCCATGCTTAGAGGAGCCACCTGCCCGTGTCCCACATGCCATTGACTCATTAAGCTCAAATCAGACGGCTGTCTTTGCAGAACATGGGTCAGTCAATTGACTGTAACAGGAAGCAAATAAAATGCAACAGCACTTTACAGTCACCGCTCAGTGCTCTGCAGTAACAGCAAAGCTCTGGTGTGGTTTGTGTGGTTATTTTCTCTTAGGGAAGGATTCCACCTGGTTTGGGATTCAATACAAGAATAACAGTAATTTGCATGTCTGTTAAAGCAACCTGACCTTGCAAACCACACTGCTGCTGGGTGACCACTTCCATAGCTGCACTCACTCTAAAAGCTAGTCACCCCCCTACACAGTCATTAAAAAAACTGATAAACAGAAGCAGAATTCCCCAACAGATCTCAAGAGAGAAAACTGGACTATAAAATAATCTATATATACAACTAAAGCACTGGAAAAGAAATACAGTCACACAGCTAAACCAGCAACTGTGATCACAAGTGGGGTGTTCACAGGTGCCCCCAAATCTAAGCAGAGTTGCCCCTCTTCACCCAAATATATATAATCCATATTTTTCAGCTGGCATGAGCATCTGTTAAAGGATGGAGACAGACACCATTCGAAATGCTTGTATCTAACACAACCTGGAGCTGTCAGCAAAGGAGAAGAGCACAAGGTGGAGACTGCAAGACAATTTATTCCAAACAAAGGAGGACACGTTAAAAACACAGTGTTCAAGGGAAGATGCCAGAAGTGCTGAAAAACCATCTGTCTGTGCCAAGGTCTTCATCAAAGAAGCTCTGTTGTGGGACCAGAGGGGACACCTCAAACAGCATACAGTGCTTGCAGTGTTTGTTTACTCAAGCTGAAGCAGAACCACCACAGCACAAGCAGGTGGCTGAAGATACAGGGACAAAGTAGAGATGGGGAAAAAACCAAACCCAAGAACAACAAACCAAACCCTGCAGAGGTTTGTGCTGGCATGACCCAGACAGCAGGAGTGTAATGGCAAGGCCAGTTTTCCTCCCACAGCTGCACCTCTTGGGCAGGTAATAGAACAGAGAGGTGAGAGGAGGCAAAACAGCATCCTGCCTAAAGGCTGCATCCAGGAGTGGGGACTGCAGTGAGAGAACCTGTGAGGAGTCACAGAACAACAACCAGCCTCTGGGAGCAGTAAAATGAATGGGAGAGGACAATTACAGGTTGAAATTTTTCCCCTCCCCAACTTTTTTGAATTTTTCAATCCTGTTATTTCTTCCCCTTTTAAAATAAAAGTCATTATTTCATATGCTCAGCTCTTCAAAGAAGTTAAAGGACCTGGCACTTTCTCTACCCTTTGTACCTTCTTCAGATGCATTTGTTGAATATGGAGGAACACTCCTTTTATATTCCCAGCTCAAAAGGATCAAAACAAGGATATAGGGACTGGTGTCTGAATTGTTAGTAGGACAGAAACCCAAAAGCATTGATGCTAATCTTGCTTCTGTTCTCTCTCAGATATTCCTCAGCTCCTTCAGCCCTGTGCTTCTGTCCTTACTGCTCCACTACTTCATTCGGGATGGGGGGCAGTCATGACCAAAGTGGTTAGATATTTCTCCTCTGTTTTTTAACTCAAGTGACAATGTCATTTCAGCTAAGCTACAGTTTCAGAGGTAGGAGTGGATTTTATTTTAAAAAAAAGAACTATCTTCGCTAGAGAAAGAAGGGGATGGGGGTAAAAATCAAAGTTATTCTAGTGGAAAGAACACATCCTGGTTCTTACAGTTCCAAAGAAACCAGAGTTTCTTGTGTCACCTTAGGCTGGTGTCTCTGCAAACTGCTTGTCCCCAGCTTTGCTGACATGGATCCCTCTTGGGCCCTGGGTCACACCAGCCTTTGACAAGCTCAGGGATTTCAGAGAGGAGGGGACAGGTCAGTCCACAGGATACAGCACTGCCTCATCCTCCTCCCTGCTGGGAACTGAGGTCATGATTAGCCTGGTTTAATGAGGGGTTATTAATTCCTCTAGGCAGAGGTTCCTCAAGCAATGACAGCCCAAAGGTCAAGGTACTTTTTGCACACTGAATACCATCAAAGCAAGACCATGTGGCTGAGTCTCCCCCCAGTCTTAATGGCTGATCACAGGGTGTTTCTGGAGTCTCTTGTTTCATGACAGCTGGAATTATGGGCAGCTCTACTAAAAGGACCTTTTTTATGGTGCAGATAGATGCTCTAATCTGTTTTAATGGCTTTTCCAGCAAAGCCTTTGACACGTTCTCATTACAGTAATGCTTTAATGCAGAAAGCATTCATACAATTAGGATAAAGTCTTCAAGATCTCCTCTTTATGGACTTTTTTTTTTTTTTACTTCAATACTGTTCTGCAACTCACACAGCAGGACCAGCTTTGAAAAGCTGCTTTGTACAGACCAAATTGGACCAATTCCATCTTGTAACAAAAAGCCCCCCCCACTTCCTAGTTACTAGGTCAGCACGGCAGCTGGTGTAAACACTCATAACCCTCCTCCAAAATCCAGGCCACATCAGAGTGTTTTGCAGCCAAGCAGTGCCAGCTCAGAATATTATCCAGTTTCCAGAGGCAGCAAAAAGTACAGTGCTCTTACCCAGGAGTGAGCTGAGCACAGACCCCATTGCTCCTTCACACACTCAGACCTCTGTCCCCTTCAGCTCTGAGCAGAGGACAGGGTAACGATCACCTCCTCACAAGCTAGTTACTTGCCCAGACCCCCACTTCTTCCAGCTCCACCAGTTACCTACAGTTACCTGTCACCTCTTGCTGGGCATGGCTGTGACAAACAGCACTTTGGAGTGCCAGCAAAGAAGAAAAAACCTGTATAGCCTATTTAATCAGTAAGCAGTTAACTCCCAGATGCAGGGAACTGGTTTAAAGGGAGCTTAAAGCAAAGATGAGAATTTTTCCAAGCTAAATCAATTAACTACAAGGTCTTTGCTCTACTGTCAGTGCCAAGGAGCATGACTAGATCAGAAACAGCTTTCAAACCTGGGAAACTTCAGCTTGCTGCCAATAGGAAGGGATAAGGACTGGCCATCACCTCTGCAGGTGTAGCAGTCTTCTTCAATACTGCTCCATGAGTGTAAGCACAGACTGGCTAGTGCCCCTGAGCCCAGCCCCGAGGAGGGCTCCACAGCATCTCCCTCCCAGGGCCTCCTGAACTGCGGGAGGGAGCCAACAACTGTGCCATTTCTTTTGTGGAAGCCCTGCAGCTGAGCACTGCTCTTCACCACTAGGCACAGAGCAAAGGTCTTGCCACGGAACAGCTCCACGCTGTGAGAGATGTAATTACATTTCTGGCTCTATTACTCTGTTCCTTCACCTATAAAACAGATCCAGTGAAGAGAAGCAAGCAGCTCCCCATTTAGAGAGGCCTGGAAAATGCTTTTATCTCATTGCCATAGCAAGTTAAAAATAACCTGAAGGAATAAGGCATCTTTAACTCCAAGATTCCAAAGAGGAGGAGGATGGGAAGTGTTGGCACTGTCCTGCAGCCTGGCCCATGCAGCACTCCCAGGTCAGATCTCATGCCCCTGGCTACCTACCCCCTCAGCTAATGCAGAAATTAATCTAAATTAATCCAACCCCCAGCCTCAAGGGCCCTGAGTTAGCTTAATTAGCAGAATAACCTCTTCCACTGAAACTGCAAAAAAAAAAGATTAATTCTTTCTGAAGTCTCAGCCAGTATCTCTATTGTGTCCCAGCATCACCTGGCTGCCCAGACAAACAAAGCTATCAGCGTCAGCAGCAGAGCTGAAATACAGCCTGTCCTGGGGGAGGGAGGCCCAGCAGCCCTGCACAGGTATTTTCTACTCATTGCAGGAGGAACAGAAAGACAAGAGGTGCTCAGCAAGCATGGCCCATGCTGCAGATCAGGCAGTGATCCTGCTTCAGACAGCAGAGGCTCATTATGGGATGAAAACAGGCTGTCTCAGAGGGCAGATTTATTCTTAATGGGAGAAGAAAGGAAAACCCTTGCCTTCTCATTTCACTCTGATGATGATGTGAATGAATTTTATATTGGCTTGAAATAATTTCAGTGGGAAATATTTCAGTGGGAAGTGACTGCCAGCAGAGGGGGTCATGGGTTTTCTGTTTGCCCTCGTGAGAGGAAAGGACTCAGGAAGGCAGCAACTTCTGCTCCAGGTCCCAGCAATGCAGACAGCAGCTCAGTTCCAATGGAGCAAGGAAAAGAAACCTACCTCTGCTCCCACAGCAGCCAAGGGAAGGGTGCTCACTGATGGTGTGAAGACTGGGGTCTGGAAAGAGCCTCACACAAGCAGCCCCAAGTCAGGGGGAAATGCCACTGATGGAACTGAAGCAAGGGACAGCTCACTACCCCGATGACAGAACAAGAGCAGCACACACGTTAGCAGGAAAAAGCTCAATGCCTCATGTCCACTTTGCTGTGATGGGAGATGGAGAATTCTGGTTTCCTGGACATCTCTGTACTCCAGAGACTGCTGAAGTCTCAGGTTTCCATGGACTTCAGTGACTTGGCAGGAGACCCACCAGTGCAGCAGTCCAGCTACCAACCCTGCAGAACTATGTTCTACATCCATATGCAAAACAACTGCTGCCTGAACTGCATTTTCATCAGCACTAAGGTGTAGTTGGGCAGGTCAGAGCCATCTCATCCACAGACTGCACACTGGCTGCACACAGAGGGCACACAGGAAACTTTACCAACTAGCAGCTGAGGCAAGCAGGGTGATTGTGCCCAACTCACAACATGGGCCAGTTAATTTCTCTTTCCATGTCTGACAAGTGCCCCTTGTGCTCCCCAGGCTGCACACTCTGCCATCTGCAAGGGGAGACCTTTCCTCAGAAGCAACAACAATTCTTCACTTCCCCTTTGGTGTCCAGCAATTGCTATTACTTGAGACCAGAGTCAAAGGGACACATCTCTGCCCCAGCCTCGCCCCTGCAGGGCAGAGCACCCTGTTCTGCAGACTCTGTGCAGCTTCCTAGCAGAAAGCAGTTGTTCCTGTGTTAATGAGCTGGTGATAAACATTATTAAGTTGCAGCTTGACATGGGATGCGAGTGTGGAGCCAGCAGTGCATCTGCTGAGGCAGCAGCACTATCCTGATCTGGAGTCTCACTCTTCCCCATCACTCCTCATCTCCCTGGACCTGCAGCCACAAACAGCAGTGTCTGTGCAGGGATTTCCCCCCCAAAACATGAGCTGATCAGAGGGCACTGCAGAACAAGCCAAACAGGGTTTCCCAGGTTAATGGGAAATCTGTCACTCGAAATGTCACCAGTGATGTTGCAATGATTAAATCCCAGTCTGAAGTCCCCAGCCCATTTCTTATTGACTAAATCAAGTGCCTTGTATTGACAGGGCTTCTACAAAGCATGCCAAGGCACAGAGAAATCAATTCACTATTAGACCAGCCAGGCCACAGAGGTAAATTTGAAAGGTTCCCTGATAAAAACCAAGAAATCTGGTGTTTTTCCAGCCATAATTCAACCCTCCCCTTCATGTCTTACCCCCACCCTCAAAGGTCTGATGGGTGCTATTGACTGACAGGTACCGAGGAGAGGTGTTCAGGTCAGCTTCACATGCCAGGACTCTGCTCTCTGCAGCCTCGCTCCATCCTGCACTCGCTGGGGTAGCACAGACAAAAGGTCTTCCCAAGCACCAGCACCCGGGGATCCTGCAGCCTCCCTCGGGGAGTCAGAGCTGAGTGTGAAGGAGGGGCCAGAAGGGGAGGTGGGCACCACAGCACATCACACAGGCTCAGAAACACAGAACCAAAACCCAGATACACTTGGCCTGGGGTGATTTGGCAGTGCTGGAAAGCACCCTAGTGATAAAGAGGGAAAGAACTGAGACAAAACGAACCAGCTCTACTACTTGACAGCCTAAGCTGACCAAATATCCATTTTCCTCAGACACTTCATGTCTTCAGTACCCAGCTGGACGTAACCAATGGTGCAGTTATGGGATGCTCTAAGCCCCTGCATTTCCCACCAGTGCTCATGGGTGCCCAAAGCATTACTATTGCCATTGCTATGCACCTCCTCATCTCCTCTAGAAGTGGGATCATCCAAAATTAAATGGGTATCTTTGTAGTGTGGGACTGAAGGGCCTGGCATTTCTCATGCTAAATAGGAAAGCAAAACTAAACCTGTTGTGGGGAAGCAAGATCTCTGAGACATGGTTAAAAAAATACGGAGGCAAACAACTATAAAGCTGTGCAAAGTAGGAAACTGCAGTCCTCCCCCCACCTTTAAAAAAAAAAAAGAAAAAAAAAAAAGAAAAGAAACAAACCAGTGAACTAGTGTTATCCAACATACTGAGATAGCAAAATCAATTCCTTTGCACCAAATTACCTCTATTTAAATAGATTTATTTTACACCATTTGCCAGAGAAACGCATCTTCTATTGGCAGCAAAGCAAGGCTCTTTGCTGCTTTTAAAAGGAAAGGAAGCTTTTCACAATGTGTTACCAGCAGGGAAGATGTTAATGGGGTCTATTTTCTACTTAGTGCTCTCAGTAATATGACTGCTTATGCAGCTTCAAAAGAAACAGCAGTTTTTACAGTTAAGAGGTACTAGGAGCTTTGCAACATCAAAAGCCAACCCAACCCCCACCTAGCCTACTGAATTAAGCAAAGGTTGCTCCTTGCTTTCCTGACCTGTCTGGGGAAAACGAGCCTAAAGCAAGTGTTCACCTGCAGCACTGCCAGTGATTTTGAGACCTGCATTCCCTGGTGTCAGAGGGACATCAGCTGCTACATCTGTGTCACTCATGGTTACACTCACCTTACGGGGCCAGAAAGAGAAGCTTAAACCTCTACATTTATGCAGCTCCCCTGGCAGCAGCCCTCTCATCCCCTTCACTGCTCTTCAAGTCACAGGAGGATGCAAGAAATGCTGCTTGGCAGGGACACTGCCATACAACCCCCGAGCCAGTCTGAGGGATTGTTATTGGATCTCTGTGCCATTAACTGCTTGTTAATGCGTGCAAGGAGCATTTGCAGGAATAACCTCTATTCGTCATCCCATGCTCAGTTGAAGGCAGAGCCAGGAGTGCTCAGCAAGGTTCCAGAGCCTTTCCTCTAGCAGGATTTAACAAGGCAGGACCTGAACTCTTCCACTGAATATGCACTGATGGTCAGACACCCCTCCCATCACACCTCAAGAGCCAGGTTGTGGGGACACATGGGACACCCTGCTCAGCCTGCTGCCTTTCTCAGCACAGCCACCCTGCACCAGGACACATGCTGAACAGGAGACTCAGCAGTACCCCTGGGATCAGCAAGGCAGAGAGGAAAACAGAGCAGACACTGACCTTGACAAGGCCAAAATTGAACTGGGCTCCACCCTAGAGCCTGTCCAGAGCATGAGACATATGCAGATGAACTATTCCTCTAGCAGGATGCATAGCACTGTTCTTCCCAATTAATCTCCAATTAAATACTGACACAGAGGAAGTAGACAGCACATTAAGAAAAATGGTAGGACACAAATTCAGTTAGGGCCAAGTCAAGAGTACTTACATATCCAGAAATAAGCATGCCTGATATCTGGTTGAAAAATTATGCTTTCCACACCACTATTCACAAGAATGAGTTCTGATCCCTCAGTCATCCCACTCCTCCCCACACTGAACCAATGCAAACCAGTCACATCCCACCAGGAAGTTTTCCTCCCCAGTGAGGGTACAGAAGCTCAACCCAGACCCCAGGAGAAAGGAGAACTCCCAGGGAAGAGCAGCAAAGTGAGTCAGCCATCTTTTGGGAGCTTTTGCAATTGCTCATATAGCAGCCACCTCTGAAAGACCCTGTTTCAGCCCGCGTGCCTCAGCATAAAGTGCTGTGCAAAGCAGGACTGAAAGGTGCTCCTCACTCCAAGCAGCTTACAGGGTATGCAAACATCAGGAGGCAGCTGGCTTGCTCGGGTAGCTTACAGACAGGGTCTTGCTGAGCTGATCAGCACTTCATCACTCAGGCTGACAAGAGTAGGAAAATACTGGATCCAGAAACAGCATCTCAGAAAAAAAGCCAAACAGGTCTACCCCATCCAACTCTCACACCTTCCAGGGAAGTTCACTGGAAGCAGCAGGCAATAACTCAGCCCAGCAAATACGAGCAATCTCATACTGCTGATCTCAGGCTGGGCAAAGCAGAAAATCAATGAAGCGCTTTGGATTTGTGTCAGAGTCAGGGAAACTGGCAAAGACAAACCTGGTGAATTTTTTGCTGTTTGCTGTCATGACACTGAGAGCATGCTCAGCTTACATTCCACCAAGTAATGAGTCTGAAGATTGAAATCCCCCTTCGTATCCTCTGAATTCCTCCTCATGCTCTTTCTAGTGCCTGCCAGTGTCTTTGGCCTTTTGTGAATTTCCTTAACAAGTCTTCTCTCCAGCACAGAAGAGCTGCTCTTCAGCTGGATAATAAAGGGGCAACGTGCAGGGCCCGCGACTCCCAGGAGCTCAGAGGACAGCTGAGAAATAGCACAGAGTGCTCAATTGGCAGACAAAGAACTAATCCAGACAGAAAATTGGTTTCTCATAATATTGTGTGTTCTGCAAAAAGAAGGAGAAAGAAGCTAGATGGGGCTCAGATCACACACAGTTATGTCTATAACCAAATTTACAAGTATGACAACCTGTTTGCAAGGAGCTGATCTGTGAGCTCAGCCACCTGAACCTACAGCAAGATGTAATCCAGGAGAGAGACCACCACAGGAGCCTTGGACCTTGCCAGCTGGAGCAGAGCACTGGTCTGTCTTTTCCAGCACCAACCCAGGACAAAAACAAGAGCCAGAAAATAAAAATCTAGGAACAGACAGCCTAAGGACAGTCCCTCCTCAGGGACCATTTCAACCCTAACCTCGGGAAAAGAGAAGGCTGATTTATAGCGCAAACATTGTATTCTTTGCAATATTTTTATTTTACAGCCTTTGCTCTCAGAAACCGCACCCATGGCCACACACCCTAAGGGATGCTACACATCCCGAAACTGCCACAATGTATTTCAGTAGCAATTTGCACAGGGTAATTTGTCCTTTGACATAGACCTGAGAGATGGGAGTGAGAGATGAAAGAAAGTACTTGCTTCTTGTCACAGTTGAATCGGCAACACCAGCTGCGGGATTACACAGCCTGGTTCCCTTCCCTCCCCAAATACTGGGTCAGGTCCCTTGGTCCTGCAAGCAAACAGTTCAACCGTGGGCCTGACAATTAACATGCAAGACAGAGGAGAGCACCAGGGCTCATTTTCAACTTGTCAAGGCCCACAAAATAAATTACAGAATAAAATCCCAGAATGACAGAATAATGAGCAATTCATTTGAAATGTAAAATAAATAGGTAAATCTCTAGTGAGCTGGCAGAATAAATGGGATTCTGCTGACATTTGGTGATTAAATTAAACAGTAATGACCTCATGAATAATGGGCTACAGGATTGAATTTGCAGGGCAATATTTTCTTAAGTGGGGAGCAGGGGGACAACCTACCCAGTAAGAAGCTACACTTTTTGCATTATTTTCAATACTCTGCATAAACTTCCCATGTTCCTGAAGAGCTGCACAGCCCTAAGGACACAAACCTCCTCTGCAGAGGCTAAGCAAAGCCCTGCTGCCCCTCCCCAAGCCTGAAATAATGTCCTCAGCAGCAAGAGGATCCCCAACCCCAGACAGCTGGTACTTCTGGCCCAGGCACAGAGTGGCCATGGGGCAACCAAATGGGATTCCTCCTCCCAACAGGCAGCTGTAGCATTAGTTCAGGGCAGGAGCAGCAGCACAGGTCCTACCATTCCCTTTGGAGTGGGAAAAAAGAAGTTAAAAACAACCACATCAAAAAAATAATTCTTGGGCCATGCAGCAGAGCATCCTTCCTAGCAAAGCTACCTCCTATAGCTCCCACTTTGGCCTGTATTTTGCTCTACCCCTGCTGCACCTCAGCAACCTCACACACCTCCTTCTCTCCCATGGCAATCCACATCAAATGCAGGGCCAGGTTTTCCCCTCCCTCCCCTGCCCTCAGCTGCTGGTATTATGTTGGTATTATTAAAAGATTATGTTATCAGGGCTTCTAGGGTAATGACAGCTGCTGTTTCTTGACCTGCAGTTCTCAGTTTGTTCTTTTACTTATCAGCTACAGACAGAGCTCTCAGTGACCCACGCTGTTACTGTGAGCTAAATCCACTGGTGCCCCAAGATGCCTTCCCCAATCTGCTGCTGACCAGCCTCTTGTCTAAAAAGCAGATCCCCAAGGACATGGGGCCAATCCTTTCCTTCTCAGCCAAAACCATGGCAGCCTGGGGATGCAGTTTATTCAGGAAGTTTATTTGTTTGTTTGCTTTAACTTAGTAATTGACCAAGGAAGATGTGAAAAAGTGAAATTTCATCTTTGCTCAAGTCCAGAAAATCCAGGTTTGTGTCAAGCAGAATGTAAACACTTAGTTTCAAAACACACTTAAGCATTTCAGAAAAACACAAATACTAAAACTTAAAATATCTATCTTCCTGCCTTCCTTCACCCTCCAGTCAACAAATTTGACTCAAAAATTAATCTTGCAGCTCTGCTTGCAAAAACGTTTCTCCAGTTCCTCAGACTCTCCAGGTCCTGCATATGACCTCCCACTGATTGCATCCTGAGAGGTGAAGACACCACAGGCAACAGGGTCCCCCAAGCCCTGTGTTTTGTTGTGGCAGCCACTGCTGGGCTAGAGGCTGTGGCAGGGACAGATCAATGGCTCCTGCCTCATGAAGCTCAGTCTGAGGTCAAGAAAGCCAAGAGCAGCCCTGCTGTCTCTCTGTGGAAGGAACATGTGGCACAACCCAGTCCAGGATGCAGATCTACAGTCTTAGTAGTTATTTGTGCAGACATCTGCTATGAAGTGAAGTCCTCCTTGCTTTACACAGCCTGCCTGGAGCTGCACCTCCAAGCCCCAAGGCAGTCTCACAGCTAAGGCTGCATTTGAGGCAGGAAGGATAGCAAGCCTCAGGTATTCAATAATGAGGGACAGAGACCATTCCAAGATGGGACAGGAGAGTAATGAGACTAACCAACTCATCAAGATAACATCCAGTGCAGTAAATATTGCCATAGCAATGTTTCACTTAAAATCAGCAGCACAAAACACAGATGATTTGGTTAAGAATGGTTCCCTTTGCTAACGCAGAACAAACTTGCTGGTCTAATAACTTTTTCCCCCTGTGAATCAAAGCTAAGTAGAAGTGTTGCCACAGGCCAATAGATTGAGAGCTGGGAAATAAATCAAGATCTACAGAGATATAAAACCTAATAATTCTATTAAGACCAAGTTAAGACAATTAAATATTGGTGAGACATCAAAAAGCTAAGTAGCCTGGAGAGGTTGATTTTATAAATGAACCAATTTATTTAAATCTATGCA
>NW_009954555.1:1073816-1083738 GCF_000747805.2 Chaetura pelagica
ATTCCTGCTACACATCTCAAGCCCCAAACCTCTCTCACCAGGAGCCACACAGTCCCATGCCCTGCAAAAGGAGTTACCTGGGAGCCATGCTCCTCTCAATTATTCCTCACCTTGTATCAGTGAGGATTAAGCCACAGTATTGTGGCTATGGAAGGTGGTAAGGGCACAGCATTTCTGGTCCTCCTTTAGAATGAGAAGGAATTCAAGTGTCAAAACACTTTGCTGTCCTGTATTACTATTCTCCATGCATCCCTCTTCTTGACCTTACCGTCTCTGTGCCTCAAATCTGCTATCTATAAACTAGGAAATTACATTACTCTACAGGGATGAGATGCAAAAGAGAGGTAATTAAGGCTTGTAAAGGCTCTGGGACTTTGACATGGAAGATGCTATGCAAAAACAAAGGACTGTCAGGAGAAACACTGAGTTTGATTACACAAGCTGCAATCCTGGGGCCACAGATGCCCCGTTTGCCCTTAACAGCAGGAAGGGTCTGATCCAGCTCTGGATAACAATAATTTAGATGGAATTTACATATGTGCAGAAGAGGAAACTAGGCCTTGTGGCACCTGGGCTGGTGCATTTACTGAGGCTCAGTGACACCCCTCCAGATCTACACCAGGCAGGAAGCACTTGTGAGGTTCACTGAGCCCAGAATCTCTTCAGCTTTAATCTCCAGCCAACCCACTTTGTCCCATGGGACCAAAGGGACAGCTCTGCCCCAGCCACCAGCTCAGGATGCACAGTTGAGGAGTTTCAAAGGCATCTCTTTCAGGTGACATACTCACCTACCACCTCTGGCCATGCCAGGACCTGGGGAGCTGCTGATGCATTTCTGATGCAGACCACCACTGGTGCTGACACTAGGGGAAGTAGCTGCAAACCCTCTTCCTCCTGAACCAGAAGAACCAGCAGAACCAGCAAAGGAACCCTGCTGCTGAACCGGGCATCCCTCTCTCCTGTCACACTAGGACCAGAGCTATCTCCAGCTGAAGAGAAACTTGCAGACTGCGAGCAGCACCAGTCATAAAGAAGCTGAAGAGGATTTAACTACACAGCTCTGTACAAAGCAAAATCCCTGAAACATATTTTTTGTAAAGCTTGGGACAGCCACTCAGCTGATCCCCCCATACCTCCTGCTTGCTCTGGGTAATGCTACAGCCATTGCCTTGCAGGTCTCTCAAGAAAGCTATTCCAGGCTAAACCCCAGCTCCAGTGCACTGGAAAATAAAATAATAAAAAACCTGGTATGCCTAAATCCCTGTACATCATCTCCTGATGCTTTTGCTGGAAGACTAGCAAGTTTCTGCTGCACCAATTTGTTCCAATTCACAACAGCTTGGAAGAATAGAAAAAGCAACACAAATGAACACATGTGACATAACTCACTCTCTCCTAACCTCTTGCCCCCCTCCACCTTCTCCCCACTGCTCTTTCTTCAGTCTCCTCTCTGCCTGACAGGCCACATCTTCCTTCCCTCCTGTCTTTCCATGTCTGAAGGTTTATCTGCACAGCCTCAGAGATTAAAACCCCTGACAAAGAATATCTCTCATCATGATGAGAAAAAGAAAACCTTTATTCGACCAGCAGAATGAAATATTTGAGCTTAGCTTTGTGAATTTCTGGGAGGCAGTTCCAGGGGTGAGTCTGGGGTTTCCCTGTGCATCATTCCCAGAGTCCCCACCACCCTCCACCAAAGCAAAAAGCCTACAAACCACAATCAAAGGGTAAGTAGTTAAAAATCTCTTAGAATTTCCAGCATGTGAGAGATCTGCTGGGGCTGCAGATCCCTGCAGAGATGCAGAGCTTTTAAGACATCCATGGCATTGGCAAACACCCAACAGCCGAGTCCCACGCATTCCCAAAGGTTAAGAGCAGGCAATGCTTTCAGATGTCTTTCTGCCAAAATGTCAGCAAATTCTGCATTGCTAGCAGCCTCAACAGATAATAACCCTAATAAAATGAAGAGGCTAATACATCTGAACCAACATCTAGTAAAAAAAAGAAAAATTTAATTGGAAATGTTATCTGTAATTTAAATGTCAAAGGAGAAATCATTCCTGTGCTTCCTGCTGTTCACAGCCATAAACCAGCAGTTTTGGTGGCCGAAGAGGGGCAGCAAGGAAATGTCAAGGAGGCACTTGGTGTTTCAGCTCCTTGGCACTTGCTGATCCCTGCTCCGTGGAGTTGGACAGATGCTACCCCGACAATCCTGCTCAAATCTGTTTTCCCAGATACTCAGCCAAGAGCTTTTCCCACACCAGAGAGCTATCAAGGATGAAACCAGTGGCTCCAGCCCACACTGGAGCACCTTGCTCCTGTCCTCATGGGAAGGACTCATATTGTAAAGGTTCATGGAAGACTCTCTCCCTGTGGGGAGGCAGGGGAGGGCTGTAAGGAATCCTTCTTCCTGAGGAAAAAGGTAGGAACCACCAGACTGAACAGACTAAACCCCAGCCCCATCCCTCCGTGTCACTCAGGGGAAGCGGGGAGAGAAATGGGGAACAAAGGGATTTGGGCCTGGGAAGAAGGGAGGGATGGGGTAACATATGTAAGCCCTGCTCTTTGTGTTGTCTGAGTCCTGTGTGCATTTGATTAGTGTCATAGAATTATTTTTTTTTTTCCCAAGTTGAGTCTGTTTTGCCTGTGACCTTAAATCAGCGAAGAACCCTCTTTGTTCCTTGTCTTGACCCATGAGCTTCTAGCTGGCCTTTTTCCTCCCTATCCCAGTGTGTGTGTGGGGGGAGTTGAGTGAGCAGCCACCTGGCTGGTTTTCTGTTGTCAGGTTAGGCCCATACCACTATACTGCAAAAACCTGACAGACCCCAGGAAGGCTGCAAAACACACAGGGAACTGGGCAGAAGCAGAGTCAGCTCTGCAGGGACCCACACAGCAGCTGCCTCACAGCCAGCTACAGCCACATCCCTTCCCCAGCGACCAATGTTCTGCGCTCACACCAACACGCTGGTGCCAGCACAGGTCAGGGCTGGGGCAGCTCCACTAACACAACCACATTCTGCTCCTTAGTGAAGGAAAAATCAAAACATTAAGGTCCCCTTGAAGACATGTCACATCCGGAGTGGTTTTTATTTACTTGCCTTTGAGCTATATAGGTTGTTTAGACAGACATCCAGCTTCATTTGTTTATAATAGTACAACGGGAGGCCTGTTTCTTTTGTATTGATGACTTAAGTTAAAGCTCTTATTTCTTGGACTTCCCCTTTTATGTAAAGAAAATGACACTTGCTGCATTAATACACAGAATAAATTCAATTTTGTGCTTGCACAGAAGCATATTCCCCCTTCCTCCCCCTGCATCACTGTATCACTCCCACGCAGCAACTGCAGTTCCAGCAGAATAAAGGCCTTTTGTTCCACAGATAAACTTCTGGAAGTGTTTATACACTGAGCCCCAACTTAGAAAGCACCCAAACTGTGTGCTCAAGGGCATGCATTTGAAAGCAACATGGCAAGATGAATGCCAGTGGAAAGGTTGGCTGCTGGATTAGCAAGGTCACAGAACAGCATTTGGGCTGCACTACATGTTAAAAATAAGTAACTTTCAAAATGCCCTGCAGAATTATCAGATGCATTTCAACTTAGAAATGAGCTTAAGTTACACCAGTTTGGAACAGCTCCCACTCAATCAACTGGAGATAAATATTTTTATTAAACTAAAGGTTTAGGGTGGAAGGCACTTTTTTTAGAATCAGTTGTAGAAAACCTGAGTTAAGAAAAAAATAAATAAAAATGATTGGCCTTGCATTTGGAACAGAATCACTTTAAATACATGTCTCTGTGTTTCATGTGCAACTCTCTTTCTTACTTTTGACCTACTTGAATTTGAACACCTTGCTGGCTTTGCTCACGATCACTCATACACTGCCTGGAAACCCTTGTGCTCTACTTGAAAACTTTTGCCAGGAAAGCTAAATAGGTTATTGCTGAGAAATTTCAGCTGCAGAGGTACAGCAATGAAAGTCTGAGAAGCCCCAGTACAGCAACAAGAGGAAGCACTCATAAACATAGATGAACCTACTTACAGTAATATTCAACATTTAAAATAAGCTCACGTTCAGACCAGGGATAAAAATGTACTCCTTTAAACCACATCTAGGGGCAGAGGGGATGGATTAAGATTTTCTCCCCTTCAAGCAATTCTGACCAAGGGTCACTATGGGGGAAACCTGGCTTCCACCTGGCCTCTACATACATTGAATTTTCACAATAACACACAGACATGGTCTAGCAAATTGACTACAGCAGAGCACTGATTGAATCCTTTGCCTCCCTCACCCAACAACAGAGCAACCGTTGATTCAGAAGCAGAGAAGAGGTGCTCCAGCTCAGTTCATCAGACAGGAGGTCAGTCCCATGTCCTCCAGCAGCAGAGCTCAAGCCAGGTCCCCATCAGAGAGAGCCACTCCTGTGCTCTGCTGTTGTTCTTGCCTGTTTTTGTGTCTGTTCTTCTTGAAGCACGATCAGACAGCAGCAGCATGACAGCTCTACACCTCCCAGAGAGACCTTTCCTCTCCCTTTCCTAGAAGAGGTCACTGTTGGCTCTTACAGGGCTGTCAGCTAAGAGCTCACCTAAGCTAGGAGCTTGTGTGGACAAGGCTCCACACCACCGAAGGGAAAGGGCATCTTATTTACAAAGCCTGACTCCATCTTACATTTCAAATGCTTTTTGCTCACTTTCAACAGGCTACAAAGACTTCCCCTTTTACAAGAGCGGCTGTAACAATAGCAGTCACCCCAGCTGACACAGAGCCAAATAAAGCAGGCTATGAGCTTAAAGGTCTGATTCCCAGGCCAGACCCCACTTTGGATGGTATCAGACCTCAGACTGGCTCTCCAGCAAGACTAACCATAGCACTAGATGTATTCCAACCTTGGCATTTACACCAGGGCTCTTTACAGTGCCCAAATCCTTTTTTAGGAGCTGAACTCAGGCAAGAGATGGTGCTTTCAGTACAGTTCCCACCAGCCTTCTCTAGGCATTGAAGGGGAAAATCACTGAACAAACCTCCCTGCACTAACCTGCTTCACCTCAGCGCTACAAGGGAGGGCCAAAAGCATTTTGATTATGCAAAGCTCTGGGTGAACAGCATTTTGATTATGCAAAGCTCAAAGTATTGTTATTACCTTTAATTAAAGTGTCCTGTTCAGCCCACAAGGACATTCTCTCAACTGCTTCTAACCAGTGGAAGTGTTTTTAGAGGTGTCTTTTACCTTACTAGACAAAGACCATTTAAAAGCTGTTACTTGCTGAATTCTCAATTAGCACATCATTCCCTTCCAAAGCCTTGCTGGAGTCTCCTGGAGCAAAGCAAAGCCCAATTCAAACAATATATCAAAAGTCACCACAAACAACCTTTCCAGCTATTGTAATGCAGGCTTACATCCTGCACATTCAGCAGAAACTACATTTGCTGTGAAGGTTACAGTTATTAAACTACACTACACTGTCTATTTAGAACCCTGAAAGCTACAGCCTTGACAATTCACACACAGATTCTTATCTCTGCTACACCAGCACCATGCTGGTGCTACTCTAAATTTCAGTGCAAAGGTTCCTAGGTTTGCCCTGATGTAATGAAGATCAGCTACTGGCTGTGAAGAGAGATGGAACAGACGCAGGGATTTTATTTATAAAGCCTCCCACTCTGCCTCCCTGCAAATCACAGATCCTGCCAAGTCACTGCACACTGAAACCAGAATTAAAATACAATAAATTACCTTAAGAAAAAAGTGCTGAAACCTCATCCTCCTAACATTTCCTCAGATGAAGGCAATTGAGTACAGAGGATCCAATTAGGAATAAAGAGAGAAAGGCTCAGAAGAATGATAGTACCCAGGGAAGAAAAGTGGCCTTTTAAAGGGCTACGTTTGCACACAGAGCATGGTACCAGCAGAACATGGGGGCAGCCTCTGAAGGTGGGACTATCACCACAAGAAACAGCAGGTTTTGGCTGACCTACAAGGTCATTGTTTGGTCATTGATTAAGGAGGGGAGTTTAAGCCTAGCTAGGGTCATTCCAGCAGTGAGAGCCTGGACACGCCCCTAGGAAAATGGGGGAGTTTCTTCACCACTGATTTCCCTGGGTACATGATGAGCAACTCCAGATCAGGGCTCTGAGCCAAGACTCCAGAGCAGTGCATTCCTGGCTTTGCCATCAATCGTCAGGACAGACTCAAGACAGATGAAGGGCAGAAACCTTCTCAAGGCACCTCCTTATGGTGACACTATCTTGGCAAATTACAAAGCAGAGTCTGCCCAGCATCTCTCCTTCACTGCACAATGAGGTGTACACCTGTGACTTCAGCCAGTCGCATCCACTTTGAGAGTAATCCCTCAACCCAACTGCATCCTTCCCCTTCACAAGGGCAGCAGGAAGCACCAGGGAGCTCTGATCTCAGCCAGGCCAGAGGGGTTTCCAGAACAAGTAATAACACCATAATCACAAGGCTCTAGCAGCAGCAAAACCCCACACTGAAAAAAAAAAAAAAAGAATCTTTTGCACATCCCATTTGCCCAGAACCACACCAGGGAAATGTGAGTGCCCTTGAAAACTCTGTGATCCACCTTGCACTGACATCACTGTGCAAAGCTATTCCTCACCCAAGACAAATAGCCCTCTGCTCAACAGGGCATCAGAGTGTTTACAGATTAATTTTTATTTTTTTTTCCTAAAGAACATCTACTCCATAAAACAACAATTAGCTGTTCTCTGAATTTATGAGTGTAATTTGCAATTCTGTTAAAGCACGGGCAGCCACGGCTTTCATGCAACAGTAAGTGTTTACATTGCTGTGAAGGAGCCAGAACAAGGCACGCTGCTGGATTTTGGGGGCCTGCTGGAAAAAGGAGACTGTTGTCCTTCATAAAAGAAGAATTCCACCACCTTCACAGGGGCATGGTACCATTATCACCTGCAATGATGCAGTGACCACCCCAGAAACAATTTCATCTCAGCACAGAGAGCAGCAGGAAGGAGTTTGTTGCAGGTTTTGACTCTCACATTAGTCGGCTTGTGTTAAAGCAGCAAGAACTAGATAAGGTAACAAGGACTGAGCAAAGGTGGAAGATAGAGATTCCAGAGAAGCAAATGTAATTAAGAGAATTCACATAATTTAGAAAGGTGGCAAAAAAACCCAACATGAGGAGTGGTGTCTCCTCCATCAAGCTACTTTCTTAAGTAAAAGTCATCAGAGTCTTATAAGAAATTATTAGCTTAGAAACTTAGATGTGTCCAGGGGAAACATGGGTATTAAAAGAGATGAGCCTTGATGGAGTTAATGGTGTTCTCATACAGCCAAGATCCCTAATGAAAGTGAACTCATTTACATATCCAACCACTCAGCACTAGCCTGTGCCAACTCACTAGCAATCTCCTCCTCCTCCAAGAGGCAAAAAGGGCAGAAGTACCAAGTTTCCATTTTTTCCTCTCCCCCACAGGTCTCCAGGCCATAGCAGCAGTGAGCTGCTCTGCCCGTGACCTGACCTGGTGCAGATGGCCACATGCTGCTCAGGGCCAGCTCGGGGGTACCAGCAGGCTGGCTACAGCACTAGCAGATGAAAGAGGCAGTTTTAACATTAGATGGAGAGCTTTTGAAGCCAAGAGGCTGTTTTCAAAAGGGAAGGAAAAAAAGGCTCTCCAGTTTATAGCTGCAAGGTATTTGCCTTAATCTTAAATGACAATTGCTTGCAAAACTGTATTGCAGAAACTCCCTGGAGGCATTAATCAGAGGTTGAATCTTCCACTCTCACTACGCATGGGCAGTGACAGATAACTACAGAGAGCACCACGGGGCAGGGGCTTTCATTCACAGGCTGCCAGCAACAAAACTATCAAACTCCCATTTGAGTGCCTAAATTTGAAGCCTCAGTGCCTTTGTGGGTCTAAACCCAAAGCCTTTCTGTGAGTTTCTGAAGATGATGACCAAGGCTCCAATTGCCAGAAATCAGGGAGGTTTGTTATCAGACAAAGTCCCTTTGAACCCAGGTGCTCCCAGGACTGCCCCCCAGGTCCCTGTTAGCATGGCCTGCACAACAGCAAAAGGTTCCACAGCTGCTGGAAGAAAATGGCACTGCTAGTTCACTTCCATGACTGAAGGAGGGTTTCCAATGCAGAGAGGAAACGAGTTGCTTCTTGTGCAGGGAGAAATGATCAGTCTGACTCCACTAAAGCTGTCCAGGATAATGGGAGTGTTTTCTGTTGGGTTGGTTTTTTTGTTTATTTCCCCTTCAAAGTACCAAGAGAGAAAGAAGGCATGTGGAACAGCAGCATATGGGAGCTGAAGCCCTCCTCCCGAGCCCCCACCACCCCTCCTGCCTGTCCACAGGATGCATCCACAGAAACAGATGGTCCCTTCAGGTTACCACTCCTCCAGACTCACAGTGTGCAACTAAAGCCAAGGAGGCAGAAGTAAGTGGCATGAGACTTAACAGAAAAAAAGGAATTTCATATAGAAGAGGCCAAGTCCCTTCTGGCTACAGGAAACACCAAACCGCCCCTGGAGCACTGCTACAGACAGCACCTTCCTGCAAAGAGGGCTGGCGCTCACTCTGTTTCCCCAGGACAGCAGCATTGCTCTGTGTTTATGACACACTTCTCCAGCAGCCCTAAGCCTGCATTTGGAGTCCTGCATCCCTCCTGTCCCACACAAGACTTGGCACTCGTTTTGACTATGTCAGGAAGATCTTGTTTGCTGTGATGCCAATGGACTCACTGAGGTTTTTCCAGCCTTCTCCTTCTCTTGCTACCCTTTCATCCCTGTCCTGTTTCGGGCCTCTACCTTGAGCTGCTGCTCCACTACCACCATCAGCCTGCTTCCCCTTTCATTCCCATCCCTCATTCCACCTTCTCTCCCCAAACTCGTCTCAAGATGTGCTGCTATATTTGCTTTCCTGCCAAATATACACAAAATAAAATATATTCTATCAAGATGGGGTTTTAAGTCCTTTTTTCCCCTCCATTTTATGCATCTTAAGGCATCATTTTAAAATAGTAGAAGCATGCCTACAGATTTATGTGCATCTTTAAGGTCCAATTTACATAAAAAAACAAGTGCAGAGCATTTCTTAGCCTTAGGGCACAGCAGATAAAAGAACACCTAATGAATTAAAAAATGTTTGGATAAAACTTATATAAACTCTTACATATGCGAATAACATGAAAGCCTATAATTACAAGCTGAATTGTGTACTGACACAAGTATCTCCGTGCAGTAAACTGTGTCCTTGCTTCCAAAATAACATTGTGAGAAGACACCTTCCTATAAATCTCCCTCTGTGGGTTCTTTTCAACACCCCTGGAGCACAAGTGATGCTAAGGGCTGCAATACCAACTTCTCAGTTGGTATAAATTATATATTTATAAGGATCACCCCCTATTTAAAGGCACCTTTCCACTTCCTAAAGAGCACTGATAGAAGGTAATTATAACCTTATCTCGCATGATTTGGATCATCAGCTGGCATTCACAGGAAAGCTACATCTTAATGAGGTGTGTATGTGCATGGAGGGGGATATTCTCACCAAGTTTCAATGTACTGATCTTTTCATCCAACGTGAATTTTTAATGCAGAAGGAATTTAATTTTGCAATACAAAGCTTGGAAGCAATAGAGTTTGTGTAAACAGCCAGCCACGGGGAGACTGCACTCCACAAATATGGACTGCCAACAAAATCCATTTCCACAGCTGTTTAATTCATGAGTTACGGCCCATCGTGCTCCAAACACAACCCTCTGTGGCACTCAGCCACTTCAGCCGTGGTGCTGAATCCCAACACCCAGGGCAGTGCTCGGGGTGCTGCCATTTTTGGCCCCTATCTCTGTACAGCACTGCCCTGCCCCAGCAGCCTCACGCTGTGGAACATGCCTGTGTAAAGCAGGGCTGAGGGAGAGCTACACTACAT
>NW_009954555.1:1083785-1092056 GCF_000747805.2 Chaetura pelagica
CAGCAGGAAGGAAGCCCCTTCTTCCCCACTGTGAGCTTGGGTGAGCACCTCTCCCCACCCCAATTATTCCACTGCAGGGTAAGGACGATAACTTCTCATCTCCCAGAGGAGGAATTAATTAGCATTTCTTATGCCTCCTGCATTAGGGTGATGAGACACAGAAAGCCCAGATCATCAATTTATTAATGCCAGTGCAAGCCTACAGCAATGGTAATCAAGGCAGTGGAGTTCTTCCAGATTTGTTCCAATGTGACACCAGTCTGGACCTCCTGGCAACTAACTGTTGAACAAGCTGAGATCTCAATTGCTGACCTTCTGCCAGCACCTCAGGGGTCCAACCTGAGCTCCCTGTGCTCACAGACATGAGTCAGTCAGGCTGTCCCCTTAAGTATTTACAGCCTTTGCACACAGGACCAAATGACAGAAAAATGAGGGAAAATGAAGGATGCAGAGATGGTGGCTTACAGCAGAGTGGTGGCTGGGCTGGAGACCAGCTCCAGGCCAAGCCTGTAGCACACAGCCTGCCCATTGCAGCAGCAACCAGAGTATTCACCCCCACCTTGGGTTGGTCTCAGACACCAGGCAATCATCACCCCAATTTTAATCAGTCTGGGGACATGTTGCTCCCTTACAGCTATATTCAGTATTTATTCCATTACTATGAACTGCAAGATTTAACAATACCAAATCAATCAGCGACCTTAATGTACCACCTGGAGTCAACACGTACCAAAAGAAAGCTATTACACAAGAAATATGCAAAGACTGCAGTCTTTCCCAGAGTCCTTTCCTAACCCTTCCTTGCCATAGTGATGGAGACAGTCAGCACTTTTTGTTGCAGATCAATACTGCACTTGAATGTGACCACCACTCCAATTATTGCTTCAATTACAGAGGCATGAGTTTGCTCCTGCACACCTACCCCTTCATCGAAAAAAAACACCATGTACATACTGCCCATTGGAGTGATACCTGCAGGAAATCATTAACCCACTAATTTGAAATCAATTTAATGTCCATTTGCCTAATGACATGAGCACTGTAAATTATCTATAAATTGTTAATTTACGAGAAAATGACATCAGAATTTTTGTTTTATTAATTGGATTTTCCAGATGCAAGTTATTTCTAAAGCTTTATAATCCATGTCTCTTGGTGAGTAAACATTAAAACTCACTTAATAAGATGCCTTTTATGCCGAGAAAAATAGTAAAATGAGTAAACCCGCTCTCGTGAACACTTCAGTATTAGGGTTTATGCATTCATCCCAGCAATTAGAGAAGGAGAAGTCATGGGGAGAGTGACAAAAGGTCCTTTGAGTGTCTGTTTATGTTCTTGAACAAAACTGGTTCCAACCACATTTGCATTTTTCTGAGGCAAAATTCCTCCAACTGCAGAAACCACTATCAGCCCAGGTCACCTATCCCATCATCCTTGTGCCTCCTCAGCAAGGACACAGCCAAGCACAGACTGAGCTGAGAACCTCACTTCTCAGCAAATATTTGAGCAACAGACTCACTGGCCAAAGTATCAGCAGGCTTGATTGTCAAACCAGGGACTAGGTTGTGATTTCTTCACTGAAGAGGAGGTATTTGAGAGTAACTTTTCCTAACAACTTCAGTACATCCACTTCTACTGTGGGAGCACAGAGATCATGTTCAGGTCATCTTCTTGTAACATCATGTAACTAAGTCCACAACAGTTAAGTATCTGCTCAACTTACTCCCATTTCAGCCTCTCACCCCAGTGGAATCTGTATCCTTGATCTCTTATACAATACTCCAGGTCCTAAACTTCTCTCCTACCCCTTGCAGCTGCTTGGGAGTTGTTTGCACATGGAAATCAAGCCTATGCAATTTCTCTACCCCATGGTAACTAGGCAACACGACTGTAAGTTTCAAATATGGATATCCACCAGCAAAAACACAAGTGTGAAGAAACCAGGGTTTGATTGACCCAAAGAGCTAACGCACCTGAGGAAACTGCAGCCAGTCCTGGACAGTCCCTGGGCACAGATCTACTGCAGATGAGTTTCTACATCCCAGCACTCACTTTTACTGAACAGTCAGAAATAAAAATCTCCAAATGCATCATGAACTTGACAGGAATTAAAGAAAGGGAGAACAATGGCTTTGGTGTAGTCTGATGGGGTAAGCCATCTCCACTTCCTCTTTTCTCTTCCTGATCTTTTTAATACCTGATCCAAAAATCCCCCAAGGAGCATGAAGACTCAGGAGTGCTTGTGTGCACACAAATGAAACCTCCTCTGTGCAAGACCAACCACTCCTACACTCGCGCAGCAGCTGGCACACACAGAATGCTCTGGTTTTGCCAAAATAAAAAGCTGCAATCTTAAACCTTCCCTCTTCCATTAACACTCTATTTAAGTCTGTTTTTGAATCTGTCTGGATTACAAAGCCACCCCCTCTCAGCAAACCCCCCTTCCCAGAGAGCCCACTTCTCTGCTAAATAGATATTAAATATAAATACATACCAGGGAAAACTTTTGGAGAAAAACAGGACTAAAATTTGTAAAATCTTCCTCTTCCATCTATTCCACAAAAATACATCAAAGCAGAGCTGCTTTGCTGTTTCCTGTCATGGCTGCCTACCAAGAGTTCATCCCTCCACCCCCATTCATTGCCATAGCTCTTGTTCCAAGAGTGCAATGCTGGGAATACCTTTCCCAGGATACACGAGGTCCCTCTGCTGCTCTTCTCCAGCCAGTCCCAGCAACGCCCAGCCAGGGCAGGTGATGGATGCAAACATGCCAAAAGAAAAACTGCCAGATGAACACTGGCATTATTCCCGATCCCCTAGTGAAACCAATCCAGTCAGAAGAATTCCTGCCTGCTGATATGCTAATGTTTTAAATGAGCTTTAATTGGTTTCCCAACACGACCTGTCACTCACACACCCTGTGCCAGTCCTCATGGCTGTCAGCCCCATTTGTGCTGCATCTGCACTGCCACCCAAAGAGCTCAAATAGAGGAGACACTGGTTCCCAGAGGGCTGTTCCGTTGCCCCACTTGTTCTCTCAATATATTTATTCTGGTGTGAAATCACATCACCACCTGTCCTGATCATTTCACAGTTCCCATGTGAAAGAAAACACCCTTTGGGGATGGAAGCAGATAAGAAAACCCAGCAGTCCTTATACTGGCTGCTCTTAGAAACTGCACAAGAAGAATAGTGCACGGGTGAAGGTCTGTGTAGGAGATCACCAAGTCCCACACCACCTTTAGCTAGAAAGCTCTCCAGCCAGCTCGATCCAAGAATTCACTGATATCTCTGCAGTGACTGAGTTGTAAGTAACATACCTGCCCAGGCTGAGCTTTGCTGCTGCAGCTGCTCAGGAGCAGAGGCAGCTGATCAGATTAGCTCACCTCCTTCCCATTGAACACAATTTCTCCAATTCTGTGCTGGCGTTAAATGAGCGTATCATTTGTTCCAGCTCTCTGCTCAGGGAGGCTATGGCTTACAGCCCTCCACGCAAGTCACTTGAAGGAGCAGGATGATGTACATGGTCCTCAGGAGGGCTTTGCCCCCCAGTAACCCTCATTTTCCTCCATGGCCTTCTGGAGGACCTTGTCCATACTTTCTCACCCCAGAGTTCAGGCCCTAAGCTCCCACAATAACACAGCCCTGCTTCAGGCTGGATTAAAACACCACTGCTTGAGCCATATTGCCTTATAATCAGATGACAGGCAATGTTAGCAAGGACAAGACCTTTGCAGTGTTCCCAGGGAAGAGACCTGTTGTCTTCAGCTCTTGCTGCACCCCATGTTTTCAACCAGCACCTCTCTCCTTCTCTGCCCAGATTTTCTCTCCCAATTCCCACATCCCTCCCAGAGAGAAAGTAGCATATCTGATAGCCTGATATAAAGGCTCTTGAATTTCAGGCACCAGAGAACCTCAAGGGTGTCTCTTCCTAGGTACACTGCAAGGCCTTGCCTAGATCCCTGGGAACATCTTTGGGTTTACGTTTATATTTCAGTGTGATCATCAAGCAAGACAGCAGAGAAACTCGTCACCATCCATCACAAACTTCATTGTTTAGTAATAAGATGTATTGCCCCCTTGCAGTAAAATAACACTCCAGCCAGAGCTCCCATTTGTTATGAGCTGGCTGACTGGGACAGCTGTTTGTGTCAATGCTGTAAACACTCCATTTGGAGCAGAGAAAGCAAATTTCAAGTGCTAATAAATGGGACTGCAGGCTGCTGAGCACACACGAGGTTAGCGGCTGGTCACCACCAGCCCTCCCCAGCCAGGCTGCTGGAGCAGCCCCAGCCCAGTGCTGCCAACCCCAGATCCCCTTCAAACACAGCAGCAGGAGCATGGCTCTGCCTGCCCAGCCTCCCTGCTCCATCCCACACCCCACCACCACCCTGGCACCCAGTTAACCATGCTGGAAGCTGCCACAGCACAGCTGCCATCACAGAGTGCCCCAAAACCAGCTGCGAGGTGGGAAGGGAGGGTTTGTTAGCAGAGCCTGTGGGGTGAGGCAGCTTTCTTGGCTAAGTAAGAATGGGCTCAGAGCAGCAGTGCTGGAGGAAGAACTTACCTGTCTCCATGTGTCAGGAGGGAGCCAAATGTGCTCTTTTGTAGTTAGCTTTATAAGAAATGGCCTCAGCAGGTCAGACAACAGAGAGAAGGCTTTCTGGAGAGCACTAGTGGACTTGTCCAGTAGCACACAGTGATAACCTGTGGAGGACAGAATTAATACTTAGTTGGGTGCCTCTCACCTGGTGCCCTCTGTGCTTCCCAGGTTTGGAGGCATGCTCTTATCCCAGCTTTATTACCAGCTACACAGACTGCTCAGGCCTAAAGCAGCAAACCCAGCAAAACTGAGCCTCTGGCAGCAGCTGGGGAGATGATAACTGCATAGTGAGGGGTCAGTGATTATCTGTCACCACAGCAGATGCCTAAACACACTCTGGGGCAGTTCAGAGCATGCTTTCTCCACAGTGTAAGCCAGGCCCCAATGAGAGAGCAGCCTTCCTGTAATCCCAATTAGCAAGATCCCCAGGACATGGTGAGGGTGCCTGCACAACAGCAAGGGCAGAGCCTCTGCAAAGCAGCCTTAGATGATGCACAAGAGCCTTCTGGCAGCATCTATCAGTGGATTTCACTGAGGTCACAGCCTCACACATTAGACACAGATGTCACTTCCATTTTTATAGCAGGAAAAATAAAGCTTAAAGACAGAGACAAAGCACTGGCAAGATTTCATGATTTATCATTGGTGTCATTTCAGACATTCATAACAGCCTCGGTTTACCCTCTGACTCCCTTGTAGCAGCTCCTTTGAGAGGTACATAAACACCAGGGGCAAGGGACAGGTCTGCTGCTCATGCCCTATCATGCTAGTCAGTAGCACTTGCAGAAAAAATAAAAAGCTGGTCTAGTTTTCACAGAATTCAGACAGACCCTCAAATGGTTTCAGCTATCTGCAGGCAGCAGCACTGTGTCACCATGCCAGTGGACACAAACCAAGTCTAAAGACAGAACAGAACAGGTAAAGGCAGCAAACATGACCAAAAGCAGCACCTCACCACTACCTTCCCTTGAGCAGCCTTACAACTTCAGAAGGAATTTCTCTTGGCAGAAACTTCCCTCTCTCCAAACAACAGCTGGAAAGAAAATCCCACAGGCAGCAGATCCCTCAGCACTCTTGAGCTACATCTCATTCAGGAAACAATGACAAGCCCAGGTGACACTCAAGAAGAACTGCTCACCCTCTAGTGACAAAACGATACTGTCCATCAAACACAAACTCCTTGAAGCAAAGCCAGGCAACTGTGGCAGGCAGCAGCAAACTCATCAAGCACTTGAATGCTACCAGGGGACAGCCTGTGGCTCTCATCACCCCCACAACATTGAGCTGTTCTGACAGGCAGTGCTCAATGCTGAGACAACAAAACTTTGGTCTAGACATTTGTGAGCAATTACTTTATGCACCGACTACTTGATGAATTCACCTGCTCATTTTCCCAAGTCCTTTGTTAGTCTGCAAAAAGCTCAGAGAAAGCCCCGACTATCACATCTTGAGAAGGGCTCCCAGGAGCCTGCACAAGCCAGCCAATGGGTTTGAGAATGGGTTCAAGAAAGAACACCCAAGCCCCTGTTTCCTCTCCATATGCCTGTGTCCAACACAACACAGCTTTAGGAAGCTCAGTGGGACAGAGGCCACCATCTAGATAGGATTAAAAGTTCTAGTGCAGACATACTACAACCTTCCCTTGCAGTCACTTTGCACTCCTCACTCAGCACCAAAAGATCGTACTGAAAAGGTCATTAAAGTTTAGGAAAAAAAAACAACCCTCCACAAAGGTGTTTTAAAGGCTTACCCTGAGTTCACCCTGCCCCAGACTGTAAAAGGTCCCATCTCTTCTGCATCTGCACTCTCTGGGTCCAGACTGGTTAGGAAAGTAAGTTCACTTCATTTCCTATAGAAACTTCTTAATCATCCAATACCCATCACCTGTAGTGCTCCCACAAGGCTGCAGAGCTCTTTAGTGATGGGAAATGAGACCTCAATTTCCACACCTGTAGTTAAGATGAGCATAAGCTAACAAACATTAAAGCAGTCATGAGGTAGCAAGAGCTGCTTGCCTTCCTGCCAAAGCCAGCCAGGCCACAAATGTTCTCAGTACCACATTTCAGCTCACCCCTCCAATGACTAGAGATGTTCTCACACCCACCCTTCAGTCTGGGGACTCTGAGACTGCCACATCTTCCACCAGCAGAGGACATGCCCCAGCCCCCATGCCCACACACTATGAGATCAGCTACCCAAAGCACCATCATACCCCTTCCTCTCAGACACACCCCCTCTTGCTAATCCATGCCTAGGACCTATCCACCCCTCTCCCCTACCCTTACTCAGGTTGCTTCACAACCTCCTTTTCCAGAAGCAGAACCTTTCACATTTAAGATGGAGGATGTTCCCACTGTCTGCCTAAATCACAACCTGTTTGTAATTCACCGCAACCTCCTCCACTTCCCATCACCAGTGGTGGTTCATGGTGCTGCTTACCAGCTGCCACGTACCAGCCCAGCCATGGTTGAACTTCACCAAAAGATTAATCCATCCCTCACAGACTGACATATACACAGTCCCTCCTGGCAAAAGGGCTTCTCTGCTTCAAATCCAGGTTTGAAAGCCAAAACTCTGGCAACCTTTCTCATCCCAGCCCAACGCACTTCAGGACATACTCCTGCTCAGGCTCCATCACTGCTTTTCTCCCTGCCAACACACTCATCAAGGTGCTACCAAGCTCTCTGGCCCTTCCTACTGCTTGCTGCACGCAGCAGCATGAAACACGTTTTCATGCCAAGCTCCCGAGGCACGAAACTTGCTCTAACTTGAGAGGAAACAAACCACACAAACAAGAAACAGGCATCACGGGCCAACACTCAGAGAAACACAATCCACAAACTTTCCAAATCCCCACTGTTTTGGGCTCACTTCAGCTCCTGCGCTGGCTTATGGTGAAGCAAAGCCTGGCACCCAGCCTCTCCAGCTCCTGCTCATCACCATCTTCAGCCCTCGGGGAGTGCATAATAGCAGAATAAACAGCCACGAGGCTGTGAAAAGAACATCTCAGAGGCACAGCTCCCCGCAGGTCTGCCAGAGAGCTCTGCTGGCTGCTTGAGGAGCCACTAAGATGTGTCATCTGCAAGGGTGACAAATTGCCAGGGAAGGGAAGAGAGTGAGTCATCCTCTTTGACTGACCTCTGTGTCAGTCATTAGAGGGAGAAGACTGCTCCCGAGCTGCTGAGAAATGAATAATGAGGCGTGCGGGCTGCACAGAAACCGGCCCCGGGCCAGGCCCCGGCCCTGCTCAACACAGGGCAGGGCCCCACAGGCACTGGGGACAGGGGAGGGTGGTTAGAGAGACAGCGAGGGGCAGAGAAAATACAAACCGAGGGGAAAAACAGCCTAGAAGACGCTGGTAGCCAACTCAGCTCAGCACGGGGAGAGGACGGATCCCCCCACCTGCCTCACTCAGCTCACCCGAGGCCACGCGTGTCGCGACAGAGGCAGCAGGGCTCCCCTCAGAGGTCTCTCTCCCCTCAGGTGTCTCTCTCTCTCCCCTCAGGGGTCTCTCTCCCCTCAAGGGTCTCTCTCTCTCCCCTCAAGGGTCTCTCTCTCTCCCCTCAAGGGTCTCTCTCCCCTCAGGGGTCTCTCTCCCCTCAAGGGTCTCTCTCTCTCCCCTCAAGGGTCTCTCTCTCTCCCCTCAAGGGTCTCTCTCCCTCCCCTCA
>NW_009954555.1:1092639-1112430 GCF_000747805.2 Chaetura pelagica
AGCGTGTCCCGGGGCGGGGGCGGCTGGTGCAGGGATGAAGGAGGAGAGGCAGCGCCCTAAGGGGAGGGGGCAGGCTCTGACACACGGTTTCTCAGAGAAAATGTTGTTTTTCCCCTTTCAAAGGGACTTGAGGTTTGGTTTTGGAGTGGGAAGGAGCCTGCTGGAGAAGGGACACAGGGTGGACCCGTGGTAGCACCCCAGGGTGAACAGGCAGAGCTTCCAATGCCGGTGGTGCCAGGGAGGAAAGGGGGGACCTTGCTGTGCCACAGCTTGGCAGGAAACTGGGGGGATTTGCTGTGTGTTATGGAGACTTCACACCAGACTCACTCACCTGGAAGGAGAGATGGGGTCTCAGGCAGCAGGTTTCAGTGTGGACCCTCAGTGTTAGCACGGGCTGAGCCAGCAGCCGGCACAGACAGGCTCCCACAGACGGAATTGCCATTCCTGCCTGCCTCTGCCAGCTTGAAATTAATAGTGAGCAGCTGTGACCCTGTGTGATCCATCCCCCGAGCTCTTTCCCCTCTCCCAAACTCTTCCCCAGCCCAGCAGCCAATTTCTGAAGAGCCATGGAAACCCTGCCCAGCTCTGCCTGTGTCTGCAGCTGCTGTATCTTGGGCTACCTTTCCACAGGTGGCAGCCCTGGGCACTCACCACTGCCAGGAGGTCCCACACTCCTTAGGGAAACACTGTCCTCTCTGTCGTCCACATTGCAGACACACAGCTCTTGCCAGCAAGGCCAGGAGTGCCTGTTACCCCCATCCTGGTGCCAATGGCTGCAAACCCCCCTGCCTGGGTTCTTCTCCCGTGCTGCTGGCCTCAGCCTTCAGCATGGTCCTAGGAGGTGCAGAGCAGCTGCTGCAGCACAGGATGCAGAGACAAAACCTTGACCAGAAGTTCAAGCCAGGCCTTATGCCTTGGGACAACCTGCACTGCTGCAGGAACAAGCAAATGAATCGCCTCTGATGGGGTCAGGGCAAAGGTGTGATCTTCATGCACTGCAGGTAGAGCAGTGTGGAGTGGAGGAGTAAAAGGCCTCCACAAAGCTTGGATAAAGCTCCCATCTGAGCCAGCCCTCTTGCAGACTTGCATGGGCTCCTGAGCTAGCTTTTTCAGATGATCAGCTTTTCTGGATGTGGTAAGTTGGCAGGATTTCAGCAAGAGGAAAAATCCTGTGCACATGGGGAACAAGTGCTGCAGCCTCATCCCCACTGCATCACTTACACTTCAGTGCCACTCTGGTTGGCACAACACTTACAGGCAACAGTGACACAGCCATGAGTGAAGGGTCCAGAAGTGAGAATCTCAAATATTTTTTTATTTATTTACAACAGTCTCCAAAAAATCAAGGAACACTGAAAATAGTGAGGGTAGGAGACGACTTACAAAAGTAACACGCGTACGTTACATCAGGAATTGTGCTACGTCACTCTGGGAACCGACGCTCTAAGGTCTGCACATGACAGCAGAAACAGCAGTGCCCTCCCTCCTGGCTCACACCTCTTCTCTACTTGGCTTTCCAACCATCCTCCTTCCCATTTGTTCTCCTCTGCTCCCCCCTGCAACCCCATCAGCTCATCTCCTTGTTGCCCTGCCTCTAGTCTTGGCCCTCATCCTCCCAGCAATTGCCCAAAAGAAGAACAGAGAAAGTTAAAGAGCCAAACAACTGCCTCTCAGGCTGGACACATGCCTTGAAAGACTTGGCTCTGGGACTCTGGGTGCTAAGCCAGGGCACAGCAGTTAGCAGAGGCCTTTGAAAAAGCATAACCTGTGAACTACGGCTTGCCCGCTGTCTGGGGTGAGGTGAAATACTGGAAGAAATAACCAAGAGACTGAGAGTTTGTCCTGCTTGGCTGCAAATCAGTCAGAACAGCTTCCTTGGTGGACAGCAAGGGAGGATTTATACATGTCACAGGATTGAATAAAAAGCCTTTTATAACCTTCCAGGAAGGCAGGCTGCTCTGGTAAGAAAATTCAGTGCAGGGACATGCTAAAAGATTCAGATGCCATGACATAAAGCAGCATCCCAGTTTGCTCCAGTGGAGATAAAGCCAGGGATCTCTGGAAGCAATGGTCTCCAGACTAGTGCAGCAGTGGTCCCAGTGACTCTGTAGGCATTTCACATGGCCTTCTCCTCAGGGATATTTCCCAGACTGGCTTTGCTCTGGCATAGCTTCAGATCCAGCAGGGATGGAGAAACCCAGCCCAGCCACCAATCTCCTCTCAGCACGTGTAGCCTTCAAAAGTGACAGGGTTGGCAGCCAAACCTGATGCCCCAGTTGCCTGGACAGACCCCGTGCCAACCCAGCATCTCAAGAAGCACCACAAGATAGGACACAGGACCAGGAGACCTGGATCTGTTCCTCTCTCTGACACCCAGCTTTGCACATCACTTCAGCTCTGTTCCTCCTCACTCCAAAGCTGCTCTTGACAGGCTGTTGAAAGCAGAAACTCTCAGCCTGTGCACTCCCTCAGCAGCCCCACCAAAGGCAAGGAGCAGCAACACCAGCTCTGTGCATACATCCCAGTGGTTGGACATGGGGGAACAGTGTCCACCACCCTGGGCTGGCAGGGAGAGAGGTTCTGATCAGGACAGGACCCACTGTTGCAGAATGATCCCCACCCTGAAATATTAACATCAGCTTTGCAGAATGTGACCCTCCTAACAGGATTTACTAGCAATAGCAGGGTGGGCAGTTACACACTGCCAGGAAATACTTCTATTGTAACTGAGAACTCATGTACATTTCTTTTAAATTGCAGCACGACTGTTTTGAAATAGAAAATTGGAGCATTCTCTTCCAAGTAAGGCTGGTCTGCTGTGTTCTGCTGTTTAAAAACATCAAAGCTGGCAGCTTTATATGAAGCATTTTAACTCCTCAGCTTCCCCTGCTTGAGAAATTCTCCCTGAGACAATCTCCAGCCACTTCAATCCAGACTCTCTGACCACCTTGGTCACAAGCAGCTACCAGGGTGAAAGCTGAACCTTGCTTAGCAAGTCAGGGTCCAAGAGATGGTCTGGGAAGCAGAGGAATCATCAGAAAAAAGTAGACAGAGATGTGGGAAGAATTAATTTAGGGCAAGCAGCTGCTCCTGGAGAAGTGCCAGACAGGTGAGGCCTTGCTTTTTATTGCTACCAGCATCTGCCTTGGAGCACAGATTCCCAGCAGGGCTGTCAGCCCCACCTTCACATTTGCTCAGATAAAGCCATCCATTTTCTTACCTCTATAAACTGATGAATAATTTTTAATGCCAAGGAGGACACTGCCTACATAGATGATTTCTTGTCTCTACAGATGCTTGGGGAGATCAGGGTGCTGTAAGCATTCTGGGCCCTGTTTCTAAGCTTCTTTCCATAGCAAATGAAAAGTACTAGTCACCCTGACCACAGAGCTGTGCAGAGAGACATGGTGATGGGATAAATGTCTAGTTAGATCTTAAGACAAGTGTCATGACTGTGTGTAATCAAGTTTTCAGCTTACCACCATCCAGTGAGTCCTTGCAGTGAAAAGCATCAACCTATGGTCATCTCCTGGCTCTTCTGCCATCCTACGCCAATCTGGAATAAGTTCCTTCTCCTCTCCTTGCCTCAGTTTCCCTTCTGATGGGGCACAATCTTCTAAAGATGCCTCTGGGAATCATCTAATACAGCTCTACACTTACCTCAACCTTTCATTTTCCTTTCTGAATGGCTCCAGCCATTGCTGTCCCAGTGCCTCCTTGGACAAACATAGGCCCTGCTCCTGCCAGCCCTTCTGCACCCAGTGAGCCTGGGCAGCCCACAGAGGGAAGGGATAAGGGTACCTTGTCCTTCCCCCTGCCTGCTTCAGAAAACAGGACAGATCCTGTTAGGTGTCAAGACCTCTTATTTTTGTCAGCAGACCAGATCTAAAGAGACATAAAAGGTTTTCCACTACTTTGAAATTAATCTTTGCCTTCCAAGAGGGACTGAATGAATGGTCCCAGCATGGTGTGTCCAGAATCACTCTGGCAGTGGGATGCTTCCATAGGCTCTTTATGGTGAGAACAGACACAGGACACCAGGAGCTTAAATGAAGTTCAAATTTTGTAGGTTTTAAAGCACATATAGGCCTTGTTTTAAAGACCTTTCAAGGTTTTTTTTCATGCTCACAGGAGGTATAACTTCCTTTAATAGCACACTCAGCACCTTATTCTCTTGACTGGTGACCTGGAAATACCCATCAGCTTTTTCACCCCAAGGAGTTTGAAGAATTAGCTAAATTCAGGTCAAGCTGCCCACCAGAGCATCCTTGGCAGCAACACTAGGGCTACCCTGCTCTCCCCTGCAGCACCCACAGAGCCGCATGGGTCTCACAGGGCTGTACAACATCAGCCCACTGCCCTCTCTACACTTGCTGCCACTTAGGAGTGCTCAGGGCACTACTGGTAATTAAATTTGGAGAGCATGGCTTACAGATCCATGTTGGGGCTGAACTGTGCACAGAGGCCATCAAAGCAGCACAGCTTAAGGACAGTAAAAAATCCTTTCCAGAACCATTTACTCATGGGCACAGGGTTCATTATGAAGGAACTGGTGCAGATCAGAGGTACATTTAACACTGCAGAAAGGGGTAACTCAGCTGCACAATGGGATGGTGAGGAATAAACCAGGTCATTTCTGCTCATGCTCTCTCTACCCTCACTGCCTGCAGCAGGATTGCTCTGGATTTCCCCTGGCACCAACAAGAGTCCTGTTCTGGCTCTCCTCTCTCCAGCTGACACTTTGGGGAACCTCCCTTAGGAACAAACATTTGCTCCAGTTTCACAGGGCTGAAGGGGAGGTGTAAGATTGGCAGGGAGCAGAGTGGGGATATACTGAGCCGAGCAGAAGCAGCTGCTGGTCTGTCTCAGCAGCACAGTCCCCACAACTTGGCTGGCAACAGGGATGGGCTTCCTGGAATTTCCATCTCAAAAAGGGGGTCAATCCAGGCAGAGAACACAAAGCCACCGGGGACATGGTATCTGCAAACAAATGGAGTCAGGCTGCTCTCTGGCCGCCCTCCTCTGTTGGCATCCCTGTAAACAATGTTTAATGCATCTCCCTGGGGGCCCAACCCCTCCCCTTCTGCTGGGGACCAGATGTGCTGCATATCAATGCACACACTTAGCTATTTCAATTTTTAAAATATGATAGAAGCAGCGATGCTTAAAATGTACTTGTTAATGGCACCAGTTTGCAATTTCATTTTACTTTAATATAAACCATCTGCTCTGAGCAAGCAGCAGCCTCAGGCTGAAGCTCCACTGCCCTCATGTCTCCACCATGGAGATGTCACAGAGGATGTACCAGTTTATTTGTGCATGCCACCAGGCATGGGCTCTACCTGGCCCCAGGAGTTAGCTCATCCTCAGGCAAAGACCTGACTGCCCTGACCAAAAAAGCTCTGCAGGGCCCTCAAGGACGTCTCTTTTCACCATGAGGAGCAGAAGCAGTGACTGGTGAGGGCACCCACTGAGCAGGAGGTGGGACTGGGAATGGGTATCTGCTGTGATGAGGGAGAGGAGGCCAGGCTGCCAAGGGCAACAACTGCATTCCTGATGGCTGTTCACAGATCCAAGAGATCCCAGCTGTCCCTTCAGAAAGGAGGGGAAAGCCACGTGTCCTGACACCCCCCACAAACAATGACTGCTGGTCACTGCAGGTGATGCCACCCAACATCTCCAGTTTGGATCCCACAGTGACACCCATAAGAGCTCTTGTGCAGCTTGTCTAGCTTAGGCACAGGAGTCCAGACAACACTTTCCCAGGCCTATCCAGGAGCTCACTGCTAGTTTTGAAGGCTCAGGCAGTGAGGCCCAGGCTTGGCATGGGGACAGGACCTCACCTCAAGAACCATTGCTGCAATGCTGACTCTGGCTGAAGGGAGGGACAGAGGGAAGAGTTTTGAAAGGGATCAGGTGGCCTTCCCAACTTCTCCCCTTTTACATTTGCGGTTCCAGAAAGCTCTGTTCATTAAAAAAATAAGAAAAAAAAAGAAAACAAAGAAAAAAACCTAAAAAGAAGAGCAGAAAGAAAACAGAGGAGACCTCCTCCCCTCCTACTCACAGGCTGAGGCATTCCCTGGGCAGCCCTCACTGTCCATCATCCATCCATCACTACTGAAATAAATACCATTTTAGAGCAAAACCCATTAGAAAATAAAGTGCATCTGGAGTTGAAAAACTTCTGGAAAATGGATTTTTTTCCCCTTTTTTTTCTTACAAAAAATAGCCTTTAAAAAAAAAAAAGAAAAAACAGAAAGGGAGCAAGAGGAGAGAGCATGTGGCTCTTGGGCATAGGGTCTAGAGGGCTGTCCCATTAGGCAGAGGGATTTTAAATCCACTCTTCAGCAGGATGAGGCAGATGCACAGACCCAGCAGGCCAGCAAGAAGCACCCCCAGCACAGCCTTGAGGCAGGAAGTCCTGCTGCGGGTGAAGGTGCCAGGCCCCATGATGCTGAGCAGGGCTGTGCTCACAGTTAACGTGTACAGGATGGAGACTCCCGTGTTGAGGGCCACGATCTTCCCAAACTTGGCAAAAGGGGCAATGATGCAGAAGAAGAGCGGGACGGTGGCGATGACGGTGGTGAGGGCGCTGGAGACGATGGCCACCCCCACGTGCCGAACCGCTTCCATCGTCCTCCACTGGCGGCACCTGGTGAGGTCCTGGCAGGAGGGACAGCAGGGTTAAGGGGGAGAGGGGACAAGCACATGGGGCTGTGCTAATACTTCAGCCTTGGAGAGGATGGTTTAGCTCGTGGGGTGCTGGCCCGGGGCAGAGATGCTGTGTGAGTGCAGACAGGGCAGCTCGTGCAGGCTTTGAGCACACTGGGCAACCAGCCATGGGGTTAAAACCCAACAGGTCTGCTGGAGCTTGTGCCTCCTTTCAGCCAGATCTGACTGATGCTGGGGCTACACAACAGAGGCACTGCATGGAGGCCCCCTGCCTGGGATCAGAGGTCCCCAAGGTTTTGTGGTCTTCCTCTTCCCAAAGATGGAAAAGATGTTAACAAGGCTGGAGATCCAGCACAACAAAGCAATCTGCAGAGGTTAAGGAACAATGTAGGGCTATTCGAGCACAAGACCATCTTCACTGGGGCATGAAAGGGGGTTGATTTGGACACAGCCAGTAAGAAAGGGACAACCATGTGGGTTGGAGACTCTGCTGGGTTTACTGTACTCAGGTACTCAAGCTCACAGCAGTCCCTGGACAAGCAGCAAGTGTCCCATGCATGCTGTGAGGGTGGCAAGATGCATCCGTCCTTGCTCATCATTTCTTAGGTCCTGCATCTCAGCTGAGTGGCATGGAGGACACGAGAGGAATGGATGCAAGGCCACAGGAAGAAAGAGCTCACCTCTGCCTGGTGTAGTGGCAGGTTTTCCCCTGCCAGCAGGTAGCCCTCCACCAAGTGCACGCAGTAATCAACAGAGGAGCCAACAAGGATGGAGAGGGAAATGGCTTCCACAGCTCCCATTTCCCAACCAGACCAGTACATGATGGTCACCACCAAGCAGACCACTCCTGTGTGAAGAAAGTCACATTAGGAAAATGTAAAGGACTGTTGCCTGGCCCTACTGAGACAAGCCAGTTGCTGGGGAGCCTGGGACAACCCCTGCAGTTCTGAATTTTGTACACACTCCCTCCTCTCACTTCCCTCACCTTCCACTGCCCACAGGGACCATTCAGTCAGGTAATGAGACCTGTTGTGGACAGTGAAGGACCTAGTTAAATACTAGGCAAACTGACAGGCTAATACCTATCTAGACTAACACTTGTTACATGAACCCAAGTCCAGGCAAGTGTGCATGTGCACATGCACTACAGAAAAGAGGGCCCACTGTTCTGCTTGCTGGAGTCACACACATGCTGAGCACAAGCACAGGTTTTTCTTAAAGGCAAGAGTGATGCTTGTTTGTGAGTCATGTGTGGGAGAGTAAGTGGCTTTTAAAATGATGGATTTGGGTTTTAAACTGAGAAGTTTAGCAACACGCTTAGTCCACAATATTGTTAAATCACCAGCCAGGGAAAGGGAACTATTTACAAATTTGCTTCAAATACTAACAAAACTACTAAAGTATTCAGCTTTTAAAATCTCCCACTGCTTGGAAACAGCAGCTGTGGTGCAGATCCTTGGGAAGCAGTGCAATTGTTATTCAGAGCATGTGTACCTTAATCACATTATTATACATAACAGGCAGGGATGGCATTTGTGTTGCTAAAACCCTTACTTAAACAAATACAAGGGATTGTGTAGATAAAACACACTGGGAATTAGAAACACAGATCTACCTTCCCAGTGAGGCTCCTGTGCATTTGTTGGGAGTTCCTCCCCATTCACCTAGTATATCAGAACTAGCTCCTGGAAAGCCAGAAGGCTTTACACAGAGTGAGAGCAATTCAGTTCAAATCACCAGAGCCTCAGCAGTGCCACAACCCACCAATTTCAGACAAAGGAAAAGCCTGACACATTGGAATTGGCATTTTTTACCTAAAATGCTGAGCAGCACTGGCAGCAAGAGGAGGATGTGAGTGGTAAACACTGCCACTGCAGCCACACAAATCACCAGCGAGAGGACGAGACCATACAGGGCACTCTGCACTCCTGGAAGCAAAAATAACCAACAACAGCTAATTTAACTACTGGAATATGACAGCTGGGATGAGAAAGGCACTGCATCCCTGCTGGCAGTGGAGCAGCCAGGCACTCACACTGGGAGATGAAAGTGGAAAGCAGGTGATCAACTTTTTGCCTCTCACACAGCAAGGCAGAGGCCCTTCCCTACTGCCCTGGGCTCTGCCTAGGATTTTAGGAGCTTCTACAGCAATGGGGAGGGACTGAACACTTAACTTGTGCTCACCAGATGGAACAGTGTGTTGTGAAGATGTATTAGAGAGCACAGGCTCCCTAGAGAGAGAAACATGGCAGTGACTTACCTATTATCTCCATGAAGATCTGCTTCCAGTGCTCACAGGTCTGGAAACCATGCCGGAGAGCAGAGCCCTCTGGGAAGAGCTGGAGTTGCTGCTGCAGGAATGTCTCCCATTTCAGGTAGTCAGCGTAAGTCTGGAAGGAAGATTTCCCTTTGTAGGTTGTCTGTAAGAAGATGAACACGTTATTGTCATGTCCTGCTCTTTGGGACATGACCCTGCTCTCAGGGTATGCATGGCAAGGGAAGAGGTAGAACAAATCAGCTGGAGTTGCAGCACCAGGGAGAGCAGGCAGTAGCACAGGGGCAAAACTGCCACCAGCTCTTTGCCTGAGCTCTCATGGGAAGTATGAATTGGGGCACAAGCAGACACTTCTAGCAATTTGTGAGTGCAGGCATCTGTCTGCAACAAGGCACAAACACTAGCAAACACTACACTGGCTGCAAATGGAAGTGGCCAGTGCAAAAGAAGTGGAGCTAATCCCCCAGAAATCACAAGAAGAAACTGTCACAAGGGTAGATGGCAATGCCATGTGCTCACCGATTCAAATGCCATGGAGATCCACTGCACCTTCCCATCCTTGACCCCCACTGCCCCATGAGAGAGCTGGCCAGGCAGCAGGTTTGGTTCAGGGATGTTCTTGCACTCAGGGTGCAACATCTGCAGAAAGGAGGAGATGCTGTATCCTGGAAGAAAGAAAGAGCAGGGGATGGAGGACAGGACAAGGAAAGGAAGCAAGTTGAAGCAAGAGGCTGGTGGGGGGAACTAAAAACCCAAAACCCAAGAAAGAGTGACAGGTCCCATTTGTCAGCTGTGATTTGCTGGCTATTCAGGAGCTACTAAGAAGATATGTTCTTGTCCAAAAGATTGTAAGTGTATCATCAGCAATAAAAATGATTGGAAAGAACAGATGCAATTCTGTTCTTATCTTCACTGAATTAAATCCCAAAGAATATGCCCAGTATCTTTGGAGTTAAAGAGACCATTTTCCTCTCTCATCTCCCTGAAAGCACAACTAGGGGCATGCTCTAGAAAGGTAAAACTCTTGCAAAGAAAAAGAGGCAGCAAAAAGCAGCCACCCTTTCTTGTTTGTTGTTGAAGAGCTCAGCTCAAACAAACACTGCTGCAGAACAGGAGTCTGACCCTGCATTTGTCACTGACTGGTAGCTCCCTTTCCTCTCCCTGCTTCAGCAAGCTGGGATCCTAAGGTTAAGAAGCCATGCACCCCTCAGACTGGAGGCTGAGAACCAGTGTCTACCCAGGGACCCAGGTTCTCCCCAAGGACTCCGTGGCTGGTGTTGGTCCTACCTACCAGAGGGCAGGCACTGGGCCCCTCCTGGCTTCACCAGCTCCGTGTTGCTGGCGATGGCTTTGCAGAGGCGGCACAGGTTGCCAATCTCTTTGAAGAGGTCAAAGCTGTCATCATAGATAACGCTGCCCTTTCCCAAGGAGACACAACAAGAAGAGCACCACACGTGAGGCATACACACAGCAACTGGCACAAGAAGGCCAGAAGCTGAGTCCTCTCCTGGTTACACAGCTTGGGAATATCTTACACAGACCACAGGTTATATGGTGGAAAAACCCACCGGAAATCTTTGCTTCACCAGACAACCCAAGAAAAATCAGACAGGAAGACAGAAGCATGGATAAATGCACAGCCACCGTGCCATGCCCAAAACCATTAGGGGCAGCTCTGAATCCCTAGCAGTGCCCAGCATGAAACTCCAGCTTTCTGCCCTCTCCACTGTCTCCATTTCACACTGCCCCCTCCAGAGCAAACAGGTAAAGGCTGACTCTGCAGCATCCCCAGATAAGAAGAAAGGAAGAACTGAAAAAACCTGAAGAGCATCTGCCAAGTTGACCAGAGCTAAGTGTAATTTTGCTGGGGAAAGGCTGTGAGTGAGTCCAGCTATCACACCTGGGAGATAAGCTGCTTCCTAGAAACATCACATCCAGTAACCTTTCCCCAGACTAACAGATTTGCATTTTTTTCACATTACTATCTCATATGCTAAACAATTATAGCAAAATATCACTGCTCTGGATCTTCAATTTGTCATGAGATTTTCATACTGAGCTCAAGATGCATTTGCTTCTAAAATCCTCAGGAAAGCCAGATTTAGATTCAAAATTAGAAGGTTAGATTTTGCACTCAGAAAGGGATTTCCTGAAAAGTCTAAAGTTATTTCAGTAAGGGCTTCCTGATCTCCATTATTTGTGAATTTGCTAAAACAGATGTACTTTTGGCTCATCAAAATGCTACCATCTCTGCTGTTCCATCTGTCTAGGCTGCAGGACTGCGCTGCCTGGGCTGTGGGGATTAACTAAACCCCACCCAGAGAGACCCTGCTTCCCTCCCCAGCCCCGAGCAGGCCTGTCCACGTGCAGAACGTGTGTACCATGTCTCCAATGACGTGGTTGTCTGGGCGCCGTGTGCGGTTAACACCTCTGATCCCAAACACCACGAACACCATGGCTCCTGTGTCCACCAGTGGCCGCACCGCCGGCTTCCCGCAGCCCGTGTTCATGCAGGGATTAAATCCAGAGGTGGCTGACAGCTTTGCTTTGGGTGCTGCTGTCAAGTGCACAAGAAAGGTTGGTTACATCAGAAGGCAGAGAAGAAAAGTCTGACTCTCTAGGCCAGACAGCCAGACACGGCTGAACAAGTCCTCATCAGCTTACCTTTCTCACTGGGAACATAAAGGATGCCTTTGGTGGGTCCATCTGGGCTAGAGCTGAGAAGGCATCCAGGAGGTGCCACACACACACGGCCATGATAAGGTGGCTTGTGGGACTGGGCAAAATACAGTTTCCTGTGCAGCAAAGAAAGTTTGTTATTGGGGACCAGAGGTGGTAAAGATGATGTGTCTGAAACATGGAAACAGACATTCTCAGGGACATCAGGAAAGGCAAAGGTGAGCAACTCCAGACCTGGATCCCTAGACACTGTGTATTCTGTGCTGCCTGTTCAGCCCAAGAGCTCAGGTGGGTAAGGGCAAAGCCAAGGACAGCAAGGTCTTTTTGCCACCTAAAGAAGCCCCCAGTCGCAGTCCTGACAAGCCTCTGGCACATTAACAATGCTACAGGCCTGCAAAATAACTTTCCAAAGGTGGGGAACATTTGCAGCAAAGTCCTAGGGCCATGGATGTCACCATCTGAGGGCAGGGCTAGCACTGGACATTAGGTATCCCCTATCAGCCCCTGGGCTGTGCTGGTTTTCCTGTCAGCCCTCGGGGGGGTTCGGAAGGTTACCGTGTTCGCTGCTGCTCCTTGGCGGCCACATAGAAACTGAAGTCGAACTTCCAGCCTCTCTTGGTGTCACAGGACAAGGTAGTCATCATCCACTTCCTGGGGCTCGTCTGCTTAAGCAGCCCTACTGTGGACACACAAGCTGTCAGCTTCCTGGTGAAGTTACCGAAAGGCACTCTATACACCTAAGCAATGGATTAATGAAAACAGACACTTAACTCCACAGGGTTGCAGCCTGTTGCACATCAGCATCACACACTCCCCTCCTCCCTGACCACTAGCACAGCCACACAGAATGAGCACTGCAGGCACAAACCCAGCCAGCCCCCAGCCTGCCTCCTCCTTCCCAGGGTTGGCCAGTCCCTCACCACCCCCATTCTCTGTGGCCTAGGCTGCATGGTGGCTGCTCTGTCCAGGGTGAGGGACATCTGAAATGACTCCTGGGGATGTGTGTGTCCAACAGGCTGTGCACAAGCAGTGCTGCAAGCTTGCCTGACTGTGGATGGACAGGAGGAGGCAGTGGGAATCCAGCTGTCTCAGTAGCAGTTTCTACTCAAATGAGCTCAGCTGATGATGCCAGGCCTCATCTGATCCCCACAGACACCCACACTTCTGCTCCCACTGCTGACAGTCACATCACAACAGCAAAACTGAAGTATTGTGGCACCACGAGGCGCAGTCTGTAACGATGCCAGGCACGATGCCCTCTGTGTTAGCTACCTCACTGCAACACCCCCACACTGAGCTACCTTGGATCCCATGGAGAGGCAGGAGGAGGCTCTTGTGCTCACCTGTTGAGTGCTGCACTCTTGATAGAGGGGTCCACCATCCCTGGACTGACTCACCTGGAATGAAGGCACCTCCCCGTCTCCTGGTGACACAATCTGCCAGGGGGCAGGGACACTGGCGTTGAGTGAGAATCTGTAGATGGCTGGTCTTCCCTTGCTTCTGGACTTGGAGATGTACACAGTACCCTGGAGATCTGAAGAAAACAGAGGGCATGAGGGATAGTGGTACTTCTCAATCAGCAGAACCTACAGACATGGACAGCAGCAAAGGAGGGTCTGCTGTCTCCTCTGAGGCAGCAGGCACAGCCTTTGCCTTCAAGCAGCTCAGCACACCTTTCCAGGCTTTTCACAAATATATTCTGAGCTGCAGGAATTCCTGATGGCTTATTGATTCATGTCATCTCAAGACCTGGCCCAATAACTTTTACCCTCAAAATACCCTGCAAAGCAGGCTGAATTTACTCTCCTCACAGCCTGCAAACAAGGCTGTGACACGGGGCTGGGATGCAAAGCTCTAAGCTCCCAGCCCTGCACCCTCTGGACATGGCAGTCCAGAGGGATTTGCCACTAGACTGTACTGTCACCTGGGTTATAGGACCATGTTGTAGAGAACAGGAGGCATTCAGGGAAGGGAGTTGTAATGATGCCTCTTGCATCCAGCACCAAGTGCAGGGTCTGACGAGAATTATTCCCCATAAGCTATTCAGATAATATGATTTACTTTTAACCCAAAAGCATCTTTGGGCCCTGGACCCAAATGTGGCCAAAGTCATCATGTCCCTCTTACCTTGCTGCCCTGTATCACTTATGCTCCCTTTGCTTCCCCAAGGTGACCCTGAGCCCCTCTTCCTTTTTTCCAAGGAGGTTCGGATGTTGTTCTGCAAACTGTGGGGCTTTTCCTGAAACAGACCTGTCCCACAAGGTTAGTCAGGAAGGCAAGAGTGAATGGGATGACAAGAGACCTACCAGCCCTGCATACTCCAGACTCTGCTGCTGAACACCAACTCTGAGCAGGGAACAGAGCCACAGATGTCCAGCTGGTCACTGGCATGTGACCAGCACTTGAGTCAAAGTAATCAGTTTTTATGGACCATAAAGGAATTGCTCCAGCAGAAACACTCAGGCAGTTCTTGTCTAAAGCAGAAAACACTTTTCAAAATTCTCCACTCCTACAGACAACCATCCCATATCCAGTGTGTGCCTTCATTCAACAGGGTCCATCTAATATCCAATGAGGCATTTGGACAATGTTGATCTCAACCTCACATTACAGTTTCTCCAGCCCAGGGCTTAGGCCAGGCTGCACCCTGTGTGGCCTGGGGACCAGCACTCTCACCTGAGCAGGTAATGCAGGAGATGCCTTCAGCACTCAGGTTGTATTTCAGGTCCAGCAGCACCTGGATGTTAGTGTCTGGCCGGAACAAGACAGGAGCACGGCTGGCTGGGTGGAGGCGGCTGGCAAAGAATACGGACAGGAGCAAAACCAGGAGAAAGAGCCCTGCAAGGAGAAGCCCAGGTCAGTGTGTGGCACCTACATGCATCTTGCACTGCTCAGACAGCAGGGATTTGGCAGAAAGATGGTGTTTTCAACAGGAAAAAGGAACACTGGCAGCTGGGCTTTTTGTAATGAGCCCTGTGCCTGGGTAACCCCAGCAGGACTGGCCATTTCAGATCTGAATGAAAGAAGAGGATGGAAAAGTGTCAAGAGTTCCTCATCCAGTTCCCTTAGGGACTGACTGGTCTGGGGACACTCTTCCACTGAGTTAGAAGCTATGCATTATATCCCTTTTCTCAATGTCTTGTTACTAATAATCAAGGCTTGGGGACTGATTGAGATGCTATCAAACCCTCTGCAATCCATGCAGATGGAATACCCTCTCCTTCCTTACCCACAATCACCCATCTGCTCTTCACTGCAGACCACAGCACCCAGTGCTCCAGCAGCTCCTGCAGATGACTTATCAAGTGACCTCTGTTGCTCTTCTCTGTACAGAGCTGCAGATTTTCTGGCATCACAGATACCAAGGGGACATCCCCCATTTCCAGGGAGACTAGAAAGAGAGAGAGAACAAAGCCAGTCTCAGTGCCATGAGTGTCTCTCTTAGCTTTCAATTCTCTACAAAATCTTCTGCCAGGTGTTGTACAACTCACTTAGGCTAAGAAGATGGAGTAAGACCCAGGCAGAGGCAGTGACTTGCACAGGATTTCATAGGAAGCACCTTTCTCAAGCCACTGCCATGTGTCAGCTACACTTCTAAATCCCTAGATCATTCCAAAGTCTGTGGTCCAGGTTGTTCTTCCTCTAGCCAGATCCCACTAACATTGCCCACATGGTCACATGGACACTACATCCTTCTTGGGCCAAGCAAAATATTGACTGTGTCCCGCTAAGTGTCTTGCAGCTAACTACAGACAGCTGACCTGACAGCAGCCTGGCTACTATCTGATCTCTCTCCTCCAGCTCAAGGATGCAAAGGGAGCTGCCCTGCTCTCCACAGGTGGGCACTTGCTGTTGTGGAGTCAGTGTGCACCTGGCATGCTGTCCACCTGACCCACAGACCGTGCTTGATCACCAACTGGAACAGGCTGCTTTGCTTCTCCACAAGTTACTGATGCCCAGAGGACCCCAGAAGAAAGCATCCTGGTGGTTACTCTGCTCAAGGGAAGGGGTTATTTCCATATATTACCATTGCACGTGGCTCTGGCATGCCAAGGAGGCAGCTCCTGCAGCACAAAGCCAAAGCTCAGCTGTCTGCCAGTCAAAGGCAGCTCAGAGCCTGCTCTGCAGGGAGGGGGGGTCTGCACACTGCTGGGGGCTGATGGGCTCTCAGCCACTGGTCCATTTGCCTCCAGTTCCAGTTCCAGTTCCTGCTGCTAGGCCTGAAGGCTACTCACTGCCCAGACCACTCCTGGGGGAGGGTTTAAAAGGAAGAGATCCCAGCAAGTTTTAAACCCAAGTACAATGGAGCGTGGCCCCAAAAGCACCCTTATCTTCAATCAAGACTAGAAGGATTATCTCCTGATAACAAGAAATAGGGAATTTCTGGGCTGTTTTTCTAGATTGCTTATGTGGTCCCTCTCCAGCAAGTCATTGCCCTCTTCTTGCCATGATGGAAGAGATGCTCTGAGGAGGTGATGCTGAAGAAAAACCCAAGTGTTCTCGTGCCTGCTTCCCAAACACAGTGCTCTGAATAGTAGGGAAGGGGGGAAAAAGTCTTTCTTTACTCAAACATAAGCTGTCCTGGTGCTGTGGATTAAATGTTCCAAAGCTACATCCATGTCACAATTAGCAATTCCAGCCAGAAAGTACAATACATGTTAGGCCCAAGAGGATTAACAAAGTAGTCAGAAAGCATGTATTGACATCTCAAAGCAACTTACAACCATTAGTGAGCTCAGACCCTACAACCTCCTGTGACAGTACCATCACCAGCTTAAAAGCAGGAAAACTGAGGCATGGACCAGTGGCAACTGCAGGATGAACAGGGCAGTGTGGTCTCCCTGAGGATACCCCACCACAGGCACATACCAGGCTCCTCCTCCACACTGAGCAGTGGGATGTCATCATCCAGATAGGGAAGTGTCTCTCTGCCTGCTCTGGAGGTGGCCTCTGAGGCAACGAAGAGATCTTCAGCCAAGTGCAAGGCACTCTTTTTGGTGCACTTCTGACTACAGCTGGAGGGGCAGGAAAGGAGACAAAGGCATGATTAAGCCACATAGCCTGCAAAGAGTTAGCAGTGGGCTCCTTCAGTGACAAGGAGAGGAGGAACAGCCTGCTCCAATTACTTGGAAAGGCAACAGGCCCTGTCATGAGCAATTTCCATTGCTAAGTGCTGAGAGGTCAGGGGCTGAGCTGCTATGGCAAAGCAGGAGCAGGCTGGGCTGAGCCACAGACGCTGGGGGCTGAGGGATGGGGTTTCAACAGTTCATCTTCCTGCTAATGAATTAAATCAGGCCAGGCCACCTGCCCAGCTAAAGAGCAGTGGAAAGGGACACGTGCTGATGGTTAAACACAAATCTGCATGCCCTGCTTGTGCTCAGAGGCAGGAGCAATCTGATCTGCCTTTCAGTGCCTGTGTCTCCACATTTAACTGTGTATTAAGTGCTCTGAGGACATAAATGGCTCCAAGACTCCATGGGTTTCAACAGAGGTATCACTGGCATTGCAGTCTGGCTCCTGGGAAGCACCTGTGCATACACCAGGAGGAATATGACTGGAACCCAGCCCTTCTACTTTGCTCCAATCTGGAATAGCATAAGTTCAATTTCCCTTCTGCTGGAGACAGGGAATGGCAAAGTCAAGCTGAGAATGACTGAGAGGGTGGGGCAGAGGATTGCAGACTGCCTTGGCCATGAGTTCCACAACTTCCCACTCAAGGATGCTCCAGGGCTCACCTGCTTTGGCAGGAGCTCTCTAGTGGAGACACATAAAGAGTCCATATTCCAAGAGCAGCTGGCATGGTGAAGAGCACAGCTACCCAGCAGCAGGACACAATCAGTGACATGAAGAGTCCAAAGTCATGCACGGCTGGGATCTACATGAAGATAGAAAACATGGGATCAACTGGGGCAGGAGACCTTGAGAGACATCAGGCAAGAGATATCTGAAGGAACCTGAGATTAGGACGCAACGAGCTCAGTTATGATAGTGAGCAAACCTGGTAGGTACAGAGCTGAGATGCAGGGTGACAGCTACTGGATCCTGTTTGATCAGTGGCATAGGAAATACTGCCTTAGATGCTAATACAGGAGAGTGTCCACTGCCTTGGAGTGGATAAGGGACAGCCCTTAAGGGCAAGCAAGTCCAGTACACCTCTGAGCTGGAAGTTTCCCTCTCTCTTAGGGCCTCTGGCAGAAACAGAAAGCCCCAATTCCCAAAGCTGCAGTGTACCTGAGAGAAGATGTTGGCAGCATAAGCTGCAGCTGTGGTCAGGGAGGTGAAGAAGGTGGCCTTCCCTGCTGTCTGGATGGTGTGAATCATGCGCAGCCGCAGGTCCTTGAGGTGGGTGGCCTGGCGGTAGGTGTTGATGAACACAAAGACATCATCAACTCCTGGGAAAAGAGGGGGAGATTTTGATACTTGGCTCACAGGGGGTGACACGTGCTAAAAATCTAATTTCCTCTCAACATCCAACCTGCAAATATTTCACTTACAGGTAGCAATGGAGGAAAAAGGGCTTGAAAATTTAGTCTGCATCTTTCTCTCTCTGGCAAGGCAGGAGTTATGGCAGGTTTGAATAAGGACATGCTTACCAATCCCCACAATGACAAAGGCAGCCACACCATTGAGTATACCCAGGTACTGGATCCCAAATACAACGTGGTACAGGAACAGAGCCACCAGGCAGCTCAGTCCAATACTGGCAATGCCAAAGAAAGACAGGAACACTGTGAAAGGAAAGAAACATGGAAAAACCAGTAGTGCTGGTCACCTCTTAGAGAACAGACTCCTCCCACCTGCCCTGTCAGAACATGGGTTTCCAGGAGTATGTTGGTGACAGAGAAGAGCTCAGGGCTGCAAAAGCACCACTTGCAGACTCCTTCTCATGAGGCCCATCCATAAAATGACATCAGCTCTCCACTAGCATCAGTAAAATGGCAATTTGCATCTTCTGCCTGTTCTCCTGTGAGTGTTCCCCCCACCCTGCCCACAAATCTCTGCTCTGGAGAATCAGACTTGCATGAACTTCTGCATGCTGCTGTGCCACACATTCAGGCTGGTGTCAGGGCATCAGAGCCTCTTCTGGGGCTTGCACAGACTCAGGAGTCATGGCATGTTTGGCTCTGTGTGAGAGCAGCCTACCTGAGCAGGAGGTCAGGATGTAGACCAAGACAGCTATGCAGCTACTGCTGATGAAGGCCAGCAACATGTCATTGTTGAAGGTCCTCCTCACTTCATAGTCAAACAAATCTGTCCCTCCATACAGCACCTGGACTTTGCTAGGATGGGAAGATATGAAGGAAGAGGAGTTGAGTGTAAAAGGAACAGAGCCAGGGGACTTCACAAAGCACAGTGTCTCCCCCAGAGCCAAAGGAGGTCACTGCTCTAATAAACTTGGCAGTTCTCTGAGGAAAGAGTTCAGAGTGGTGAGAGTAGGTAGAATAAGGTTGCTGCTGGAGGTGAAGTTCACACAAGAAGGGAGAAAAATAAAAGAGCAGGTCTAATATTTTCAAAATTCCTCTAGTGCATGGTGGGTCTTTGGTGCTAATAGACTTGTTGCTGTCAACAAACAGCTCCTAAAGCCTCCAAAGCAAATTCCATCTGGAATCCTAATAATTGCTTATTACATTCAGCACAAAGGTAATAACCAGGAGATGCAGGCAGAGTGAGAGCTTATCAGAAACCATATGATTTACCAGCTTCTGCTTCTGGAAGCAGGCTGAGAGTGGAAATAATCCAAGATAATTTAACCAGAGTACAATAACACATTCACCATAGGAAGCTATCAGGAATCCAAGCTTCAGAACTGAGTCTTGGTCCCAATTCCCTTCCAGCTTCCTCTAACTGCAGCCCACTCTGCCAGCCCATTGCTGAGAACACTCTGTGGCTGCCTGCATCTCACTCTGCTTTTGAAGGTCAGTATCCCTTCGTTCTGGGAGCTACTGAGATTCTAAGCAGCAGAGAGCTGGAGGCTGAGAAGGGACATTGAGACTCACTGCCTTCCCTCAGCTGTTTGGATACTTGCCTATTCTTTCAGTTATGTTTGACCATCTGCCTCTCACAAGCAGTGAGCAAAGCTCTATTCAACCAAAGTCATACAGACCTGGTGGTGAAAAAAAGGCCTGCATTTCCTAAAATTTACCCTGCCCTGGACATCCCCCCCC
>NW_009954555.1:1112995-1117259 GCF_000747805.2 Chaetura pelagica
CCCGGGCCACCCCCCCCCCCCCCCATTTCTCTGTACAAAGAACAAACGCTTCTGGAATGAATTACACTGGTATGAGCAAAAGCAGAACTGGATCCACAGGTTCATGCCTTGAGTAAGGACCATTTCAGTCCCTGCATTCGACCAACAGGGGCCAAATTCAGACCAGGAAGGCAGAGAAATAGATCTGTCACAGCCAGTGGAACTGAACTTGTGAGATGGAAGCAAACAGATCTAACACCAGACAGGGGCTGAGTAGAAAGACAGGCACTGGATTCAATCTTTGGCTCCCCTCCATTGTCTCTATTGATGTCTCTGGCATGTTGCTGCAGTAGGAAATGGCATTAAAGGGAATCATGCGAGTGGTTTCCTGCCATATGCTCCCCACCCTCACTCACAGCTCTGTGCCTGAGCTCAACTTAAAAGGAGATGGTTTTTCTCCTTCCTCTGGAGCATTATGCCATGGCCACTGTTCAAGCCTGACCAGCAGCCTGAGCTGGCAGCCAAGCCTTCTGTGCCTTCCAGGTGAGGCCAAATGCTGCAGGGCTATCACAGCAGAGCAGGCATATCTGTCCTGCATAGACCTTCAGACAGAACTTGTACACCCTGAAGGGTCTGTTCCAGCCACTCCTTTAGTGCAACAGAAAGCACCATCCCCTCCAACCCTTGTCCTTCCCTGCTCCCAACCACTCCCAGCAGGCATCCTTGCCTGCACAGACCCTCACCTTGTGGATTGCTTGGCTAGCATGGCCACGTAGGTGATGACAAAGTTCTGGAACTTGTGGCGCTGCTCCTCCCATCGGTCCTCCACCGAGTAGTAGTTGGGCAGTGGTGCCCCAAAGAGGATTTCACTCCGCAGCAGGGAGCTCTTCATGTTCTCAGCAGATAAACCCTCATCCACATACCAGTAAAATTCAGGGTGGGTCATGGCCAGCTCCAGGGATCCTGTGGGAGAAAGCAGTGCCACTTTTGTTAGGTCCTGCTCAGTTGACTTGGCAAGAAAAAGGGTCTGGTCTGACAAAGGGAAACTAGGAGTGAACCCATCTTTCATCAGAGTGATGCAGACTGCTGCTGCCTGGCATAGAGCAAGGAGAGCTAGGGAAAGCTGGATTGCAAAGACTCATGTTCCACTTCTGCTTTCTGACTCTGCTTGTGATGTTGACTACATGCAGTTTCTCCTCAGGGAGACATCACCCGACTGCCTGTGCTCTGAAGCACAGCTTCCCCAGGCAGCAGTGCACACAACATCACCAGCAACACTCCCACTGCTGGGTGCACACCGGGCCAGTATTTGCTCCATCACACTGGGAAGCACAAAAGCTAAAACAACATCCATGGAAGATGGGGAGTTCTGGTTGTGCTGTGACCTGGTACCTCTGCCATCCTGTGGTGTGAGTGATGCAGAGATGGAGGCACTCAGCTAGTTCTGAGTAACAGACACTGCCTGTCTACCCTCAGAATCCCAGTTGCCTCAAGTTCACACCAGAAAGACCCAGAAACTGTGCTCTTTCCTGTTTTGGTAGCAGAGCTGTTAGTCACACTGGAGCAGATGGAGTTAAATCTTTGCCTGCTCCCTCTATGGCTCCTGGACAGCAATCATCTGAAGCCTGTGCTTGGGAGACAGATGGAGGCTTCATCCCACAGCCACATCACACCCACAGACTCCTCATGATTCACCTCTTTTTCACCATTCAGAGTCTCTGCTCTACTGGAGGGGCACAGTGCAGGGTACAGAGCTGGGTGGAGGAAGCAGGGCCTTCCTCCTCCTTTTTCTATAGAAGCCTCTCCACCTGATGACTCACAAGCTGCCTTTCAGGCTCTGGAGCAGCCCACAGGCATCTTTCATCAGCTCTGCAGTGCAGAGAAGCTCAACGCCATTGTCTATCCAAGACCAGACATTCCTCTAGTAAACAACAGTCCTTCACAGGGGACAAGGGTCAGTAGAAGGTATCTCCTCACTTGTCCCTCTCATTCAACTGAGAATGACTGAGGTTGCAGGGGCTTTGCTGAAACCATGGAAGAGTGGCCCTAGTGAAGACAATTCCTCAAGGCACAACATGGCAACACTTCCCTCTCTGCACAAGGCAGTCAACCCCCTCAACTGCACCCCAGAAAGGGACTGCCTGAACTTGCAGGAGATGCATGCCTTCAACATGGCAGCCCTCACCCATGGCCCTCAGCTCACCTTGAATGTCAGCAAGGTCTTGTCCCATGCCATCATAGTAAATCTTCCCTCCTCTCTCAGTGGGAAAGAAGTAGGTCATGAGAGAGCTGGGAGGGGAGCAGTAGGAATAGGAGCCCAGGGGTAGGTCCTTCAAGACCTCGTGGGGCTTCCAGCAGAACTCCCTGAAGCGAGGGTGATCCATGATCTTCCTCTCCACCTCATGGATGGTGACCAGGCGCTCGGTGGTGAAGATGTTGTTCTCAGAGTCCCCCCGAGCCAGAAAAATGAGCTCGATGCGCCAGTGGGCGTGTGTCTGTGTGTTGGCACTGATGTAAGTGCTGGAGTAGTCCCAGCGTGGGGCCCCCCTCCCGAGGCGGGAGGTCCTGTTTCCTGGGCTCCTGTGGGCACAGGGCTTGGGGGAGCTCGTCCTGCCCTCAGCAGGGCTGCGCTTGGCCCGTGCACCGACCCCGAGGTGGGAAGCGTTGAGGTGGAGCTGCTGGAGCTGCTCAAAGATGAGCCTCTGCAGGGTTTCAGAGGTGAAGTCAGCAAGGTCCCGGCGGTTCCTCCCCCAGGACCCAAACTGAGACTTGAGGGCCAAGGCAAGGGCGTCAAAGCGCTGAGAGGACTCGTGGTTGCGGATCTCGAAAGCGTTGTAGGAGATGTCAATATCCAGGGCTGGGTAGTGGAGGAACATCACAACAGCAAGCACAGCAGGGATGGCACAGCCCAAGAAAAGGATGAAGCCAGCACAGTAGGGGTTGGTAAATACCCAGCCAACAATATTCCAGAAGCCAGACACGGGCAGTGTGACATGCAGGGCCCTGGCTCTGCACGGGCTTTTCCCACACAACAGAGCACCCTCTTGCCTCTTCTGGTAGCTGAAGGCAACCTCTTCATCTTCCTCATCTAGCCAGGCATCCTGTAACAAGGGGTCATCCTCTGTGTCCATGTCCAGCACCTGCACAGAGGTAGAGAAAATAAGTCAGCAAGGCCTAGCAATGGGTGTCACCAGGCACAGCCACAAATCCATAGCAAGAGGCAAAGAGCCTCAGCAGCAGAACCAGGGAGGGAGACACACTGCAGCTGCCTCAGCAGCAAAGCACAACTCCTTTCAAATTCCACAGAGTTGCTACAGCCACTGAAGGAACAGGCTCACCATGGGGCATCCCACACCCTTCCTGGCTGAGGAAGCAGAGAAGGGAGAAGTTCAAACTACAGTCCCAGAACTCAGTGCTCTGGCAGAAGAGGGCTCTGCACGGCTCCAGCATCACCAGGCATGGAGACAGCAGGGGATTCACTTTATGCTACTCAGACTGCAGCAGCAGGAACATTGAATTAAATAACCTGGTTCTCATGCCCAGGAACTTTTCATGTTACCAGGTGAAAAATGAAAGCGACCCTGTCTTCCTCTCCTCAGACCTGACAATAGATTTCTCCTCAGCTGTACTACACACACAGCTGCCCTTCTCCTTCCCACACACAGAACCAGCAGCACACTCACCCACACCTGCAGACACACACGTACACAGACATGCTCTTGCACAAGCTGATCTCCATGGAGCACTCCCTGTGACCATGCTCTAGTCCCTGGAGGGCTATCCACCACCCGTGGGAAGGGAAAGGGCTGGACAGCCCCACTTCCCTTCACCCCTGTGGGATACTGTTTACAGGGTGGGTTTTCTCAGCTCCTTGGAACGACCAGGAAGTAAAAAGAGTTACTGCTCCCATGGAATGAGGAGGAAACTCTCCCTGATCAGCCCACATTTGGGCAAGAAAGAAGAGTCCCTGGGAGGTGCTCACCTTTGCAGGGGGCTGTCAGCACACACGGGTCCTCAGACTTTCCCATGTGCCCATCCTGGGTGTTACATGATACCAAGCCCAGAAGCTGCAGGTGGTGGTCCCTGAGAACAAAGCCCAGACCCTCTAAGTGTCACCCGCAGCAACAAAGCCTGCAGCCCTTTCCTTCTCACCCAATGAAAGAGCAGATTCAATTCCCTGGGTGACCCTGATGGTAGCTGCAAGGAATTTATGCACAGGGCAGAAACAATTTATGAGCTTTGCTCCTAACCAATATTTCTATTTTAACAGCACTTTTATCAGCAG
>NW_009954555.1:1117994-1134078 GCF_000747805.2 Chaetura pelagica
CAGGAAAATGAATTGGCAGCACCCTTTAACTCCAGGTCTTCAGAAGACTGGGAAGGTGCCTGAACTTGGGCTGAGAGGAAAAGCACAGGAGCAGAAATGCTCTCTGGCAGAAGAGGGATGTACAAAGGAGCCAGGGTCACAGTCTCCCTGGCTCTGGTCAGCCTGGGTGATGCCTGTGGCTTTGTTTGCTGGCCACAGCAGCTGCCATGGGATTCACTTTGGTCTGGAAAGTATCTGGGCTGGGAGGCTGGGCAGAGCCTATGGAGAAGAGACATCTGAGCTCCAGCCTCCCTGCTCCTGCCCACACCAAAGAAAGCACAAATGTTAATCAGTAGCTGTAATCTACATCTCATATTGTCTCAAAACATCCCACCCTTCCTGTCAGTTTGTGAGCAGGGACTCTCCCACCCCCTCACCCTGGTTAGGCTCGTGCAGCTGGTTCACCCACCTCAGCCAGGATGCAGGAGGGTACATCTAAGCCTGTGCTCAATTCTCCTCCTGCTCTGCAATCTCACAGTGCAAAAACAGATGGGCACCACTGATGGCAGATGGCCACAGTCCCTCTTCTGCCAGACCTCCACATTCTCAGGAAGCCAAGAAGCAGGGTGAGGAGAGGGCAGCTCGCAAAACTCTGCTGTGTTATTTCCAACTTCCCATGTAGGGCTGTCAGACAGCAAGAACAAAGCAACAAGGGGGCTTTTCAAGTCTCTGGAAGGGTTTGGAGAAATCTAGCTGGTTTTAGTCTCTATTAAGATTTCTTTAATATTCAGGATGCATAATCCTAAGCAGCCAGGGAGCGTCTGAAGCTTTCCCTGAGCAGCCATGCAGCACTGCATGAGCTCTGGGCCCCAGGGCAAGCCAAGAGCATATGAACAAGGCTGCCCAAGACAGCTACTGGTGTGCAGGTGTTCATCCACCTCAACATCACATTGCTGCTTACTGAGAGCCTTACTTGCATCATGACAGGGAGAAGGTTTTTCCAAGTCCCTGAATCTGCACATAAATCCTCTCCTAGCTGCTCCTTACTGCAGTCCTGCCTTCTCTCCCACACTCTGCACTCCCAAACTCTCCCTGCAAAGCAGCCACAATCCCATTGATGATGACAAAGCAGTGGAGGGCAGTGACATCCTCCTGTGTCCATGCCAGCCCCCTCAAACACAGTGCAGTGCCAGCCCCAGCTCACAGCCCACCCCTCACTGACACCCTTGCAGACGGGCATCTTCACCACATGCAAGCCCTTGGCCAGTGTGTAACACCCATCACTCAACTAACAAGTATCTCCTCTAAGAGACAACCCAGCTACACCTTCAGCTCACCTTGGCAGTGCAGACTGGTGCTGTACAAATGTTGGTGTAAACCTGACTCATCCCATCTGAGCAAGCTGGTGTGCACATGCAGTTACCTCCACTTCATCAAGCTGCCCTTCTCCTACTGGCCTGAGCTCTCCTCCAACAGAACGGAGTTACTGCAAGACCTGTTCAAGCATAAGTATTCTCTTTTTAGAAAGAGAGGTAAAGAGCCATAATAATTTCCCATTTATTGAGCTACTGAGAAGGAGAGAGAAGATTCTAATCCTGAAACAGAAGAGCCTGCACGTGACAAGAAAGAGAAACAAGAAAGACTGAGATAGTAATAAACCAGCTGAAAAGGATCATACCATCTTCTTTTTTAACCAAGAGCTAAATCCTCAACTCAAGGAAGTGATCAGATCTCAAGTATCTTCTTCTGGCTCTGCCATCCACTCTTGTGGTGGCTGCAAAACTCACCTTATAACAGATGGGCACCCACCATGTATGAAGGCCAAGCAGTCTAACCCCTAGCTGAAAACTGGTGCAAATTCTGATGCTGGTGTAAATCCCAGCACAGCAAATGCTGGGAAAGCCCCCAGGTTAGATGCACTCACATGAGAAAGGACTCTGGGAAGGATCACAATTTGGTCCAGACAGAAGGGCAAGGGCAGGGAGGAAGGCACTTGGCCTATGCTGTCCCTGAAGGTGACAGCCTCTCTGCACACAGGCTAAGCACCTGCTTGCATCCTGTCCTAGTTCCACCCCAGCTCTGAACTCCCTTCAAAAGAGAGTTTAACCACATGATTCGGCTGCAAAGCCAGACACAGCTCACTCAGCATCACCCTTGGGACTCATCTGGCTTTACCTTCGTCATCAGATCCTGCCTGGGTCAGGATGAAAGCTTATCCAACCCAAAATACAGCGAGGGAGATAAACCGTAAATCAGCCAGAAGGGGAGTGAAATGTATTTTTTCTGGTTGAATTCTACTTGGGGGCTGGACTGTTTTCCCTCCACCACTTCCTGGACTAACCAAGGACTCCCAGCACTGAAGTGTGGCCCAATTACTTTTTCAGTTCCAGGATATGCACAATGGACCTAATCCTGAAGCCCTCAAGGCTTAGCTTAGCCTGCTCCAGTTTGGAAGGAACTGAGGATAAGAGCACTCCTAGGAGCCCTGGACTCATTTCTTTAGAAAAGAGGCATTGATTCAGCCAGCTGGGGAAGGCATTCAGATTTGTTGGGTGCCCCTCTGCATCCTCCAAAGCAAACAGGCTTCCTCCAAAACCAGACATACAAGTGACTGACACATTGGGCCTCCAAGCCCCTTGATATTTGTACCCCTGTTCAGCACCTTAACCTGGGCACCCTCCATGTCTTGCTGCAATTTACCAGTCTGACCAGAGTAATGAACTAAGCATTTAAAGCACTGCAGGGCTATGGAGCAGAGGGTAGGAATAATTACAACTCCTGTGAGTCTGACACACAGCAGAAAAGAAAGGGCAAAGCCAAACCTGGAAGACCTTAATATCAGCAAGAGTTTTGCCCTTGAGTGCAGCATGCAGGACCCAGCTCAGACCCAACAGCCCTGCAGGGATTGTCACTCACTTGTACCCCAACCAGGAAAAACACCCATAGAGCTCCCACATAACAGAGCTCTTTTTCTGTGAAATCTAGGATAGAAGAAAGTCATTGACAAGTTGGGGAGAGGCAGTGACAGATGAGGAAGCTAATTACACCCGACCTGACTAATTAATGCTGACTTTCAGATTAAAAATCCTCAGTAGTGTTCCATTTCAATTACTCTGTTGTTCATTCTTACAGGAAAAAGGAAGCCTTGTGCATCAGCAAGCTAGAAAGAAAAAAGGAAAGAAAGCACAAGGCTAGAAAGGGAGGGAAAGACAATTTCTGTAATATGGGAGATTCCTATCGACAAAATAATTGAACTTCACATTCGTTTCTCCCACAGGCAAAGCTCTCAGAGCAGAGCTGGCAGTTTTATGGTCCTATTTGTATTCCTGAAAACTCCTGGAGTTTCCACCAAAGGCAGCTTTAGGCCCCTCTACTCCTTTGAGGGGGAGAGAAATGGCCTTTGTGCTTGCAAAGTCATCTTTGTGTCTGCAAAAAGCCACATCTGTGTAATGATGGGCAGTTGATGGCAGGGATGGACACAGGGCCTCCCAGCCCTGTCATGTGAAGGCTGAAGGCAGCTCTGGCCATGTAAACAACTGGAGGGCATCATTACTGGATACCCCCTCTCACGCAGGGCTCCACAGTGACACTGAGTCAGTTTTGCTCTGCATTTGAATCACTGAGACTACTCTAGAAATACAATTTTAAAAACAACCAAGAAGGGGTTTGTCAGGTCCCTGCTCTCCCTTTATGCACACAGCTGTCCCCGAGAGCATGGACTAAGCTGTGCGCTGCCCTTTGCCTGCCTTTCAGGAGTGGGAAATGGGAAAGGAGGAATTAGATACAACTTCTGGGTCCTTAATGGTAGGTTTGACTTTCAGAGGTGTTTGAACTGCTGGAAAAGCAGGCCCAGGACACCTTAAACTGGTCATCTGACCCTCAATCTCCTGAAAATACTGGTTTCATTCAGCCATTGACCAGAACCTCTTTCAGTGGGATACAAGCCCAGAGATGCACCTGCTGCATAAAAGCTCTGGTTTCAGCTGCTGGCTGGGCTGGTTCCACCATTATTAATCAAGCAGGTCTGCTTTTCCAGCTGTACAGCAAAATGCAGCAACAAGGCTTTAATCTATTTTCTTTCTGGGCCCTTTTCATTTACGTGTTTTAAATCCTTGGGTAAGATGCACAAAAACACTGCCAGACCCCAGGCACTTTGCAGATCAGAATGACATCAAAATGCTCCAGCAACAAAGTGCTGCTGGAATTGCAGTACAATAATTCTGACATGTTTGCTGGGGGAAAAGTTCAAGGAAATTATTTTAAAAAAATATTTAAAGCTCTCTTGTCTGCAATTCCACATCCCCACAGGAGGCAAGACAAGAAATAGAGCTATATACAGGATGGAGGATTGTCTCATCTTCCAAACTATATGAAATCAAGTACACACATGCACACTGACTCCTAACTGAGGCATCCTCTTCCACTGCTCTCCTACCCTTCCTTCTCCTTACAGGCATTTTTACACCCTGGCCAAAATAAGAGCAGCTGGAAAAAGAAGGAACTGGTCAGACTCAATGATCTTAAAGGTCTTTTCCAACCTAAATGAATCTATGACCTATCGACCTGCCTTCAGAACAGACACAGGCTGGTTGGAGAACTCAGCCTATGACATCAAGGATCTCCTGTCTGCTATTCCAGGTGTCTGACAAGCACTGATTAGTTCTACTCATAATTACATGCCAAAAACAGCGCAGAAAGATTAGCTGCAAAGTCAAGCACTCACCAGTCAGGAAATGTCAAATTCAGGGCTGACACAGCATCCTTAATTTGCCCCCCTTTTGAAAATGCTTTGAAGTGCAGTTTTTATTCCAAGCCCAGTGTCTAAAGGCAAGGACTCTGGCCTCCACCCTTGCATGCAATGGATGATGCTCCCCAAACCCAGCAGCTATTTGCTACCTTGTTCTCTCCTCATTGTTCAGCGTGTGGCCTCATGTCTCATTTCCTGCTGCTCCTACCTGGCTCAGAGGCAGAATTATTAATTTCCTCATGAGCTTTTCAACACTCCCTATCATGACAGAATCCAAGGGCTGAACAAAAAGGACTGAACTGAATCTTCTGTAGCATCTCTGAGAGAGAGGGGGTGGTGCAGTTAATCTGACAGATGTGGGAGCTCAGGAGAACAGAAGGAAAAAATAGACTCTTATTTTGAGTGCCAAATTTGACACACAAGGTACCCAATTTCTTAAAAGTGCCCAGAACAGCACTGGCAGGGATTGGAACTAGATGGTCTGTAAAGGTTCCTTCCAACCCAAACCATTCTATGATTCTGTGAGATGGGGGAAGCATGCAACAAGCTGCAAACTGTTCTGTGAGCATCAGTTGTAGCATCAAGTGTAATCATTGTTATGCAATTTAACCTTTATGCTGGTGAGGGACACCCAACCTCCTCAGTAACAGAAAAGTTCACACCATCTCTGCTAACCAGTGACATACTTGCAAGTACCTGGGACACATCAGAAAGGCTTAAGAGTTCCAGAGAGTACAAGGACCATCAGTTCTGTCTCTACTTCTAACTTCTTTGTTCTAGGATGCTGCTTCCTGAGTGACTCCAGGAAGAATCTGTATCCTGACAGGTTCTTAAAAAAAACCAAAAGGACACAACAAACTGTCCCAAAACAACTTGCTTCAAAGTACTGAAACTGGCACTTTTCAAAAAGAAAGGTCACCAGGATTTGTTGGCATCAATCCATGCATATTCAGTGCCCTGCTATACCAGGTAAACCTACACTGGAACCTCACTACCATGCATGTCATTGCCAAAGAAAATTCATTTCCTGATAAAACAATTTGCTCCTTGTTATTGCAACTAATGATTGTAGGTGTTGGAAGACAGCTCCTTGGTTATCATCTCATGAAACATGCCTTGCAGCCTCGTGCCATGTTTACATCTTGAGTTACTTGCTTTTGTTAATGATAAGGCCCCCCTGTCACTCAGGCATGTGGCACTTCCAGGTTTCTGCACACAGATGCCAAGAAGGCTGAGGCTCTGATGTGCTTCAGAAATTACTTACCTAACCACTACAAAGCTGACTTCAAGACCCAGCCGTTTGCTGTTGCTAAGTAGAGGGTTGGCTTCTGGAGCAGCTGTGTGCCTGTGGGTGCCTTGACACAAGGCTTCAAAAGCACCCTGGGTCCCACCTACCAGGGGCCCACGATAACAAGGTTGTTAAAGGTGTGGGAATTTCCACGATCCAGTGTCTACCCCTGAGCACCTGCATTCATAGCAAAGCTTTTACAGATCATTAAAGTCAGATGGCTGCCACAAACCAGGGCCTTGTATTATTATCCTAAGAAGTGTCACTCACTCCAGGAAGGAATCTCAGACCAGAGACAGGATTCACTAATTCCCAAGCCCCTAGAATAAGCTGCCATCCCCAAAGCTTCTGTGCTGCTCTTTCATAGATAAACTCAAGCTTCTCACACCATTGTCACTCTGAAAAGGGAAGCCAAGTCCTGCTGTCAGCATCTGGCAGTCATTTATTATTCCACCCCGTGCTCAGGCTCCCCAGTTTACATGACTGTGGGCACTGATACCACTCTGCTCAGCTGCATGATTCTCAGCTCTATCCCTGCTCCCCACACCTGCTCCTTGCAGCAGGAGGAAGTAAGAAGACAAGGGCTGGCTGTGCACTCTCCTCCATCTGCAGCTGCCCAGCAATAGCCTGCTTGTGTGCACACTCTGCTTCTGGGACTAATCAAAACACTTTCCCCTAAAGGTCCCTCACCAGAGTCTCCCCATAAGCTCCTAGTTCATAACTAGGAAAGAGGGCAATTTCTTCCTCACTGTGCTCATGAGCTGCTTTTTCACCAGCAGCTTAAGTGGCTGGTTGTGGTTCTGTGGGCAGTGATAGGGAAGATAACACAGGAATGCCAAACTGCTGTGCTGACAATTCTTCTTGCCAACCCCAGCACAGGCATCTCCATTTCCTGCCACTCCAACATAAAAAGCACAACTAAGATTAAAAAACGTTGCAAGTACTTGTGTCTGCCTTAAGTATGTGTGTTCAGCCAGCTCTGCTCATCATACTCTGACCTTCCCGGAAAAGGAGGTACAGGTAGAAAGTGCCATCTGCACAGGTGTCAAGAGTCCTATGAGTCAGAGTGTCTCACTCCAGATGCCACCCAGCCTCACTCTGATGGATCTAAAGGTCTTGCCTGTTTGCTGCTATAATTTACTGACATGAGCAAATGCCAGATTTACAACAGGAAGGCTGCAAGGACAGCAATCTGTGGTGGGGACACAGCTCCCACAGCATCTCAGTCCTACTGAGCAGGGCTTTCCACATAGCAGCATGAGAGAGGAGCAGGTGATGCTGTGGTGCTCTCAGAAATGAGGGAGCAGAAGACATACCCAAGGTCATTCATGCACCATTCCAGATGCTACTACTGAGCTGAGCTCACCTGTGGCACAGACATGGCCTCTGACTTCTGAGAATGTGAAGGCCTGAATTTTGGGGAAAATTGCATCCTGACAGTCACAACACAATGGGAATGACTGCAGCAAAACATGTTCTGTTGACACACAAAGAAAACTCACTACTGGATCTGGAGGGACTGACCAAGTAGCTTGTCTGGCTACCTGGCTCTCAGCAGCCTACAAAGCAGGACCTGAGCAGGTATGTCTTTCTTACCTTCCACACTTCTCTGAAATATATGCAACTCGCTGCTCTCCTCTCATGAAACCCTGGTGCTTCTGAAACTAGATTAATTAGCAGTGCTTTTTCATCTTCCCAATATCAGTGAGAAATATGGAAGCAGAGGTATAGAACCCAGAGGCTGGAAAGCCTCTAGTGCCACAGCTGACTGCTCCAGAGCAGGACCTGGGTGAACACAAGGTTTTTCAGAACAGAAGGAAAACTTCCTGAGGGGAAGAGGAGGATGTGGAGATGAGACAAGATGTCTCAGTGCCTGAACAGCATGACAGCAGATCCCCTGCCAGTGCAAGGACCTAAAGTTTACTGCCAGCTGCACCAACCATGCAGAAACTCACATTAAATGTTACCATAGCTCAGTGAGCACAGCCCTGCAGAGTGTTAGCAGAGAAAGGGGCAGAGTCTTAGAATAAGCAAACAGGCTTTAATGACACATAAATCTCAGGGAAAGTCCAGGATGCTTCCTAATACAGACAAGAGACACTAACCTGGTTCCTGTTAGACCCTGTGCAAGGGAAGGAAATGTTGCTGGTGGCAACCGATACAGATTTAGGCCACCAGGGCTGCACTGAGACAGCAGTGGTGTTCCTTCTCTGTCCCTTCCAGCACAGCCCTGGAGGGGCATGATCAAAGCCTAATAACACCAGAGCAGTTCAGGAAGAGGCAGACACCAGCCTTGCCCCTATTCCCTTTCCCCCACCCAAGATCCAGAGGTGAACAGCCATGTGAGCTGCCTGAGCACAGGAGCCCATGAATGGCAATGGTCCAACCCAAAGGATCCCAAGGGTCTGCCACCTGGTAAAGGACCAAAGCATTTCAGGCAATGGTGCCCAGTTCCTCACTGCCCCCCTTACTTCTCAGCCAGGCATTCACAGGCAGAGATGCTACTTGGGCTGACTGGACTGAGTCCTGCAGTTACAACACAAAACTGAAGGAAACATTTGTTGCTCTGCTATTAGGGTTTGTTTTGTTTGATTTTTTTAGATTTCCTGGGGCAAATCACATCATCTGCTTCTGAATTGCTCTCATATTTTGTAGTCTGAGAACCTACCTTCCATCCCTTCAGAACATGCCTTGTCCTAAATCCTCCTGGGATCCCCCTCCACAAGAAAACACAGGCATTCATAAATTGGTTTTCAAAGGGACTCACTCCACTGCCCTGTGCTGCTGCAGAACTGTGTCCAGCCCTATGGAAAACAGGTCCAAATGGCTGAGTAAGGGAGTAAAGTCACTGTAGGCACTCCCCAAATCAGCCAGAGAAATGGAAGTGGAAACAGTATCAGGACATGCAACCGAACCAGAGAGGTGGGAAGGTAGGCAGGTGCTGTACACGCAGGAATGAATTTAGCTGCATATGTGCCAAGATTTGGATCCAGAAGGAACAATCGCCCCCACAACACATCAGAAACACTGGAGAAATACAAGAAATAGCAAGAAGTCTGTAAAGGAAATGTCATCACAGGATTAACTTAATGTGTCTCTACTACTGACAGTAGCTCTCATATTGGAATCTAAATGAGGCCAAATGCTTCTCTGTGCCACTGACTCAGAAGCCCATGCTATGAACCCTGCAGTCAGTGTGAGGCAACTTTCACCAATGAATAAGTTCCATGTAGCAGATTTACAGGAATGAAGCTTCTTTTTTTTCAGCTTAAGCTGTGCCATGAGGGATGAAACATTTACCTGCTGACATATCTTGTTTCCAGTTGTCAGAGGCTGATGTTTTATAGCTCCCTATGAAGCTGCAGTGTTTCTATCATGCTCAGTGCACAAGTATATTGACAGCAGTGACAAAACTGAAATGGACCAAAGAACACCAAAGCCCACAGCTCAGTTGCCCACCTGCTGCCTGTCTCAAAAAGCCCCATGTGAAGTAACAGGGCTGAGATGCAAGCACTGGGACTGGGAGAAGAAAAGGTGACCTTGAAAGCAAAATTCAGCTTGGATGTGGAAAAAAAAAAAAGAAGAAAAAAACCCAAAAGGCTTGAAGCCTGCACATCAGATTCTGAGACACTCCATTTAAAAGCATGTCCATAGATTTGACACCCAGGTGAGTCCAAGGCAAGTGCTCAATAGGTCCTGAAGACCCAGGGCTTCCAATGCCTGGGCCTGGAGTATGGAAATTGTGCCTGTTGGCAAGAAGCATCAGAAGGAGCAGCTTTCTTCATACAAGAACTAGCCCAAGCTTTCCAGCAGAACAGAGCTAGCTGTCAAAACAAGCTGTTGTCTATACTGTCTGGACTCCCAGTCCTCAGTTTAAATGGAGTCCACTGTTTTATTGAGTCACTTTCATGCTCTTGTGGGCCTGTCCACCCTTCCGTTTCAACTCAGACATAAAAATTGGCTTGGAGATTAAACTTGGTGCATGAGCTGTCAGCTGGAAAGCAAGTGGTAGGGTGTGCAAGGGGGAGGGGAGTGGAGGGGAAGAGGTGGCAGAGGAAATATGAAGACAGAGGATTTGGCCAGATTTTATTTACAAGCAGGAGCCAGAATTGCTTTGGGCTTTTCTCAGACCCATTTAAAATGCCCTGTTGGGCTCTAGTTGAAATCTGAGTTTGCAGCCCCGTCTTCTTTTGGAATTAATTTGCCTTGTTAAAAGGAAGAACAAAAAGACAAATTATTTGATTCAGGGAATCAAGTTTGCTGCATGTTCAGCAGCACCCAAAGCACTACAAAGGATTAGGTGTTGTTTTGCCCCAATATTTTTTTTTTCCAAATTGTCTCCACAGACCTTAATACAGTGCTCAAAAGCAACTCATTCTCAGCTCCTGAGTATAAAATTAAGCCAAGAAACAATTCAACATATAGCTCATCCCCCAGGAGCTTTATTCATCTAGGGAAATAGGGCGGATTATATGGAAGTTTACAAATGAATTAAGCAAGGCTCCACAGTCTGGTTCCAGCTCTGCTGGAATTCAGCCATAACTTTCCTGACTGTAACAGAAGCTAAACAGAGACAATGAAAGTAGAAGGAAGTTGATACCCAGCAGAGGCCTGTGATGCCAACACATAAATTTCCTTCTCTGCTATTGGTCTGCAAACACACTGATCTTTAAGCACATGGGAAGGCAGGAGGAAACAGGGCTCCTATGATACATTTTTGTAGACAGACTGTAGAAGATAAAATGTATTGACATAAATGATCCTGGAAATGAAAATGTCAGTTTAATGTATAGCATTATTATTTATTAAATACATATAATCACAAGTAGATGAAGAAACAAGAGACTCTATTGGACTTGCTAGCCTAACATACAAGCCAAGTGAGTTTGGAGTAAAACTAGATATCTCTGAAACCTGCTCTGTGTTCAAGTCAAATTTCTGCTATGCTGAAGTGAGGTGGGAAGAAAATGCTGTAGCAGCATCAAACAGGATGCCCTGAAGCCCACACAAGCTCATCCATGGAGTCATCTGAACAGATAGAACCTGGGCTCACTTTCCCAGGAACAAATCCAAAGTGACTTGACTGACATGACTGCATTTGCACAGAGTGAGAGCACAACTGCAGAATCAGCCCCAGGAGCAGCAGCATCCACACCCTGGAGTCCAGGCAGAAAATAAATTTTTCTCACCCCCACAGAGAAGGAGAGAGTCAAAACCAGCAGCAGTTTAAGAACCAGACGACTGTCACTATGTCTTCCACCCCCTGGAAACACATTGGACTCTCCCCGTTCTCCACTATTTATGTAACATGAACCGCCTCTATTCAGGAGGAGCCCTTCTCTATTAACAGAGCTTGGCAAAGATCAGGAATTAACTGTGCCAATTTTCAACCCTGCTGCTGTAAGGCAGATGGCAGGGAAAGTATCCCAGACTTACTCCCCAAATCTCTTCTCACAGCAAGTAGAGAGAATTCCGAACAGGAAAAAAGGGGCAGGTGTCTGTGAAGCCCTAATTTGGGTGCAGGAGACAGCCTGGGTCTGGAGTGCCCTGCCCTGCAAAGGAGATGCTGACTTCCCATGGACCAGCAAAGACTGCTGAACTGCCAGGAACTGCAGGCGGAGAGCAAGGGCACAGCTTTCACTGGAAGATTTGTGATTCCAGAGTTACAAGAGGAAAAGCTCTGCCCCTTCAAGTCAATGATGCTGCTATCATCAAAAAATCAGCACTGCTTATGACTAGCATTGAACTGTATCTTCATGGGAAAAGGAGTCTCTCTGGGACAGCTGGAGAGAAGGACAGAACTCCCACAGTTACTGCAGCTCCACAAAACAAGAGCTGAAGTTGCACAGTATCCTCTGCTTCCTGTCAGCAGACAACAGCTTTTCTGCCATCCCACCACAATGGGTCTCCCAGGAGCAGTTCTAGTACTTGAAGGTCCAGCTCACCCACATGAGGGCAGATCACTGGCAGGAGCAGACACAAGTGGACTCCTGAGCTGGGAAGTGCTGAATATCCAGTTCTGGTGAAATCCATATGACATGCAGGTTTCTTGTTCTCACAAAAGAACATCATCCCCAACACACAGCAACCAACGTTAAACCTTTGAAGCTTGTTTTGCCAAGCTTTGTGTCTGTAATTTCTCCCATCAATGGTGGGGCACTCCAGCTATTAATGTTTCTGTTTTTCAGTACTCTAGAAGCAGGACTCAATAGCAGTGCTGAGACCTCAGAAAGCTTCCCTCGTGGTGCTGCAGAGGACAGTTAATGACAGTATGACAGGCAAGAGGTTTGTAAATAATTCTCTGCTGGGTGCTAATTCAGGCAGTAGTTCCAGCTCAGGCCTGAAACACACTGCCATCAGTGGGACAATTTACAAATTCACAGTTAAGCCCATGCTGAAATGTACTCTGGACTGGGGTCAACAGAAAGTATCTCGATGCCTTCACCTAGCGCTGGATTAAGCCCTTAACTCTTCCATTGTCTCCTCCATGTTCCTGAATTATTCAATAAGGGCCAGACACTGCAATCCATACTCACACTGGGCTCAATCTGTCCTTTAAATTGACTTGCATTAGTCTGAGTCACAGGCACCACAGCACCTTGCTCTTTAAACAGTCTCACTGAATGCAGCAGAGCTATTCATGAAAGAAGGTACTCCCTCTGCAAGAGGGAAGGAGGCAGGATCCAGCCCTTAGCAAAGACATCAGTAAGGCTAGACCTCAGAGAAAAATTCACCCTGGTAAAGCTGCATCAAGATGAATGAACTCAAGTAAATCTGTGTGAAATCAATCATTTAAAGAGATAGCCTGTTCTGTGTTATCACAGGGGAAACATAAGGGAGTGCTAGAAACTAATATTTCATTGCTAAACTTCATCACAAGGTCTGGAAACACATTCCCCTGCCCCTGGCCACACATTGACAGAGCCGAGCGGCAGCTTTCACAGACAATTCGTGAAGACGGTTTTATCTCTATATACAGAGAAACAGGGAGGCGGGCGGGAAGGAAGAAGGCAAAGGACACGTTCCACTCCTGATTGGCACAAAGGAACAAAGTAAACGGGACTGCTTGTCACCAAGGAGGTACCAACTACCCAGATTTACCAGCAATTCCTTCCTCTTTCAGTAACCAAGCCTCTCAGATCACATTACAGGCTCTGATCCTGAAGCCTCCTGAGGCTGCTTAAACAACAGATAAAGTTGCATCCCAGGGGAGCCGATTCCCGAGTCCTTTTCACCACTTCCACCCAAATCTTTAGTTAGATACTTTTAAACAAACAATGCATAAAACCCCAAGCCAATCAAGTAGGAGAAAGGAGAAATCTTGTGGACTACATTGAGAAACCTAACAAGGTCTGATTTTTTAGATTGAACTGTTCAGTTCTCATTTATGTTAGTGCTTGATGAGATTAGAGGATTAAACCAACTGCATGCTAAATGATTTGTGCTAAAGAAAGTCTTGCCAGGATTTACTGCACGTTGGCATGCACAGAGACCATGGCAGCATCACCCAGAGACCCTGGGAGTCATAGCAGGACCTGTTCAAACTTCAAAAATAAAGAAATCCCATTTTATCCGGATTTTCTACATGCCATCAGGGTATGAACTATTCCTCTCCAGTTTCAGTCAAGCTTACTTATTAAGTACTTGTGCCCAACAGGCAAATCTCTGTATAAGCAGCACTTACCTCAGAGCACTGGCATCACAAGAGGATTTCAGATGTGCTGTGTTTTTTTTCGCCTCTCCCACTGCCACAATGACAGGCACACATCCTGTCACTCTCATGCTACAGTCACACACCCACACACACCCCTCGCAGCTGCCCCCATGAACTCCTGCACAACACAGCTTGTTAAAAACACTTCTCATGGACAGCTCAGAAGTGACAGATACAAAAGTAGTCAAAGTTCTCCTGTAGCTTAACCTGTTGGCCTGACAAAGGCATTTGAGATGTTTAATTCATCAGTGCTTAAAAAGTACAAGCTTTTGGGATGGAGGCCAAGGACAGACTAGGTATTTTGAGAATTTTCAGCACTTAGCAAAGGCATTCTCCCTGAACACCTGAAGAATAACAGAGGTTTCACCAGTGTGAAATTAATTTCTGTCTCCAAACTACACACAGCCAGTCAGATACTCACCTTGACTCCACACAACAGTGCTTGCATGGGGTCAGCTCCCTACTCGACTGCTATAAAGAGCCAGCATACACAATAAGGGTATTTGCCAAGAAAGCTAAGAACATCAGAATACAGCCAGTGAGGCAAGTCTGGATAGACCACCAGTGATTTCAGGTGTTAGTTTGGGTTCTTTTCAGCCCTGAGGGTGAGTCTGGCCCTGTACATTGCAGAAACTGAATCACACTCTTCAGCACAGTGGATGACTGGAATGCTGCTGAAGCTGCTTTCCCAAACACCAGGCTGGGTCTCACTTTACACATTGCTTTGGGCCATTAGCCCCTTAGCTTTTCCTGAATCATGTCTAGGGGAAACAGTCACAAACACTCAGGGCTGTTTTCCCCTTGAACCATTTTTCTATTATGAGCATTTCCCCTTTGCAGTGGAGTATTTTCCCCATGGGAATACAGCACATATTCACAGGGGCAGCAGAAAGAAAGGAGGAATGGATCTTTTATCATATTCAACATTTCCATGCCATCTTTGTTGTCTTTTTCACTAGCTCAGGTCTGTTTTATTGCAGGTTTAGGGAATCAAACTATAAGGCTCCAAAGGGGTAAAGAGCTTGGTTTGATGACTCTAACCTCTGAAGATGGATCCACTGTGATAAAAGAAGTGCAGCTATTGAAAAACCTCCCTTCAATAGAGCTACTGTGTTGCTAGGTTTCCATTTAGACACACAGCCTAAAAGAGCAATCAAAGGAAGCTGATGCTGTGGATAACATCTTTATCAACACTTCACAGTGTTGTTGGGGAGGAAGAGGTAAAAATATTGTTCCCAAGCAAAGTTTTACTGTTGACAATAGGAAGATAGTTTCAGAAGCTCACACAGATTTTCACAAGGAAATTGTTTCTTAAAAGTGAACTTGTAGGGTGGCAGACTTTGTGTATCAGAATGTGGCTTTGTGGGCAAAAACTCACTGTTGACTCGGTCATTTACATTGTAAAAGTACTTGCCTTCCAATACACAAGTCAGGCCTTGCAGCCACAAAAGGGGGCAGACACCAGCCCTGTTTTAAAGGAACTTACTGCTTGCATGTTACATTAGACCCTAACAGGCTCAGCACAGCTGACACAACACTACCCTAATAATTGCATAAGCTAAGGTTGGTAACCAGCACGTTGCTAAGTCTGCACACAAAACAAAAGTGCAAGCAACACAGAATGCAGCAGCAAGGCAGATGGAAGGTCCTACATCTGTCACTTCCATCTTAATCACTCTGTCCCACAGATGAACTCAGCTCCCAGCAGCTCCCACCCTTCTCAAGTGCTTTCAAACACTTGGGCAGCAGCAACCAGCCCGACCCTTGTGGTTTGGTCATCACATCACCAAATATGAAAGCAGATGAACTAGTTCATTTTCTCCAGGATACAGCCTGTTTTGCTGGCATGACTTCGGAGACCACCTAGGTTTCCCAATTTTCCAGGGCAGGGCTGCAGTTGAAACAAATACCTGACACCAGCTACCGTCAGAGACGAGGATCTTGCCTGGCTGGACCTGCTGACATCCCTGAGCATGGAGGATGCCCGTGCTGGGTTCCTCCTCCTCAGGGATGCAGGCCAACCCTCCGCGCAGCCGGAGACACAAAAGCCGCTCAGTCCGGGCGCCCAACTTTTCCCCGCGGAGAACAGCCCTGCTGCAGGCACAGCTCAGCCGGCAGCCTCCCGGGAAACGCTCTCCTCTGTGCATATTCATCAACTCTCCAGAGCTTCCAGGGAGAGTTGGCTAAACACACAACTGGGGGATTTGGCTGTTGTATTCGCAGCAAAAAAAAGACACAACAGGGGGGAGCAGGGGGAGGCGGAGGGTTTAAAAAAGAAAAGAGCAACCTGGGGAGCGGGGAAGGAGAGTGCCTGAAAGGTGGGCTCTGCTCCAGCCACCGCGGGACCAGACCTACC